>NW_020945014.1:5685021-5947360 GCF_900497805.2 Vombatus ursinus | reverse complement strand
ATAATGGTCGTAATTATTTCTGATATCTATTGTGCATTAACAATAAGTAATAAAATTCCCTCACTGTGAGGGGCACACCAATTCTAGTGAAGTCAATAGACCATTAAAATTCAACATCATTGTAAATGGGATGAACCAGACAAGGCACCCACACCCTGAAGAAAAGGCTCCCAAATAAAGCAATAAGACTACAAAGTCTTGGATCCAGATTAACAGTATCATTTTAATTCAAGGTTGAAGGCATCTAATGAGCAGGCAATTAAAATGTGCTCCAAAGAAATTAGCTTAAGAATTTTAGATCACAAACAGTCACAATATCCTAACCAATATGAAATAATCAAAAAAACACTAGAGTTCAAAGGGACATTGCATTTTAGAACGCTGGCACATAGATTATCACGGATTAAGGGGTCTAGCCTCTCACTGAACTGATAAGGAAATTGAGGTTCAGAAAGATTCAAAATTTTTTCCAAGATCCTACTGTTAAAAGAGCCAGGACTCAAAGCAAGGCCTTGTGACTGCGAGTCCAGTCTTTTTTTTTAATATACCACACCTGACTTTTCTTTACGGTCTTTATATAATTTCCTTAACATGAGAAAATGGCATTTGAAAAAAAACGGATGTTGTTTGCATTTAACGTTCCTCTACCTATCAAAGCAACATTTAATAAACATTTATCATGTTCATGGTGCCAAACAAGGTGCTGTAGATACAAAGACACCAAAACATCCCCTGTAATTAAGGAGATGACATTGGCAGGCAGAGTGGTGAGACACAAGAGATACACAAGTAAATATATGGTATATGTAAAATCATGAAAAGCTAATTTCAAGAGGGTAAGCACTTCCAGCAGCTATCCTCCTGCTACAAGAAAAGGCCAAGTGAGGATTACACTCTTCACTTAATTCAGGTTCTAGTGATTTCCCCTGGTAGTTTCCCAGGGGAGGGATTTACCAGTTTACATAATGTACCCAATGACCACCATCAGATCAGAATTACCTTCTTTTGAAGAAGGAACTAGGAACAATCCAATGATTCCATTCAGAAAGACAACTGAAAAGAAATCTGACCACAACATCATCATTACCTACTTCTCTAATCTTGGGTTCTGGGTTCACAATCCTTGAATCCAAACCTGACACAGCCCCATTCACAGCCCCCCAAAATAATGACAACAACAATAACTTCTTACTATAATGAAGCATTTTAAGACTTCCAAACATCTTCCTCACAACAAACCAGTGAGGGGAAGGGAAGGGGAAGGGAAAGGAAACAAGCCTTATTAAGAGCCTACTATGTGCCAGGCACTGTGAGAAAATCTTTACCAACACTATCTCAGTGAGGAAGGTAGTCCTTATATTACTATTTTCATTTTACAGATGAAGAAAATGAGGCTTAGAGAGGTTAAGTGGCTTGCCTATGGGAATTCAGGGACATTTAAAAAGGAAAAGACAAAGGCTTCAATCATCATCATTTTTAACCCTTCTATCTTTCTCACTAGTACTGGGGAAGTTTCACATGGAGGAGATAAGACCTAGGGGACATGATTAAGGACTTCAAATATTTGATCAACTAATATAACACACATAAAGTTCTTTGCAAACCTTAAAATAGTACATAAATGCTATTTATTATTATTAGTGATAGTAGTACAAGAGTTGCATAAGGGAAAGTAGGATTAGACAGACAGAAAAGACATTTTAAGTGTATAATAGGTGCCAGGTCCTATGCCAAGTACTGGGATTACAAATACAAGACAATACCTTACTTCCTTTCTTCCTTCTAAGGGGTAAAGTCAACACATAAAGGGAGTACTAGAAAAAGGAAGGGGACATGAGGATAGGTTTATAGATGTATGGTGAGACTAGAAGTTATAGAAAGGCACTGTAGAAGGGGGACATCTTGAAGATTCAGCAAGGTCCAACCCTTTACAACATGCACTCATTAAGTTTGTGCTCACTTTTTCTCTGGACTCCACATGCACTGGTAGGTGAGTGTGTCACAGACTTTTAGGAGGATCATTTGTACCAACTAGAATCCCACATTAAATCACTATTTCTAAAAACTAAATTAAGACTGATTAATTGGTATCAAGTGATAAACAAGGAAGGGAGAAGGGGAAACAAATTGATGGGAGCCTGTGAACTATAGTACAATGCCTAGAACATACTAAGTATTCAATAAAACCTTATTGAACTGAAGTCCTGGCCCAAATGAGGCTTACAAGTATTATTTGTACAAGAAATACTTGTAACCAGATCCACGAATCTTTCTCCTCCAACTTCAACACCATGACACTGAGAACTGAACAACATTCATGTCTTGCTTCAGTGATTACCACATTAGGCTTCTCTCTTCCTTTTGTCAGGAAGAGAAAAGGTATGTCAGGTAGGGATTAATGTCTCCTGTGTTTCCCCAAATCGTACCCCTTTGCAAGAAAAAAACCCTAAAGCATTAATGGGTGGGTCTGGATCATTAATAGTAACACCTACTGAGGTAAATGTCCCTAGGCTTTATAATTCCCTTAAAGGAGAAACTTTGTCCTACATATACCAAACTCTGGGCCTCTTTTATATCATTTTAAATTACTATGCAAGTGCTTCTAAATATAAAGGGAGTTAGGGTTTGGAGGCTGGGGAGTGAGGACAAGGAAAAGGGAAGAAGTGAAGTTTGGATTTCAAAGACTGAGACTTCTTTGCCCTCACAGGATTCCAAGGACAGAGAGAGTCAGTCATTAGACACCCTTGTAAACACTCAAAAAAGGCCATTATGAAAGCAAGTTCTCTGTTCAAGGGCTTCTTTTTGGAAAAAGCTAGGGCCACCAAGGCCACACACATCTCTATAGAGCAACTCTTGTACAGTTATCCCTTGCACATTGCAGGAGTTCATACCAGAGAAGTCTGATTTTTTCTTTTATGGGGTGTTTACAGTACTTTATTGTAAAATTTGGGTTAAGTATTTGGTCACAAGCTCTGCGTCATCTGCTGCCCTATGTGTGTCTGTCTGTGGCTTCTGCAAAACTCCTTTAAAATTCCTATTTAATTTGTTATGCCAACCCATAATATGTCAAAGCTATGCTATATCAAAACCACAATGGGGAAAGGTAAGATGTGGAAGGAATAACTGTACATGGAATACAAATGGTAAATTTAGCCTCCTTGGGTACAGCTGCAGGTTATCAGTAACGCATAGTTGAAAACAGGTAAAGCATGGTAATGCTGCTCAAGAGTAAATGTCCTCTGAACACAAGGGTTCAAGGTCTAAGCAAGAGTCATACCAAGGATGGGACTTTGGTGAAAACCAATTAATCAATAAATACTTATTAAACACCCAATATATACCAAGAATTGAGGATAGTAAGATAAAAACAAAACTATCTCTGCTCTCAAGAAGCTTGAGATGATTGGATTAGATGACATTTAAGATCCCTTCCAGCTCTAAATCTATGATCCTATGAACACAGATAGGTAAACATAAAATACCTACAAAGGAAATTAAGATAATTTTAAGAAGGTGGGGCCAATAGTCAAGTGAAGGGTTTTTTAAAGATTGGGGGTGGGGGCTGAGTTTGTTTGTATATAAGTAGGAAAGGTGCCAGTAGATGGAGAGACTGAAGTTTGAAGAGGGTAGGGATGATTAATCATCTCTACTGTTCCCTCTACAATTTACCCATTGAAATCTTATTTACATAAACATTTGAATTTATAATAATGATGATGATAATAATTATTACCACTACTTAGCTGAAGATAGTGAAAAATCACCTTGTTCATAACAACCATGTGAGGTAGATCTAACAATTATTATCATCTCCATTTTACAGATGAGAAAACTGAGGCAAATAGAAGTGACACAGCTACTATATATGAGGGCCAAGACTTGAACTCTATTCTTTCAACTATATGATTGATTCTCTTTCCACTTTATTGGGTTGGTTCTATTATTCCACACAGGCAGAATTTATGGGGGAAAAAAATAACAACTGATCAAATAAGACCTCAGCTGACTGTACTTATATAGCTACGGTAGATTTTCAGAGGATGAAACACAAGCCTTCCATTCCCCCCTGCTACCCAACAATCCTGTGAAAGTAGTCAACCTACAAAAATTCACATCAGGTATAGACTGATGCCTGCAATATGTTTCTGGACCTTAACTGTATAAAATGTTGCCAGTTTTCACAGTTGGAATTCTCCCAGGTCCAAGTAATCTAAGGAATTCATTGCCCGGTGTCAGAACATCTCCTGTTTCCCACTTGTGTGTGATGATGAAACCTGTCCATCAGTTCTGGATCAAGGGAATCATGTCTTAGTGTTTGTGCTCCAGGGATAGTTGGTTCCCCAGACTACGAGCCTTATTAAACTATACTGTCTGCGAGCAACAGGAATAAGACAAAAATAATGTTGATCAGATAATTAAACAAAGATGCTGTTGAAAAGAACTAGCATCAGACTCAGATCTGTAGGCTCTTATCAGACTGCAACTCTGAGACACTTTCTATTGTTACTCTCCAAGCACAATGGCTTGGGAATCATAGAGTACTCCACTTGCTCAGGACTTTTCTCTTCTTTAAAAATGTGCCAATATAGACAGCATCTCCATTTTTTTTCCCACTTACTGTCTCAAGAGTTACTCCCTAGCCCCTAGCATGGAACCTGGAATAAGAATTGCTCTGATTCTCCATACTTTGGGGATGGCTCTGGGTTCCAGAATCCAAGAATAAAATATATAATCTTGTAATCAAATGTGTGTTTGCATGTGTGTGTGTGTGTGTGTGTGTTTGTGCGTGTGTGTGTGTGTGTGTGTGTGTTTGTGTGTGTGTATACTTCATGGATATTTTTTGTATGCAGTTTAAAAAAAAAGAACACATAAGGAAATATATGGAAGGATTTTAGACACCCTGATGTCTAAAATGATGAAACCTTCCCATGTGGTCTGGACATCTGGATTTAAGAAAGTACATGACAGTTTCTCTCATCAGTCTAATTAAGAGGAAAGGAATGAGCATGGTTAAATCCTAAAATAACTTCCTGAGTACAGCTACAGACAGATTATAAGAGTAATCTGATTAACACACATTGACAAGGCTCCTAGTCCTGTGACAATTTCCATGGCAAACAAAAAAATATACATTTTGCAACATACAAATGTGGTGAGATTTTATTGAATCAGTATTGTTAGAAAACATAATTTTTTAAATCAGTGAATTTTCTAGATAATTAAAGCTTGACCTTTAAAAAAAAAAGACAGCAACATTTAAAAAATAACAAATTATTTTAGCAAAATTCTTACTGAAATGGATTACACACTTCCCTTGCTTCTCAAACTAAGCATTCTACTAATTATAAACCTCTCTCTTATGATTGATAGTCATCACTTAAAAAAATAAGGAAATACCAATAATATCAACAGCTCAATTTTCTAAAACAATCAACATTTTCCACATCACTGCCCTGTCAGGTAGGAACAAGTATCATTATCCCCACTTTTTAGATGAAGAAACCAATGTGAAGTGAAGTGGATAGAATCCATTGTCCAAGGTCACACAGCTATTAAATAGCAGAATTAAGATTCAAACTCAGATTGGACCAGATGATCCCTTCATTGTACACATGAAGAAATAGAAGTCAGAAAGATTGAGTGACTTGCTTACTATCCCACAGAGCATGAGGCGCAGGGGTGGGACTGGA
Organism: Vombatus ursinus; assembly: GCF_900497805.2. Lineage (NCBI taxonomy): Eukaryota > Metazoa > Chordata > Mammalia > Diprotodontia > Vombatidae > Vombatus > Vombatus ursinus. Next base: position 5,941,670 of record NW_020945014.1, on the reverse strand, counting down.
TCCCAGATTTTCTAGGTCCAGACCTAGTGATCTTTTCCACAGTATTTCACTGACTGTCATCCATTCTTGTCTTCATTTCTGAGTATCACGTTTTATAAGTAATTCAAAGAGTTGCATAGGTAGCAAGCTAATACTCTGAAGTATATCTGGGAAGGGACTAGGACTGAGAGGGAGCATATAATCATACAAAAGCAAGGATCAACTGAAGGAAGCCCAATGACTATGTGGGGCTTGTCAGGGTGGGGAGGGATTAGGAAGGGAAGACAGAGAGAAGTATTGTAATTCTGAGGAAGATAGATTCTCCTCATTCTTCTTGGCACTAAAAAGTAAGACTAAAACCAGCAGGGGAAATTGCAGAAGTATAATTCATTTCAACCAAAGGAAAGGCTTCATAAGTATAAGAGGTATACCAAAATGGAAAGGATTGCCATGGGGAATTTAAAGTCATGGAAGGTCTGCAAGAAAATCCTGAAGACCTAGATTATTATAAACATTTGTGAATTGGGTAGCAGTTGTACTAGAAGACCTCTGAAGTCTCTTTCAACACCCTAAGACCATGATTCTAATTTTAACAAACATGACAAGGCCTTTGTGGGAAGCTTTTCTGGAAGTCAATCTTCCAGAACTGGGAAGCAGGAGGAGGAGGAGGAGGAGGGGGAGAAGAACAAAAATAAGAACAAAAGAACAAGAAAAAGAAGAAGCTCATGTAGCAAAGATGATAGACAACAGAGATCATCTGATTCACAAATTTGTATCCTATAGACCACAAATGGCCAACCAGTACAACAAAAATTCAACAAAATAATAGCCTTGTTAATACAGAGCATGGATAGAAATGATGAGGGTGTAATAGTCACTTCTAATATTCAGTAGATCGCTTGAAGGAATTAAGGATGTTTAACATGGAGAAGACAAGATTTAGAGGAATCATGATAACTGTTTTCAACTATTTAAAGGACTGTCCTTGGGAATATCAATTAGATGTGCCCCTCTAGACCTCAGAGAGCAAAAGTAAGAATCAGGATACTGACAATGAGTTGAGGAGATTTTTGCTCACTTTTCAGTGTTTTTTCAAACAAATTTAAGAAGGGATCTAATCAAACATTCAATAAGCTCCCTCAAGAGCTAAGTAGATTCTCCACTGCTAGAAGTATTTAAAAATACAGACTGGCTAATCACTTGTTGAATGGGTTATAGAATGGATTCTTATTTATGCATGGGTTAGAATAATTGACCTCTGAGGTTCCTTCCAACTCTGATTCAGTGAGTATCCTCTCCAGAACACCATACTGTATCCCTTGTTTGTTTGTCTTGAAAGTACCAAGAGAATGTTTTTAATTGTTAATGCAATAAAGAAAAGAAAAAAAATAATGCTAAGCTATAAATCAAAGGAGAAAAACAGTGAAGGGCTCTTTTATTCCTATTTAATATAATTGAGTTTCCCCAAGGGATTTACAAATTGGAAATTGCCAAATTATCATCTAATAGGCAGAAACAACATAGGCGAGACCAATTAAGTAAGAGGCAGAAAGTTGTACTACACATGTAATTAAAAGCAATTCTTTTAGAAGGTGGAAATTGGATTCACTTTCCAAAAGGCCAAAATTAATTCTCCTCAGCATGGGAAGGAGATATGGATGTATTGCTTAAATGAATGTTTAGAGGGATCTGCTATTTACCAGAATGTGTCATTAAAAGACTAAAACTGCACTGGAGATGTTTAGCATTGTTGTGATCCTTTCAGTAGAGCAGTTGTTTATGGTAAACCAACCTATAAAAATAAATCATTACCAGATGGACAATAAAACAAGCACACATTAAAAAAAAAAAAGATGTCCCTTAATCCTATGAGCCCTCCTTCCATTTCACAGTAAATATATTAGTGTAATGGGAAACTGGGCAGCAGGGGCCAACAATCAGTTTTTAATAACCTTTAATTTGACTGTTGGTACTCTAAATGATCTTCTCCAATGACCAGCGAGTAGAGATATTATTAGAGAAGTTCAATCATATAAATCTTGACATTCTTATTATAAAGAAAACCAGAAAAAACAAGGAAGTTGCTGATTAAAAGGAAATATGGCTTACAGGTACTCCTTGGAGAAAAATAAAAGTAAAAGGATTTGTGGAGTAGGCTTTATTGTACATCCAAAGGAAACAAGGAAAGTTATTCGATGAGATATTCTAATGATACATATTTTCAAAAAGATTACATATATAGATTTGGACCTTGTCCAAAGAAAAAGAATATATTTTAAATAGTAGGAAAAGGCTTGTTATTAATGTGGGAGTTATCCCTGAATCAGCTGTCTGCTTTGTCAATACATCAAGTTCTCAGAGCTAAGCTTGGAATTTTTTTAAATGAGAAGAAAATAATAAATGAGTGAATGAGTTAAAAAAAAATTCATCTCCCTTAACTTTTATTCAATTTGGCCCATTGTTTTCTAGCCTGTCAAGATATTTCTAGGGGCAGCTAGGTGGCGCAGTGGATAGAGCTCCAACCCTGAAGTCAGGAGGATCTGAGTTCAAATCCAACCTCAGACCAAACACTTGACTCGTACTAGCTATGTGACCTTGGGCAAGTCACTTAACCCCGACTGCCTCACCAAAAAAACAAACAAACAAACAAACAAAAAAGATACTTCTAGAATATTCTTTTTGTTATTTAAATTGTTAGCTGTTCCTTATGGCTTGGTAGAACTTTAAAATTTGATAAATGTCATTTATTTCTTTATTCAAAAATATATTAAAATACAGCCCTAGGAAACCTCCCTGGGTCAACTTCACCAGGAAGGAAAGAAGGAAGGAAAAAATGGAGAGAGAAATTGAGAAAATATATTGCATATTGAAAAAAAAAGTTACTTTGAAATATTTAAACAAGTAATTGAAAATCAATAATGAAAAAATAAACACCACAAATGATATCAATGCAAATTATAATAATTTTATACAGAAATTAAACTGCTACAAGTTGTTGTTGTTGTTCATCCTCCATTTTTGAAGTGGACCAATGACATCATGAGATGATGTCATGACTTATACGTGAATTGGACTTAAGTGAGGCAGAGTTTCACACAGTTCTCAGCCTTACTCTCTTTCAGAGTCACTAAAGAGCAGTGGCAAGACAAAAGTTGGGACAACTGGTGATGACTCAGGATGCAGTAAAAGATCTTGGTGTCTGATGTCTGACCAAGCTCCAAACACTCCACAGCACCTCCTTCAGCCTCCTTCATGGCCACTGGAACAAACTGTTCTCATCCACCTATTCTGCCAGGGAACACCCCATATAACCCAAAGTAACTGCCATAATAAGGACACATAAAGAACCCAAAAAACCCCTTAGTATGTGACTTACTTGCCAAAAAGAGATATACAGCTGTCAAAGACAACATTGTGTTAAAATATAAACTGATTTATAATATTTTACAAATAAAGATGATGGACTATTCTGACCAGTATCATCATTTCATAATTCAAGGAGATACAGTGGAAAATAAAATCAATTTAAAGAAAGCTTAGCATGGTAGTCAACATTCCAAGATGAAAAATAAAAGAAGGACTTCAAAGACAAGTGAAAAAGAAATGCAAAAAAATATTTAACAAACTATTTTTGCTATCAAGGGCAATGTATCCATCACACTTAGACCCTAACATTACAATTCCAGATGTTCTAAAGTTATGTAGAAGGAACACTAAAGAAAACTAAGACAGGGAAAATGGCCAGATGGGACCAAGTATAAATAGGAGAGGACTGTGTTGAAGGCAAAACAATTGTGACAACATTGAGGAATCAACATACAAGTTTTATAAACTAGGAGAACTTACCAAAGGCATGGGGGTGGGGGTGGGGCGGAATCTCAGACCTTATTAATGTTGAAAAGAGGTGACTGAGAGAACATCAATAACTACCAATCTATATTCCTACTCATTCATTCATATAAAATCTTCATGAGATTCAGCAATACATAAATAGAGAGCATCCTTGAGGAAAGTATTTGTAGAGAAAAAGCAGGCTTTCTCAAGCAATATTCAATAATAGACCACATCTTTACCATTTCATAATTAACTAAAAGGCATAGACAGCATAAAATCCCAGGTGTGCATCAACTGCCGATCATGAAAAAGTTCTTTTACAACAAGGTGTCTCCTATCCATATAGCAAAATCATTTAAGATCACCTGGAAAATATAACAACAGAAATAACACTATTCTACAATCCTTTGACAATAAATATCAAGTAAAGAATAAAACATTCCCCCTCTTCCTTTTAGATTTTGTACCCCTCAGAATCAGTTTAGGGTTTCTGTCTGGTCTTTTTTTCTTTGTCCTTCTCAGTTCTAGGTGTAGGCAATGGAGTCCCCAGACCTGGAGGCTTGAGTAATGGCAACATTGGAGGCAGGATTCCAGGACAGATGTTGCCGTCAGTCTAGCAGGGAAGTCCTGAGAAGACAGAGGGCCAGGATACAAGCCAGGTGCTTCTGGACTTGAAAATTGGTGGGACTATGCTATATAGCAAAAAATGTGAACCTAATGCCCCTCTACTCCACAAAGAAGTAGATAGAATAAGGAGGGAGATATGCTCTCCATGGGGGTAATGTTTGTACATTTGTACTTGCTACCCCATTGAAGTAAATATGCCTCTTCTAAAGCTAATCTGAAAGTTAAATGGCCAATGGAACTGGCATATAAAGTACCCCTAAAATTTAGGAAATAAAATCAGTGGGGACTTCAGTCAATGGCAGAGACTAGAAACTCTCAACCCCCTTCAGAGTAATAGAGATCCCTGGGGGAAATAGGAAATGTAACCAACCTGGTATTGAGACTATAGGGACAGGATAAGGACTGTGATGTGCATTCATGCATGTAGGTGGTCCCTTGAAGCCTCAAGAACACATGGTACCAACCCACAAATGCAGCTCCCTTAAGACTTTCAGGAGAGGCAGTATAAGAACATCAACCAGGGATGACTGCAGTTATCTAAGGGAGTTTAACAAACACTGGCACCTGCCTCCGGGACGGGACAGGATGGGATGGGACGGGATGGGGGGGACACAACATTACTCTTGAATCCACACTGTGGCTGCTCATCTCCCCTCCCTTGTGGAGAAACAATGGGACTTGGATTTGGAGTCCTGTTTTGTTCCAGGTGGGCCTCCCTTGACTGCATTAGCTCTGATGTATCCTGTCTGTGTCTTTTTTATATATAGTTATTTGTATGCTGTCTTCCTTAATGGATTGTCACTCCTTTTGACTAGGCACTAGGGAGTGTTTTTTGCCTTGTTTTGTATCTATAGTGCATAGTACCTGGTGTATATGCTTAACAAATGCTTAGTGACTGAGTGACAAAGGTATTCATTACTACAACTCAGGACATCCAGTGCACAGTCTAAGTTGAAAAGGGATTTCCTATGGAAATTTAGATTCTTGACATACTTCATTGCAGATGATATTGTACTGATTACATCAAGCTCTAAAACACTGTAGAGCCTCCTAGAAGAGATGTGTAATCACCTAAAGGACGTCAGCTTGTCCACTCACACAGGAAAAACCAAATGAATAGAGAATGTCTATTGTCAGATGGCAATAGGCATCTAGAGTTTGTTCAACAGAATGTATGTATAAGCAATTATTTCACATGACTTCCTTTCATACATATTATTTTCCAGTCGAATTGGAATTTCTAACCTTTCCCTGACATCATTCAACTCCATGCATTCAGGAAGACCTCTCCCATACCTGGATGTTCCAAGAAGCTGTAGCATTCACAAAGGCAACACCCTGGTGAAACCATCTCTGCAGACAGGCTAAACCAGGTTGAGGGTACACGACGGACCTCAAACCTGTAGGTGAATTAGGGAGGTGTCTACTCCAAATATGTGAAAACTTTACATGGTGTAATGGGAGAATAAGAACAACTTGTTCCAAAGGCCATGAAGGCAGCTGAAGCAAGTACTGTGGAGTGTTTACAGCTTGGTCAGATACCAAAGACACCAAAGTCATCCATTGTATCCCAGGCCATGGCCAGGCCACTGAGCCACAAGTCAAGACAATACCCAGTGATGTCAATGGTCCTCTTTGAAAATGAAGGATGAACCACAACAATATATGAGACAGATAATACAGATGGATAACAAATTGGGCCCAGCTCTTTAGAGGAGTAGAAGAGTGTTACTTTCCACAACACACAAAGCTCTTCTATTCACCTAAAGTTTTCTGCAAAAGTGAAGGCCCATCTTTTCAATACTAACATTCTCTCCAGTTGATATAATGGCAGCAAGACACTGGACCTATTAATGAACTAGAAGTTAGTGCCAGAGAGGGCAATGAAGAGAAGCAAGGTGGGAGTGAACACACTGATATCCCATAACCATTGAGGTACTCTGAAGGACAGGAGCACAAGATATCATCAAGGACCTGTATGGGAGGAAAGGAAAATGGGCTAGTCACATGCCAAGAATGGGAGCTGAGGATTGGACAGTGAGAGTGCTTCACTAATACCCTCTCAATGTCAGGGGAAAGTGAGGATGGACTCCCACATATCAGGTGGGCCTCTGAAAATGTTTGGGAGGATACAGATGATAGTTGCACAAAATGGAAAAACAGTCTGTGAAGAAGAAAACTTCCAAATCAATGATATCACAGATTCATTTGCGTATTCGATAAAATTATACACACACACACACACACACACACACACACAAATTTAGCCTTCATTTGGATCACACTTCATGGCTATACAACTCTCTAGAAATGACAGCTCATAAGTCTCATAGCAATCCTAGGAGGTAGACAGCACAAATATTATTTCTTCCATTTTTCAGATTAGGAAACTGAGGCTCAAAGAAATAAAATGAAATGACATTCCTAAGGTCAGGAGAGAAACAAGACAAAGATATAAATTGTAATTCTGACACCTTGGCAAATTTGGATACGAAGTAGCAAGGTGATTCAGTGGAGAGAGCCCTGGGCCTGGAGTCAGAAAGACCTGAGTTCAAATGCGGCATCTGACACTTAACAGCTGTGTGACCCTCAGCAAGTCATTTAACCTCTGTTTGCCTAATCTACTGGAGAAGGAAATGGCAAACCATTTCAACATCTTTGTCAAGAAAACTCCTTTTGATAGTATTGGTATGCTGTGGTCCACAGGGTCATGAAGAGTCAGACATGACTGAACAACAACAATGAAATATTAGATGGAATCCCTATAAGTTCTCTTGAGGAATTGGCTCTGGGCATCCCATGTGGCACAAGCCTAGGCCAGGGGTGGGGAACTTGCAGCCTTGAGGCCACATGGGGCCTTCTAGGTCCTGGGGTATGGCCTTTTGACTAAATCCAAATTTCACAGAACAAATCCTTTTATAAGGGGATTTGTTCTGTGAAATTTGGATTCAGTGAAAGGGCTACACTTGAGAACCTGGAGGGCCGCAGGTTCCCCACCCCTGGCCTAGGCCCTGTGGTATGATAAAAGCAGTATACTCCTGGTTGGGAATAGATTTTTTGAATGGACTTGCACTGGTGAAAGGCAGGCCCCCGGGGGGGAAGGTCATGAAAAAAGTACAGAAAAGGGGAAGAGGGTAGAGACCTGCAGCTGGGGCAGTACCCCTGCTTACTGTAGGCAGTATGGAACTTGGAGAAAACCACTGTGCTCCCTAGACTCAAGGCTATTTGACATGAGTTACATACAGCTCTGTGCAAGGCAAAGACATGAGTTCAAGTTTACTGATTCCAAGTCTAGTGCTCTTTCTACTACACTGTAATGTTAAATAAAAGCAAAAAAAGAAAAAAAGAAAAGAAAAGAAAAGAAAAGATGGGGAGGGGAATGGGGGAGGAAGGAATTAGTTGCCATCTCCCTAATAAAGTAATTAAAGGTTGAGGCATAATAGCAGTCTTTAAATATGTGAAAGTGTCCCAATATAAAGGAGAGATTTGGCATTTCCTTTTCAGGCTTTTCTGAAACCTGATTCTCCAAAACTGTTTTCCCTGACAGAAGTAATCATACTGAAATGACATCCTACGTAGCGCAGGGCAACTGAATGAGAGGTAGCTGTGACTCTGACTGAGAGTTTGGTTTACAACAAAAGCCCACTGCACTAGGAGCCAGGATATCAAGGCTGCTTACTAGCAATGTGCCATTGAACAAGGAAGTTCTTTCCCCTCTTACTGCCTCAGGTTCCTCATGTGTAAAATTACGGTGCTGGACAGGATGATTTTTAAAGTTCCTTCCTGCTCTAAATTGTATGCATGAGTATGAATGAATGTACATAGGAAGGGAGACAGTATACACCGGAATGTGTTTCTAAGCAGCTAAATGCCACTATTTTGTTAATAAAATGCTTTAATCACACTAAATCAGTTACCATTAGCAGAAGAGTGCTATTAAATCTAATTACACATTTCATTTATTACAAGTTAAACTTCACATTTGCAATAAATGCAATAGGGAAGCAGACAGGAAACATGCAGATCTCCCTCACAAACTACCAAAGAGAATATAGTAGTGTGTGGGTGGGCAAACACAAGTAAACCTCTATGCTGTTCCATGAGACATTCTGTTGAGAGAGAGACTTCATTCAGTCTTTGATCCACAACAGCCCTCCCTACCTCATCCCCCAAGGACCTCTAATCTAATCAAGAAAGCAGTCAGGCATTATTAAGTGCTTATTATATTCCAAGGACTATGCTAAGTGCTGGGGATATAAAGAAAGACAAAAACCGTCCCTGTCCTCAAGGAGTTTACATTCTAATGAAAAGACATAGAGTCTCTCTACTGTCATACTAAAGGTGAAACAGGGATGTATACTTAAGGCTGTTCTATTTAATACGTTTGTCAGTAATTTTGAAAAAGAAATATATCGTATGTTTATTCAATCTTGAAGTTACACCAAGCTAAAAATTAAGGGGGAGTTAACAATTCTAATGACTTACACAGTATCCAAAGAAAAAAATCTTGACAGGCTAGAAACGATAGGCCAAATCTAATAAAATTCAGAATGACCAATTATAAATTCATGCATTGAAAAACAATTCACAGGTAAAAGATTTGTAGGTTTTAATGAATTGTAATCTCAATTTGGATCAACAATATGACATGATGGCCAAGAAAAACCTAACACAATCTAAGGCTGAATTGAGATGTATATGTCTATGACAAGGCAAGTGATTGTACTCTTATAATATTGTGAGAGATGATCTCTGAGAATCTCTCAGGAATGAAGCCTCCTCAGAGAGTTAATTGCTTCTTGTTCTGTTGAAACACTTGGTTGATCCTGTAAAGAAACATGCTTTTCAACTTTATCAGACCTCCTCCTCCCTCTCTAAAACTATTTACTCTAAAGAGAAAAAGAAAACTTCCTGTCTCCAGGCAGGTAGTAAAAAGTGTTCTTGTTCTTTGTTGCTGGGGTAGATTGCGGCCAATAGATTGTACCCTCAGATCTCGCATTAATGAGCCCTGAGGATGGGAGGGAGGGGATTGCACTAGGACTTATATAACCTGTTGATCTGAACACATCTCTGCTCTCTTCAGTCAGCACCAATGTTTTGGTGTTCTGAGGGAGCCTTTTCTCGAGAAAGCTAATAAATGAATTTTTCTTTTTGCTAATATCTCTGAGTCTCCAATTCATTGATAAGGGTCTCTATACCCCACACAATATTATATCTACTTCTGGACATCAGACTATAGGAAAGAAAGTCAGACTAGAGTTACCAATTGCTTCCCTGTTTGTTAAAACAATTTCCATTTCAGTATTTGTATTATTTGGTGATCGCTATATCTAATGCTATGCAACTCTCTTCTTAAAAGAAATACACGAGATACATGTATGATTTACAAATCATTGTCCTCTCTCATTTTGTACTCATATTTTTTATCTCCTTCCTCTATGCTAACTTTTGCATAGAAGGATACTGAACACTAAAGGACATGTGATTTAATTTGGATAGGGTTTTTTTTTTAGTTGGTTTAGTTTAGTTTTTTAGTTTTAGAATTCCTCTATCTTGTCATCTACTATAACAGGTGTCACCACATAAACTGATATTGTTTTCATGGTAATATTTTTGCAAATGAACACTGCAACACAAAATGACCAAACGTTTCCTATTGTCTGTGGACAAATAACTAAGCAAATACCAACTCCTTTATTTGTCTCTCTAAGGACAGTCTGTGAGCAAGCCTTCCATTTAACTTTGACTTCCTTGTCTTATCATTTCATTTATAAGATTAATATGACTTAATTCCTCCAGTAGAATTTTCACTTGCTGAATCCATAAGGATCTCACATTTAGAGTAAAGGTCAATAGCTACATCGCAGTCTAAAGATGATGTTGTTCCTACTATCCTCTGTCCCATTTTTTTTTTTTTAGGCAATTGGGGTTAAGTGACTTGCCCAGGGTCACACAGCTAGTGAGTGTCAAGTGTTTGGTCTGAGGCTGGATTTGAACTCAGGTCCTCCTGACTTCAGGGCTGCTGCTCTATCCACTATGTCACCTAGCTGCCCCCTCTGTCCCGTTTTTTAAGTTGTCCTCTTAGAAGCAGGTATGGAGCTAAATAGGTCTGAGCAGCACTTCGCATTTGTTTCTGTTTCATGAGTTACTTGTGACCAAAAAGTTTTTCAACAAGTGGTCAGAATTCTAAACCACTGGCAGAACTGTAAAGAATCTCAGGAGTCACCTCCATCCTCCAATAAGGCTTCAGAGCAGAATTAGAAGTCCTTTGAGGTCCTCTTTTTAAGCAGGATAGTGATTCCAAAGAATGGATTCCTGTACTGGGTAAGAGATTAGATACCATGATCTTTTTTTTTTTTTTTTTGCTTCCATCTCTGAAATTCTGTGACAACAGTCTGCATGGATTTATGAATAGTCTCTCCATTTGAAGATCTCAGCAGGTTGTTCATAATGTATGCCTCATAGAGACTAATTCTACATTTCATGAAAGCCCTTAGTCAAAACAAGACAAGCAAGGAGCACATTACTGTGCAAGATCAAACAGAATTCACTAGGTCTCCGAGGTATTTAATGTTTTGGATATCACCAAATAAAACACCAAGAGCTTTTCAAAATTATAGCTAAATGACATTTTCAGAAGAAAGTCAATTCAACTAAAAAAAAACACCACACATTATTCCGTAAAACCAATACTCCAACTCCAAAACAGAGAGGAAGAAGGGGAATGGAGGAGTGAGGGAAAAAAAATTGAAATGGAAAAAATAAAAGTGAATACTAGAAAAGGAAAATGTGAACACTAAGAAGGGGTGGGGGGCATGGTATGGAAGGGGAGAGAGAGAAGGAAGTAGGGAATAAGGAGAGAGGAAAGGGAGATAAAGATAGAGAAAGGAGAAGGGCAGAGATGGTGATGACAGAGGAAGCATTACAGCCTGGCTCTCCCTCACAGCTATACAACTATTCTAACAACCATCTAGGAGTAGTGGTCAGGTGACTGAATAGTGGTCAAGAATTCAAAGGAGAAGCCACAGTAAGGCACTTTTTCCAGCACAGTTAAGCCTAGTGAGACATCCAGAGACCTATAGGCACTAATGGGAGTGTCTTTCCAGGAAGGCTGCACATGCATAGTCTTCCAACCCAGGGGGTAGACTGGGACCTGCAACTATAAGTCAAGAGGTGGTTGTGATTTAACAGGGACTGGACCTATAAATGAACACTGCGTAGTGGGTAGGGACAGAAGCCTGCTCATAGTTATGTTCCCAGAACTAGTACACATATACCAGTTGGACTGAGGAAGGCACTTGCAGCAATGAACAAGTCCAAAGCTCAGACCTGGGATTGTGTACTGGGGAAAAAAAGTGAACATAAGTGAGTAGAAGAAGTATGGCTCCAACCTCAAAGCAGGATAGTGGATTTGGCCAACAGACCCAGGTGGAGAAGGGAGTTCAGGTCTCCGTCCTGAGCAGTCCCTAAAAGCCTTGAAGAGCAGAGCAGGGGACTTCAGAGAATACATATAAGGACCAAACAAGGTTCTGGCATTTCCTCAAGAAGTGAGCAGAGGCCACCCCTAAAACAAAGGCCATCTGAAAGTAAGACTACCAGTAAACCAAAAAAGACCCCCAACATATACAGATATTATGGTGCCAGAGACAACAAATCCAGAAGAGAAGAATAACTCTAAACACTTAAAACCAAAGCTGCAAAGAAAAACACAGCTTTGTCACAACATCTACTAGAATTCCTGGAAGAAATGAAGCAATGACATTATAAATGAAATGAGTTAGAGAAAAGCATGGAAACATGGGAGCATTTGTGAGAAATGACATCTCCATAGAAAAGACATGGAAAGAAAATTAATCGCTTTATAAAAGAGGCATAAAACCTTGCCCAAGTAACAAACTCCTTGAAATTCAGAACGGATCAAATAGAAGTTAATGACACCATAAGACAAAAAATGAAATATTAAAACAAAGTCAAAAGATTTTTTTAAAAAAGAAAATGGAAGGTATTTCATATCAAATGAGATGAAAAGCAGATCAAATAGAGATAATTTATTAATTACTATGCCACTTAAAAGCCATGACCTAAAAACAGATATCATATTTTAAAAAATCGTGAAAAATTACCCAGATGTATTAGAATCAGAAGACAAAAAGAAAGTAGAAAGAAGCAACTGATAACTTTCTGAAAGAAACCCTAAAAACCTATAGGTCATGGTCAAAATGCAGACTTTTGAGGTCTAAGAAAAAGAAAATGTTTGAAGTCAGAAAGAAAGAGTACCAAGGAGCCATAATGTAAATGAGACAGGATTAAGCAACAACCACCATAAAGTAACAGAGAGATTAGAGCACAATATTCCCCACAACAAAAGACAAAGGCTTAAAAATAAAAAAAATAATTTTTCTAGATTAACTGAATACAATACTTGAGGGGGAAAAGGTGGATCTTTAATGAAAGCGGGGACTTCAAGAATTTCTAATTAAAATACTAGAGAAAAGTAGATATTTTGAAATATTAACACAGTAGAAGAAATATAGAAAGCCAATGAATTAGTAAATAAAATGAGGAGCTTTGGGAGAAACAATAAAATAGGTAAAGCATTGGATAATTTGATTTTAAAGTAAAGGAAAAAATAAAATTATCAGTATAAAAATGAAAAAAAAGAAAATTATTAAAAAGTATTATGGCTAACTATATATCAATAAAATGGAATACTGAAATGAAATCAATTAATATTTTCAAAAATATATAAAATATCTAGAACAAAAAAAGAAATAGAGAATTTAAATAACTCAATATGAGAAAAGAAAAAGTGAATAAGCCATATACAAACTCCAAAAACTCCAAAAAGAAAAAAGCCCTAGGATGAGATAAATTTATAAGTGAATTCTATCAAACATTCAAAAAACAATTTCAATTGTAAACTGGGGGGAAAAAAGAAAAGCAGGAATATTACCAAATTCCTCCTGCTATAGATATAATCTTGATATATAAACAAGGGGATTTCAAAACAAAGAAAGACCATAGACCACTATTCCCAATGAAATTGGCACAAAAAGTTTAAATAAAATTTTATCAAAGAAGATAGCAAAACACATCTCCAAGTTTATATATTATGACCAGATTGGAACCATACTCCAATTTCCAGAAGGCCAAGGCTTAAGTCACAGCTAAACTTTGCCTATTCTATAGCACATAGTTAGTTCTATTATTAGTTTAGTAGTCTGTACTTGGAAGCTATTTAATAAATGTTATTATTGAATTATTGAATAAAACAAATCTAAAAATCAAACCCTTAGGAATCCTTTAGACATACAGAGAAAGAAATGATTTCCTTATAACAGCTGGAATGCATTACAGAGGTCACCAGCTGCACCTGGATCTCTCCAGTTATTGTTATTTGTCCTTCACTAGGAATAAGACCAGAACTAAGCAATGTACCATATTTTGTTGCATGACATCTGCCTGTAGGTAGCAAAGATGATTGCTATCATTTAAAATTTCCATAATGGTCTTGTACACTAAGAATACACACCAAGGGATATAGTTATGAAACTTTTTTCACTCCAATTCTCTAGCAATTCAAAACTTAGAATCTTTTGACCATGGCACATTTAATAGCACATTTCACAGTATGAAAAAACAAAACAAAAAAAAAACCCAATGAAATTATGAAGGTATAGGATCAAAATATAAACTAATAACGTGTACAGAGACAAAAGAGTGGGTTCAAGCCCATTCTCCCACTTGTTCTAAGTATGACCAAGGGAAAATCACTTCCCTTCTCTGAGGCTCCATTTCATTAACCATTTCTTTTAGTAAAGTAGAGATACTCCTATTTCTACTCTCCAGCTCACAGGGCTGTTGTGTTTCAAAAACTGCAATGTGAAGTATAAATGTAGGTTATTATCATCACTTTTTAAAAAAATGTCACAGGGAGACAACATTCAGATGCCTGAATGAAATGTAAGGCCCTTGAAGAGGAAACTAGAAAGGTTAGAGGTCCTAATGATAAATTCAGTCAATTTCAAACTGTAGCTACAGGCCAGTACTACCTGACTTGTTCTTATTAGATACGTGCATGTGATTTAAAATACTCCAATTTATTTTTCCACAATCCAATTAAAATCTAAGCTTGTCAAGAGCCATTATGTGAGAGGTGGTAGTGAAAACTCTAGGAAAAGAAACCCTGAAATAAGATCTGCAAACCCCAATTTCAACTAAAATAACTTATGACTAAGTATATTCAGCACTATTTTTTCTTGCAGGGCTACCAATGTTGATGTTACTGCTAAGTATTAATTTATGCCATGTTCTTATTCCATTCTATGATCTTTGGGTGATTTGGGGATATTTACAGGCAGTAATTATGTCCCCATACATAGTACCTTAAGATAAATTGTGGAACAAAGAGCTATTTTTCTTTGCTGAAGACACCTGCATAAAGAAATTCTTCTGATAAATCAGATAAAAATGCTCCTAGTCCCTATCAAATGTATGGCTTCTTCATTACCTGCCATTTTGTTAGCACTTGAAAAGTTTATAAAGTGGTTACTCACAACAGCACTGACATATGGAGTACAGGAATAATTCTCTCCATTTTAAAGGAAGGTAGGATTCAAAAAAGATTAAGTGTACTGATTAGTGTTGCACGGCCCTTACATGTTGGAGCTGAGATTGAAATTCTTGTTTTCTGACTCTAAGACTAGTGCTGTTTTCCACTACAATAGAGAGGTAATAATCCCACTGCAATTCTGCCTATCAGACTTCATCACGAGTATGGTATTTAGTTATGGATTTACAAGAGAATGCATGGCAGAGGGCAACCCGGATGGAGAAGAGCCTTGAGTTCATGACACATGTGGTTTGAATATGGATGAAATTTTATGAACACAACACTAAATCATACAAAACAAGTGAATGGATCAAAAAGAGGATGTATTGCATATTAAAAGTTTTTCCAAAGATATAAAAAGTGTTATGTGAAGATTTATTACACAAAAATAAAGATATATTTTATAAATAAATGAATTTAATTATTTTACTTTGTCCCAAGTAATCAGCACACTGTTGTAATCTCAGGGCTCTCTCTATATCTAGTATATTGTAACACCTCCCTTGATAATGGCAAGTGAAGCAAAAAATACTAAAATACAGAATATAAACAGATAAGTAAAAGCAAATGAGGAGAAAATATAATAACCTTAGTAAATGATAAATTTATCCTATTATGTTTTATACTTCACAATAATCAGTATTAATCTTAAAAACCAATTCTAGCACAGGAAGACACAAATATGTGCTCTAATTAATACGAGAGGTAGTTCTATCTACAGTAGATCTAGGTAGATCCATCTATCTAGTGGATACAGCCTCTGTTGGTTTTCTCTTTTTTTTTTAATATTTATTTTCTTTTTAATTTATGGAATAAAACAAGCATTTCCATAACATAGTATAATTTTTAAAAGACGATTGCACATGAAACTGCTGGCGACCTGAAAGGTGGTTAAAGAGACAACAACCTAGATGATAAGTAAATCCATATTGTTTTATTCCCTTAAGTTAGCAGCATGTAACATGTTACATGGAGGCAGAGCTTTAACTCTGACTGAATCAAGCAATTTTTGGAGGACATTTAAACCCTGACTCAGGATGTCTATGTTACTCAGTTTTATGGTCTCCATATGTTTAACCACAGCATGAGAAAGGAAATTTAAATAAGATAGGCAAATGTCAGATCCAGGATATCTGTGTTTCATTTAGCACCATCAAGGTAGTGTCTGGGTTAAAGGCACCTTAGTGGTCATAAACAGAAAAATGTTCTTGATCAGCTTTAGCTGCTGACACAGGAAGGGGCATTCTTAGCTCACTCAGAAAGAAAAGATTAATTCAGGTTTTTGGCCCTTATTGGGGCTCAATTGATCTTAAATGATTATCACTGCAAATCTATTACGTACAATTTGCTATTACTTTTAAATATGATAAAGTTGTCATGTAAATTTTTTTTTTCTTTTCCCTTTCTGTTTCTTCTCTTCCCCCACCTCTGCTCTGGAGGTGGCTACCATTCAACATAAATGTGTGTGTGTGTGTGTGTGCGCGTGTGTGTGTGTGTGTGTGTGTGTGTGTGTGTGTGTGTGTGTGTGTGTAAAATCATTCTATACATACTTCTTTTTAACAGTTATTTCTCTGGATTCAGATAACATCTTCCTTAGGTGCTTTCTTCCATAGGTGCTTTATAGTTAATTTGTGTATTTATAATAGTCAAAATGACTTGGTTGCTCAAAGGTGTTCTTACAACAATATTGCTTTTACTGTATATGATGTTCTCTTGGTTCTGCTCATTTTGCTCTTTATTATTTCATGCAAGTCTATCCATGTTTTTCTAAGATCATCAAATTCATCATTTCTTATAGCACATAGTATTTATTCCATCACAATTACATACCATAACTTGTTCACTCATTCCCCAATTGGCATCCCTGCAATTTCCAGTTCTTTGCCACCACAAAGAGAGTTGCTATAAACATTTTAGAACGTATAGGTTCTTTTCCTTTTTCCCTAAACATCTGTGGAAATTAACCTAGTAGTGGTACTGCTGGGTCAAAGGATATTTCTTACCAGTAAAGTAAGGTTAAGCATTCTTACACCTTCTGTCTCATGCACCACATTTGTAAGTGAAAACGTTAAGAAAAGTTGTGTGATGCAAGGAAAGCATTTTTTAAACCCGGAAGAGAAATATCAATAAGAGCATTAACTACTATTTTTATTGCTTCCTGGTTCTACTCTGGTTTTATCCAATCAAAGACAAAATCTCAATTCCAAGTAGAGGTAGATATCTCAGAACCATAATCCCAGAAGTGAGTTAGAAAATCATGGAATTTTAGAGCCAGGATAGATCCTAGAGGTCATCTAGACCAGTAGTGTCAAGCTTAAAAAGAAATGGAGACCCACTAAACTATATAGAAGGATCCCTGCAAGCCAATACTGATTTAGAAAACCACATATTAACTTCGTCAATATTCTATTGTATTTTATTTTGCTAAACGTTTACAAATGACATTTTAACCTGGTTTGGCACTAGGAGTTTCGCTGACCAATTTGATATCTCTGAGACCAATCTTCTCACTTTGGGAAACAATATAAGATAATGTAAGTGATTTGCCCATGGTAGCATAGCTAATAATGAATAGAGCCTGGACCCAAAGCTGGGAGAGAAATAATATTATACTATTATATTAATAACTAATTATTAATTTGAATCCACCCTTTCCCTTATATTTCTGTTAAAACCCAACTCCAAAAAAGGTCCTTCCGCCTCTGAAGGGCATGGCTGAATGATGAGATTGCTCCTGGCCCTTAAGGCACATGCTCAATTTTGGGTTGGACCCCACCAAACTAGCAGACCTAATGTCAGTTTACTATAAACAGAAACCAGTCTGGGCAAGCACTTTACCCTGAGGGAAGGAACCCCTGCCTCTCTTAAATCTTCTCCATTAGAATTTAGGGTGACTTAGCTCATGAAGCACAAAACCAGTCAGAGAGGTCCAGATGGAAATGTTTTCCCCTGCAGAGATTGCTGGAGGCTGCTGAGTCTCACAATCATGCTAAGTTCTTAGCAAAAGGAACTAAAGACTTTTAGCCCATCTCTTCATTAAATGTTGACCAATCAGTGCTGATTTTCACTTGTCAGGAAAGTTCTCTTTCAGAACAGATTTAAGGTATAGCAGGGGTCTCGCTTGGTATCTTTATCTACCGAGAGAAACCACTGATCATCAATTTATTGATTGCCAGCTAGCCTAATTAATAAATTGACTATTAACTACCCAGAAACTCTTTCTCCTGGGGCTTTCATTTGTCACACCTGGAATTTCTGATTACAAGTTTTGTATCTGTGTTTGTTAGCATGGGGCCAGTTCTCATCAATGGCTACACGAAACTTCAGAGGACAGTAAAGTATGTGGAAGTTACAGGGAGGTAGATACTTAACAAATCTATGGAAGAATGTAACAATTAGAGCAATTCAATAATGAGTTGGGTTATCTGTCAATTAGTGAGTTCTTTCTCAATGGGAGCTCCATCCAGCAGAAGCTGGATAACTCCTTTGCACTACACAGGGGATTCATGTATTCGTTGGAAGACTGAACTGGATGACCTGAATAGTCTCTTCAATTCTAAGATTTAATACTTGAGAGAATAGAGGGAACAATGTATTCTGCAATGTCAAGAAAGGTTCACTAGAGCACATAAAATGAGTCCTACGTTTATAAAATCATTGGTTTAATGGGTGATAGGATCTTTGGAGGGATCTAAGGAGTCACCTAGCCTAATATCTTCATTTTGCAGATGAGGGCATAAATGTAAAAGCAAAATACAGGTCTAGAAGTTTAGCAGGGTGGCATATGCATACGGAAATCCATAAACCCAGGGCTACTCAACTCTGGATTATAGATCCTGAAGTCCTTTGTCTCTTTAAGGACAATCTACACCACAAAAGTCACTTCTCAGGCTACCTTCTCCTCTTCTGGTCCTCATTCCTCTCCTTAGCGGCACAGCAATTCCTCTTCTGTTTTCAGTCTGACAATGCACTAACATTTTTTTTTTCATTGTAGACACCCTGACAGGGTGTTCAGAAGATGTCACACTGCTATAGTGTGCCCCCTCCCCAGTCTCAATTCAACAAATACAGTCAATACTCAAAATTCATTGTTTAACTTCAAGCATTTGTGTGATTTTATTAGTAATCTTGTTTTCACTTTCTGGTTGGCAACCATACGCATTTATGGCTATGCACAGCAGAGAAAAAAATGAGAAGTGTGAGGTGCCAACACTGGGTGCAGTTGAGCTCAGATGGGGTGGGGACTCACCCTGAGGCATGTGCTTTTCAATTCCAGAATAGTTCAACCACCCTCAGAAAGGAAAATTAGAGGTGGCTCATTGTCTTTTTCCCTTTTTGACCTTGGGGTTCTTTTGACACTATTGGCCTGCTCGTCCCTGTCCCTCCAGTGTTGCCTCTCCTCTCCCCTGTATTTTGTAGGTGATTTCATAGTTACTGTATTAGGAAAAGAGTCTATTGCTGGAATTAATCTTTTATTATAAAGAATTATATGCATAAAAGTATATTTTCAGCAATCTCTAGCTAAAGATTACATTTTTTGATAGTCCTGGGAACCTAACTCCCTATTTCCCATAGGTTCAATGTATCAACAATCAAGTTTTTCACTTTTGGGCCATTTTCTAGGAAGTGAAAAAGTTGAGAATTGACTCTACATTCATTCAATGAAAAGCAAGTTCCCATAAGCCAGAGAATTGCACAGCTTCAGGTTGGTTCTCTGAGCAAAAGAAACAAGTCCAGCACAGCTCAGCTCTAAACAGGATTCTGTTTTGTCCAATCTGCTCTCAAGAAGTCAAGCTTCCTTTCATGGCAAAGTAGATGCAAAGCCTATCTTTCTGACCATTTTTCTCTTTTAAACCATAGAGGGTAGTAAAAGGAAACCAGGCATGAGTGAGAGGTTTTCCCTCCTAAGCTGCAGACAGCTCCAGAGAGCAATAAACACAGAGAGCTCGTAACCCAACAGTGAGATTGAGCTGTCCTTCTTATCATCACCTCAGCTGAACAGCTCCTGTAACTAAGTCATCCTTTGTACTGTAAATAAGCAAAAAAAAAAAAAACCAAAAAAACAAAACTTTCCTTCCACTCAGTAGGCTCCCATCATAGCAACTGAAGTATTATCTGTCTTCTGTTCCCAGCTTCTTGTGACTCCTCCTGTGATCACTTGACTTTCTTGCTTCTTTTTCTTCTATTTCTTCCTATAGTTTCTTCTTGGCTTCTTTTATTTTCTTTTTTTGCTTCTTATATCTTCCAATTAGTCTCCCAATGGCCAGTGACTCATCTTTACCTTACGAGGTAAACCTCAAGAAATCCACTGTTCTGTCAGGTATAAATCCAACAGTCCTTATACAATCTTCCCACAGAATGTGAGCAATTGTTTGACTTAGAATTTTGTAAGTTATAACCTTTAAAACCCAAAAAACAGTCACATGTAAATAAACTGGTGAACAACAACAGCCTACAGGCTTTTACTCTTTCTTCATGGTCTTCTCAGTACCTTCATCTGAGAGGAAATTCTCTATCTGGTCTTCAGAAGAATCTATGTTTTTCCTCAATATTTTATCTGGATGGCTAGGTTGCTTCACAAGCTGATTCCTATCAATTTTTCTAACACAAATGTTCTTATGTACTTTTTCTGCCCCTTTCAAAACCAAAGTGACCACATATAAATGGGGTTAACACCTACATGTATTATTACTTATGTACAAGATGTCCTAAAAGTTTTAGTGCAGTTTTAAGCTTTAATATCTTTAAATTGCACTAATTTTTTGAAAAACCTTTTATGTACACATATATGTATGTGTATATGCATGCATATATTTATTTCTGTATTGCTTCCATGTACACATTTCCCTTGACAAAATATAAGCTCATTGAAGACAGGGACTATTTCATTTTTGTCTTTGTACTTCAGAAGTTAACATAGTTCCTGGCACATCATAGGCATTTAATAAATGTTCCTCAATCAACTCAATGATTTCTCCAGGGAATTAGAGCAAAGCCGTTCTTTCTCATCATCTATTATAGTGTCAAAGGTAAATCGAACTGGGATGAGAAAACTTTCACCAGAAATGTTTTTCTTTCAAAAAAGCAAACAAATGGAAAAGCTTCTAAGCAAGGATGTTTAGCTTGAATAAGAGTTAGATGGAACATGTTAAATTGCTAAAGATTCTTAAATGATCCATTTAAATGTCACTTTATCCATGAAGCCTTCCCTAATAGGCCCTAAGGATAACGAATTTCCTCTAGGACCTAATGTGGTACTTTTTTCCATGCCTTGGATGGAGTTAGTCAATATTACATATTATGGTTATCTGTTTTTGTGTCTTACCCCTTTACTAGATTGTAAATGCCATTAGAGGAAGGAGCATATCCTCTCTGTGCTTTTTATCTCCCCAGTGCCTAGTACAGTGCTTTTTTTTCTTCAGTAGTGACCTAACACATATTTACTGAATCAATGTTGACATAATTATAGTCTTCAAGTATATGAAGTGCTGTCATATGGAGAAGAGATTAGACTTGCTTGGCCCTGAAGAACAGAGCTAGAAGAAAGAGGAAGGTACAAGGGTTAGGGTTAGCTCAATATAAGTAAGAATTTACTGAGAGACTTATTCTGTAGAAGATCAGAGTATCTCAGAAGATCAATAGTGAATTTGTCAGTCATTAGAGAAGAGCCTTGGGATAATCACTAGCTGGGGATAATATGTAGTATTCCTGTTTCAGATATGAGTTGAACATTTTTTGTTTCTGAGGTCCCACCTTAATCTGAGAGTCTTTCATTTCAAAATGTTAAAAAGAAGGCAGAAATATATTGGGATGAAATACCTACCATTTAGGAGTCTACCTACCAAAACAAACCCAGGAACTATATGAACACAATTACAAGACACTTTCTTTGGGGTTTAGTTTTCCATCCTCCATCAAATTAGGGGAAATCAGATTAAATGAGCTTTAAGATCTTAACTCCAAAATTCTCTTATAAAGTCACAAAACAATAGAAATTCGGGGTTTGAAGGGACTCCAATGGCAGATGAGAACAACTCATATCTGAAAAAGAACTTTGTCTCCAATACATATCTGACAAACAGTCATTCAGTCTTTTCATGAAGATCTCTAATGAAAAGGAAGCCACTACTTTTCAAGAGATCTCATTCCAATTCTGGGCAACTCTCATGGTTAAGAATTTATTACCTGACATCAAGACAAACTTTGCCATTTCACAACTGTTTCACTGACTTCTGCCTTCTTTGACCAAGTAGAACAAATCTCATCCCTTTTACAGGTTACAGCCTATGACCTCTTATATATTATAATGATTCTATGTCTCCATAAAACCCCAAAGCACCTTCAAAGTTATCAAAGAAAGACTAAGATAAGTTAAATATAACTTTAGGCTGTTTCAATTTAACTTCGTTTTGCTGTCAATACAAGTTGGTTATGTAAGTATATTGTTTATTGGAATAATTAACCAAAACATTTCAATAATCAAAGCACTTCATTCTATGATCATGACAGTTAATAGTTTATCATATATTGAAAAAAAGTAATAACACTGGTCTGCATCATAAGTCCTGGGTTCAAATTCTGCCTCCATTATTTGGTTCTATGTGCCTGAGTAAGTTACTTCCCCTTTTTAACCCCAATGTGTCAAATGGTAATAATAATCTTGGTTAGACCTACCTAGTAAAGTTATTGTGGGTTTCAAAAAAACTTACTAATAGGAAAGCACTTTGTAAACTGTACAGGGCTGTACAAACGTGAAAGATTAGGAGGCTTTCCTCAACATAAGAATAAGAAGTAGTGGAGATAACAAATGTTTCCCTTTTTCTCTTAAATTTATGAGTATTTACTGTCTTGTATTCCAACTAGCATTATCATCATCTTCATTTCACATTTCAAACTGTAACAATCTCACAAAACCAGATGGAAGGAAATGAAAAATCGCAAAGAAAAAAAAATCCTTAAAAAAAAAAAAGAAAAAGAAAAAAGGCAATGGATGAGACAATTCTTAGCAACACTGCTGTAACGAATCTACTTTCTCACCTCCCCAAACCTAACCATTATGGCATTTCTAATTTTAAGAAAAAGTTACTAATAACATGTTTTGACTCGATAGGTTTCATTTTATACAGCTGAAACCCATAAGGTTAGTTTGTATTTGCCCAGGTATTTGAATGCAGGTCTAATAAATGCTGTCAGGCATATGATGATATCCGGACATTGGCCTCACAGTCCATAATGAAGATACAATTAAATCAAATATTGACTTTTTAAAAACAAACTTGTAATTTTACTGGTTTAAAGAACTCCTGAAGTAGAAGTTCCGGATGAAGAAACTCCCTCTACCAATGTAGATCTGCACCTGCTCTGAAACTTAGTCTTAGGGAGTTTAATTGCCTGGGGATGCTGAGAAGTTAAGTGATTTGTCCAAGGTACAGGTATGTCAAAGGCAGATTGAAATCCAGGTCTCCCTGACTCCAAGGCTAACTCTCTACTCATTATGTTATGTTTTTAGGACACTTTATATTTTAAAATAAAGTCCTTGTATTTTGTTAATAGTTATTATATTATAAATCATCTAGTAAGTGATGGTTTAGTAAGCTTTAATATAATTAGAGTATACAAGTGATTAAATCATTATTAATAACACATTTAAATAGTACTTCACAGTTACAAAGCACTTTACACATATTAGCTTATTTGATCCTCATAATAACTCTGTTGATATTGGTAGTTCACATATTATCACTTTACAGATGAGGAAAAAAAATTGAGGTTTAGAGAGACGAAGTTAGTCAACAAATATTTTATATGCCTCATACGTGCCACACAGCTAGTAAATAATGGAGTTAGGTCTTGAGTCTGACTCTCTGGACTACAACTCTTATACTCCTATCACTAATGCTACACCATCTCTCTCATGAAAACTCTTGGATACAACAATATTACTTGTTGTACATTTACCATATTTATAAAAACCAATGTTCAACGAAGAGAAGATTTCAAGAAATACACATAGCAGGATGATAAAGCACTTCATTCAATAATATGATGCTGTTGTTAATTATCCCAAAATCTATAACTAATACTCCCTAGGCCTAAAACAGCTTGAATATGTCTCAATGTCCTAGGAATATCCTCACAGCAAAGAAACTCTGGTTAGGTTTTCCTTGGACAAAAACCTGTAGCTGCTGTTGTAGTATGTACTATGGGACAGATTCTGCCCTAATCTTTGTTCTACCTGGAAAAATGCCCAAACCATTCCACTGTCCTCATACAAATGGCATGAAGTTTTCCTGAGAGCAAGCCCAGATTGTTCTCTTAGCTCTTGAGGTAGCTGCATATGTGTGAGAAGCAGAGAGGGATGAACAAAGAAATTGTCCATGATGCAACTCTACTTGCAAAAAGTCCCTAACCTGACACCTCATTTAAAGTCAGCACATAATTCTCTGAATGCATAGTTATTTTCCTGAATTTGTGAAGAATGTTAAAGTTTATTCATCAAAATAATGATAACTCAAACACAAAGAACACAATTTACAACATTTTCCAAATGGAGATAATGAACCTTGGCAGGTACAGTAATGTGCCCAAAGTCACACAGTTAATAAAGGTCAGTACCAGGATCTAAGCTGAAAAATCACTGCTCAAAGTCTAAAACCCCTTTCTACTGCACTGTGCTACCTTACTGCTCATTAAACACTAAGCCCCAATTTGGATTCTGGCTACAAAACATTCATTTAATGAAACTGTTTAAAACACACTATTGAAGTGATTTCTCTACGTGTTTAATTGGTTTCAAGTTCAGTATAAGAAAACAGTGTAATATTGTTGTCAGGAGAGCTAAAATATTATCAGGTTATAATAACAGAAGTAAAGTGTTCAGAACTAGAAAGGGGGTGGTCCTGATTTCTCCTGTCCTTGTCCTTCTCTATCAGGGATATTTTGATCAATTCTGGACACCATATTTAAATACATGCAACAAACTAGAGAAGATCCTGAGAAGAATGACGAAGTGACTAGGATGATAAGGAAATTTGAATCATTTCATATGATGATTAATGGAATGGAACTCAGGGGAGGTAATTTAGACTAAAAGTTGTAAGGTCATAGATTGAGAGGTAGAAAGGGCTTCAAAAGTCATTTAAGCAGTGAGGTGAAGGAGTATGGATAAAGCACTGAGCCTGGAGTCTGAAAACCTGAGGTCAAATCCAACTTCAGGCATTTTTAGGTGTATGACCCTGGACAAGTCACTTAACCTGTTTGCCTCAGTTTTTTTAATCTGTAAAATGGAGATATAACAATAGCACCTACTTCCCAGGGTTGTTGTGAGGGTCAAATCAGTTAATAATTGTAAAGCACTTAACACAGTGTCTGGCACATAGTAAGTGCTATATGAATGTCAATTGTTGTTATGACAATGATATCCAACTCTCATTTTACAAATAAAGTGAAGCCCAGAGAGGAATTTGCCCAAGATCAGATACAAAGGAAGTGGGAGAACTCAGATTTGAACCCAGGCCCTCTAACTTCAAAATTCACCATTCTTTCCAATAAAACACTCTTACTTTCATATATTTCTATTTGATATGATAGTTGCTTTCAAATACTTCTAGGTTTGTCATAGAGAAAAGGGAAGAACTAGAACCACTGGGTAAAAGCCTATAGGAAGAGTTCAAGATGAAGAACTTGCTAATAATCAGAGCTGTTCCACAATAGAACAAAATGTCTCATTAAGCAGTAGGTTCACTGTCATTGTATGTTTCTAGTCCAAGATTCCTTAACTACTTGTTAGAGATGCTACAGGTATAATTCATCCAGTATGCAGTGGGTTATATACCTCAGAATAGTAGATGTGGAAGGAAATTAGTGGAAAGAGCAACAGCTTTTGAAACAGAGAATCTGGGTTGAAATCCCAACAGTTACAAGGAACCAGGTTTGGGTTTGAGGATACAAAAGTGAGGAAAAAAAAAAAAAGCACAGATCTTCAGGATATTCCAATCTACTAAACTTTATAGCTCCCCCCAGAACTGAGCATTGTATTATATGTTATATACATAGTATATGTTTAAATTTAGAAGTTATTTATTCATTCAACATTTATTATGTGTCTCCTATACAGTGTAACTACCATGATTAAAATCTCCTTAGGAAGATGACACATACAAATAACAGCAGTTAATCAATAATAGGTACCTACTATGTGTCAGGCACTGTGCTAAATGCTGAAGATACGAAAAAAATTGTTTCATCAATGAAATTCAACTTCATTAAACAAATCTTTATTTAGGGCCTGCAGTTATATACAAGTTTCTTTGTCTATTCAGGGTTTAGCATACTGCCTTGCACATAGAAGCTTGCTGACTAACTTGATCAACTACAAAATGAAAAGGTTGGATGAGATGATTTCGTGGGTCCCTTCTGGACCCAAATTTACAATCTTATATGAGTCTGTCCTATAGACAAAGCAACCGATCTTAAATGAAAGCATGAAAAGGGAAACTTTTTCTTCTTTTTTTTTTTTTAATAGCAAACCATCTCTAGATGAAAAACTCTCTCTATCATTATGCCTGTACTCAACACCCACTATGAAAACTGGCACTCTGTTGGGATGACTGGAAATCCAGGCACATGCACATATCACATAATAAATCGCTAAAGGACATGAAGTGAAAGTGAATATCACTGTTCTTATTTACAGATCAGGAAACTGAGGCCCAAAGAAGTCATATGACTTACCCTGGATTACTTACTTTAAGTGATAAGTTAGGGGCAGTCAGGTGATATAAAGGACAGAGCTTGGGTCGAGAATCAGGAATTCAAATCCACCCTCAGAAAGTGACTGGCTGTGTGGCTCTGGGCAAGTCACTTCACCACGGTCTGTCTCAGTTTCCTCATCTGCAAATTGGGGAAAATTATAGCACCTACCTCCCAGGGCTGTTGTGAGGAGCAAATGAGATAAAAATTGTAAAGCACTTAGCATAATGTCTGGCACTTAGCAGGCCCTATATAAATCTTAGCTATTATCATCATTATCTTCATCACTAATTTCAGTGATCCATGATTTCAGCCTCATGGGTACATCCTCCACAACAGTGTGGTATCATAGGAGAAGCTATGATCTCGGTGTCAACACACCTGGCTTGGAATGCTCTCCCCAGAGCTTACTATCTGGGTGACATGGAACATGTGTCTGCACATCTTTTATTGATTTGTCAAAAACATGAGATTGCTACTTTGGTGCCCAAAGAGGTATTATGAAAAATACAGATGAATGATGATTAAATAAATGAATGTATTCATTAATGGCAAATATACGCCATGTGCAGTGCTTAAAGTTGGAGATTAAAAATACAAAACCAAGATAGTCCCTGACCTCAAGAAGCTTCCATTCTAATCAGGGAGACAACCCACACAGAGTTGTGGGTTCCAGGAAAGGAGAATTATAGTCTGGGAAGTCACAAAGATGGTCAATGGAACAACAGGGCAACCATTTGACACTAGCTTTCTAGAGGCTGTGATACTGTTTATTTGATTATAGTTCTGGGGGCTGGAAGGGACTGTACAGGGTAAAAAATGGCCCAATGAAGAGGACAATGAATGAACTCAAGGAATGAAACCACTGGCTTGGCTCATCCTAGGCAGAGTCTCACAAGGTCTGCTTGTGAGGGTGGAGGGAAACATCTGGGTAAAAAGGAAATGGCCATCACAATATCTTCATAAATTTGAGAACAGAAAGGCTGCTTACATAGGTAGTGATCTCCCTATAACTGAAGATCTTCAAGCAGAAAATATATGACTTTCCCAACCCTAAGACATAGCCATTCTAGGAAACTTCTACTCCTACAAAAAGCCTTCCCTGATATATCATGATTTATTGTTGTCTTGTTACTTTGCTCTTTCTGGAACCTCCATTTTTAGGAAAATGTCCAGGCCAGTCATGTTCACCCCCTTCTTCCTTTTTCTGTGGACTCTGGATATCTTTCTCCACCACAATCTCACCTAGGTCTCCTCCCCCCTTTCCAGCTTTCTATCTAGAATGTGTTGTCCTCCTTCATTCGACTATAAGCTCCTTAAATTTGGGCATTATATTTTTGCTTGTACTTGTATTCTCAGCACTTAGCAGGTGTGTAACACATAGTAAGCATTAAATAAATGTCTGTTGTCTTGTCTACTTGACTGCTACTTTATATTATGTTTATTTGTCTGTCTCTGAAATCTCCTATTAGAATGGAAAGCTGTGTTATATTCTTACTTTTTTTTTTTCCTCATGGCATCCAGAAGTGTTCTGCACAAAGGAAACACTTAATAAATATTAGAGGAAGGAACTGTTTTAGTTTGAAAATTTTGAAATTTGAGGAATAATGCTTATATACATGGTGGTGGGGAGGGGGGGTAAAAAAATCGTGGAGAAAAGGATGGACTGAATTAAGCAACCAGAAATGGTAACACTTTAACAACAGAAAGTCTGTAAAAAGAAGGAGTCAACCAATCAACAAGTATTTATTTAGACTCTACTATATGCCAGCAACTACACTAAGTCCTAGGGATACATAGACCAAATTAAAAAGTCCCTGCTTTCAATGGACATTTGATCTGTTTGGGGGGACAACATGTAAATATGTAAGTATATGTAAGAGTCATACAACGCAGAAAGAAAGTAACCTTGAATGGGAAGGCATTAGCTGCTGAGGGGACTAGGAAAGGCCTTTCTATAGCAGGTGGCACCTGGGCTAAGTCATAAAGGAAGCCAGGGGCCACAAGAAGCAAGAACAGCATTATAGGCAAGAGAGATAATCAAAGCCCAGAGGCACAAGAGAGGGGAGATTGAGCATCACATATGAGGAACAGCAAGTATACCTTGTGTTCCAAATGACCATTCTTGACTGATATCTTTTACACCCTAATTTGTGCATAGGTCATCACTGGCAATATGCTACAGTGTGCTTTTACCCAAATTGTTTTTCTCCATTGCTCTCTGGGTCATCCACAACTTTGATTCTTCAGAGATTGTGACACTCCAATATTTATAACCATACAGCATTACCAGGAGGATAGTGATATTATAAAGCTAGGTTGATGTGTCAGCAAACAGCATGGGGGAGCAGAAAACATGGTACAATTTTCCCATTTACCTCACTGTTTTCCTCTTATTTAATTCTAGGACCACCTAATATGATATATGAAATACACATCTGAGACAGATGCATTGATACATTAACTTGATGAACTGCCAAATCTAACTATGTATCAGTCAGGACAACAGTTTGCTGTGCTTTTTTCTTTATCCATTTGTTGGTGATCCTCACACTGCCCTCATACAGATTTTTTAAGCTGCTCTCTTCTTAGTAGTTATCAATATCATGGAGGAGGCATTGAAATATTACGGGACCTGACACTTTCTGAAGCATCTCCTTGGCCCAAAGCAGAGAAGCTGATAACTTCTTGATTTGCATTTACGAAAATCTGATCCCTCAAAAGGTGAAGTAACCAACAAAGGGAAAGCCTACTCAGAATCTGATTTCCACTAAAGGGAAGAAAATAGTTCCTAAGAACCTAGTTCTTATTTATCTAGTCCTTAGTTATCAGTAAACTGGTAACTCCACATAGGGGAAATGAAAGAGAGGAATGCCAAGCATAGTCTGACATGCAATCTAGTTTTGGGGACAGCAGATTCCAAGAAGCCCACAGGAAAGATGAATAGGATTCAGTGGACTAAAATTGAAAAGGGGAAAGTTCTGAAGAAATAAATAGAAAGAATGCCAATGGGAAAAAGAAAGAGGAGTTATCTGAAGGGACTGATAAAAAATTCACCAACCATTTATTATTTTAAAAAGGTATGTACAGTATCAAGAACAGCTAGCGGTGGTGGCGGGAGCAGCAGCAGCAGCAATAGTAATAGTAATAGCACTAGTAGTAGCAGCAGCAGAAGCTAGAATTTATATAGCATGTCTTATGTGCCAGGCACTATGCTTAACACTTTACATATATAATCTCATTTGATCCTCAAAATAACCCAGTAAGATAAATGCTGTTACTATCCTCATTTTACACTTGAGGAAACTGAGGCCAACAGAGGTTGAGCCAATGTAACACATTCAGTAACTGCATGAGGCCAGATTTGAACTCAGATCTTCCTGACTACAGGTCCAGCACTCTATTCTCTGTACCACCGGCTGTCTCAACATAATAATAACAGAGAATGAATATAAAATATAGATATAAAAATGTGGTATGCTCATCTAAAACCAGTATCAGAAGTGTTAAAACTCAGAATGAGTTAAAGCTGTCAAAGGAAGCTAAAAACAACAAAAAGAAATTTTGTTTTTCTTTTTTGCTTTATCAGAACAAAAAGATGTATCAAAAAAGGATGTTTAGGGTGAATGAGACAATAATACCTTACAAACCAGAGAAGATAGAACAACTGAACTCTTATTTTACTTCTGCTTTCTCTGCCAAGGAACATGACCTTTACGCTGGAAATGATCAAAACTGAAATAGCTAAGAGACAAAAGATACCCCAATATAAGTAAACAGAGAGTATCCAGTTGCCCTTGACAATTTCAAGTGACTTGGACCAGAAGAACTACATTCTTAGGTACATAAATTATTGGGAGATGTGACTGCTGAGTCACTCAGTGCTATCTGAAAAATCATGGAAAAAAAGTAGTGGTATTTCAAGATTAGACAGAGGCAAATATCCTAATTTTTGAAAAAGAGAAGGGAAAGTGGAAAAAAATGCAAACAATAAGCCTATAGGTTTTATTTTAATTACTGAGAAAATTCTAGGTTATTAAAAAGATGGCTAGTGAACATGCAAAAGAAGAATCAGTGATTATCAAGAAACAGCATTGTGGCATCATCAAGACAAGATCAGGCCATGTAAATATCATTTCCTTTTTTGACATGGTTATACAACTGGTAGATGAAGGCAATACAATAGAAACAGTTTACATAGGTTTTTATCACAGTATTTGACAAAGCACCTCATACTCTTTTGGAAATAAGGGAGGGATATGGACTAGCAGTTAATACAATCAGGTAGAATCACAGTTGGTTGCATGTCAGAGTTCAAAGAATACTGCTTAATGGTTTAAAATCATGATAGCAGGGGGCATCCAATGGAGTTCCCCAAGGATATATGCTTGGCACTGTGCTATTTATAGTCAGTTGACAAGCATTTATTAAGTATTTCCTATGTGCCAGGTACTATGTTAAGAACTGGGGATAAAAAAAGGCAAAAACAATCCATGCAATCAAGGACTTTTTATTATATTAAGGAAGACAGCAAATAAATAACTAGGTACATACAAGATACATACAAATAGATGAAAGGGAATTTGGAAAGGGAAAGCATCAGTACTCTTTTTTTCCCCCAAACTAACTCTGGGCCCAGCTAATTTTGCAGATGCACAAGAAAAGGTCTCCTCCAGAAAGTATGATTTGGGATGAATCTTGACATTGTTATCTCATTTCATTCATTAATATTTTTATTTTTTATTTTTTTATTTTTTTTTTAGAATTTGGGAGATTATTATTCTGTTTTTATTAATTTATTTTCATTTATCAATAATCACTTCCATAAGCTTTTGAGTTTTAAATTTTTCTCCCCCTCCTTCCTCCCCCCAAGACAGCTCTTAATCTGATATAGGCTATACACATATACATTCCTACTAAACATATTTTCACATTACTCATGTTGTAAGGAAGAATTAGAACCAATAGGAGGAACCACCAGAAAGAGGAAACAAAACAAAACATAAGAAAAAAAAATAGCAAATAGCATGCTTCAATCTGCATTCAAACTCCATAGTTCTTTCTTTGAATGTGGATAGCACTTAACATCATGAGACCTTTGGAGATATCTTAGATCTTTGCACTGCTGAGAAGGGGTAAGTCTATCAATGTTAGTCATCACACAATATGGCTGTTACCGTGTACAATGTTCTTCTGGTTCTGCTCACTTCACTCAGCATCAGTCCATACAAGTCTTTCCAGGTTTTTCTGAAGTCTGCCTGCTCATCATTTCTTATAGCATAATAGTATTCCATTACATTCACATATCACAACTTGTTCAGCCATTCCTCAACTGATGGGCATCTTCTCAATTTCCAATTCTTTGCCACAACAAAAAGAGCTGCTAGAAATATTTTTGTACATGTGGGTCCTTTTCCCATTTGTATGAGGATACAGCCCCAGAAGTGCTATTGCTGGGTCAAAGAGTATGCACATTTTTATAGCCCTTTAGGCATAGTTCCAAACTGCTCTCCAAAATGGTTGGATCATTTCATAACTCCACCAACAGTGCATTAGTGTTCCAATTTTCCCACATCTTCTCCAACATTTATCATTTTCCTGTTTTGTCATGTTGGCCAATCTGATAGGTGTGATGTGGTACCTCAGAGTTGTTTTAAATTGCATTTCTTTAATCAATAGTGATTTAGAGTATTTTTTTATATGACTATAGATGGCTTTAATTTCTTCATCTGAGAACTGTCTGTTCATATTCTTTGACCATTTATCCATTGGGGAATGACTTGTATTCTTATAAATTTGACTTAATTCTCCATATATTTTAGAAATGAGGCCCTTATCAGAGACACTGATTATAAAAATTCTTTCCCAATTTTCTACTTTCGTTCTAATCTTGGATGCACTGGCTTTGTACAAAAAATTTTCAATTTAATGTAATCAAAATTATCCATTTTGCATTTCATAATGTTCTCTATCTCCTGTTTGGTCATGAATTCTTCCGTTCTCCATAAATCTGACAGGTAAACTATTCCTTGCTCTCCCAGTTTGCTTAGAGTATCAGCCTTTATATCTAAATCATGAACCCATTTTGACTTTATTTTGGTATATGGTGTGAGATTTTGGTCTATGTCCAGTTTCTGCCATGCTCTTTTCCAATTTTCCCAGCAGTTTTTGTCAAACAGTGAGTTCTTATTCCAGAAGCTGGGGTCTTTGGGTTTATCAAATTGTAGATTACTATAGTCATTGACTACTGTGTCTTGCATATCCAACCTATTCCACTGATCCACCACTCTATTTCTTAGCTAGTACCAAATAGTTTTGATGATTGCTGCTTTATAATACAATTTAAGATCTGGAATGGCTAGGCCACCTTCCCCTGCATTTCTTTTCATTAGTTCCCTTGATATTCTGGACCTTGTGTTATTTCAAATGAATCTTGTTATTATTTTTTCTAGCTATATAAAATAATTTTTGGTAATTTGATTGATATGGCACTGAATAAGTCAATTAGCTTAGGTAGAATTGTCATTTTTATTATATTAGCTCAGCCTACCCATGAGTAATTGATGTTTTTCCAATTATTTAGATCTGGCTTTATTTTTGTGCAAAGTGTTTTGTAATTTTGTTTATATAGTTCTTGGGTTTTTTTAGGTAGGTAGACATCTAAATATTTTATAATGTCTACAGTAACTTTAAATGGAATTTCTCTTTCTATCTCTTGCTGATGGGCTTTGTTGGTAATATATAGGAATGCCTATTATTTATATGGGTTTATTTTATAGCCTGCAACTTTGCTAAAGTTGCTTATTATTTCAAGTGGTTTTTTACTCGATTCTCTAGGATTCTCTAAGTATATCATCATATCATCTTCAAAGAGTGATAGTTTTGTTTCTTCTTTGCTTATTCTAATACCTTCTATTTCTTTTTCTTCTCTTATTGCTAAAGCTAACATTTCCAGTATGATAATCATACTCCAGAAAGTATGATTTGGGCTGAATCTCGACATTAGTATCTTATTTTGTCCATTAATATTTTTATTAATGATTATACAAGGGCATTGATGTCTTGTCTAGCACATTTGCAGATGACACAAAACTAGGAGATCAAATAACTAATAATAATCAATGGCGGACTTAAGATTTGGTTTTCTGATTCTAAAAGAATACTTTAGACAGTACACCACTTCTTTGGTCTCTAAACAGCTAGATGGTCATACCTCTCCAATTCCACCATCTTCAGAGGCCTGGAAAATGAGATTGTCATCCTCCCTAACAAAGCCAAACTGGATACTCTGACGGTCCTGATAAAACATTTCTATTAATAACAGGCTATGAAATAAATTTCTATGAAAGACCATTACAGGAGTATAGAAGAAGTATCAGATTAGTAGTTAGCATACTAAGGTTTTATTTTCAGATGTACTATTAATTAGCTGTGTAACTTTGGCCATGTCATTTTCCATATCTGGGCTATAGTTTCCTCATCTGTAAAATCAGAAGTTCTGTAAGGTTCCATACAGCTAAAATATTCTAAGGTACCTTAACATTCTCTATGCCTTATTTTAAGACTCTTCAAGCATTAAATAAATTCTTATTATTAATAACCCAAGCCCTACCATTCTCTAATTATAGTCCAGAAAAACTCTGTAAAATTCCAGCTATTGCTAAATGATGGATGAAAAATAGTTTTTCAAGTTGAAGGAGGGGAAAAGATTGGTTATAGATATGTTTTCCATATAGTGAGGAAATAGGTCTAAACAAGCTTTTATCTTAGCATGCTAATGAACTCAATTCATGTCCTAAATTTGGCTATCAGTGTTCTCTTTTAGAAAAAGTTTTTTGCTGAAAATTCTAATCCTACATTTAAAACCTAAAGTTTTTTTTTTCTGCATAAGCTAAAAATAACAGCAACAACAAAATTCCAATTAGTGGCAGTAGCAACAATAACCTTTGTCAAGATAAATTTGGGGTGTGAGGTTCAGTGATAGTTGCTATAGAAACAGGGAGAACTTTGCAAGGTACCATTAATGAGAATGGCAGTAACTGCCACATAACAAATCAGATGGCTTTGGTAGCCTGACTCTCTCTTTGAAGGGCCATCCTGTAATATTTCCTTTCTTGCTCTGTTCAAAAATAAATAAATAAAAACAGGGAGGGAGAAGCAAGAACCCAAAGGCCTACAGGGCTAAGTCTTGCTTACATTTTGGATCTAAAAATGCTTTCTCAAAATATCTTCCTTAAGCATCATAACACAGAGCTTGGGGAAAATGAATTCTTAGATGAACATGAGCTAAGCTATAACACAAGTACTATTCCAGTGCCTCACTGGGGTGTGTAGAAGACCCTGGGTTCTCGAAGACTATTCAAATGGAACA
This sequence comes from Vombatus ursinus, assembly GCF_900497805.2. Classification (NCBI taxonomy): domain Eukaryota; kingdom Metazoa; phylum Chordata; class Mammalia; order Diprotodontia; family Vombatidae; genus Vombatus; species Vombatus ursinus. The sequence goes on along the minus strand of NW_020945014.1, from coordinate 5,906,496 downwards.
CAAACTCTGAGAAATATTAACAAGCTAGAATGACTTTGGACAAAGACTCTGTAATGGGCTGTATGTATGTTGTCTGGAATCGGCCTAAGTATGAAGAAATTCAATATCAGAAGACTGGTAACCACGGGACAAATTTTTTGGCCACAGTTACTCATGATGATCATGTATTAAAGCTAGAAGGGTTGCAATATGTGTTGATAGAGAAAGCACCCAAATAGAAAAGTGGAAAAAATAATAAATTCTTTAAATGTATAAATATCAGCCATATGTAGGAGAAAAGAATTATTTGTGCTGCCTTAGTGCAATAGACTCTTTTTTTTAAGATAATTTGGAATGGCAAATTAAGATCACAGCACAAAGTGGTAAGTCAGTTCCTAAAGGCCCATGAACCTTTGGAAATACTCTTTGGACCTCTCCCGACATCACTCCAGTCTATGCCTACATATAACTTAAAAGTGGAAATGAACAACCAAAGGAGTTTTGCTTTCCTGGGGTTGTGAGGAACCAGACAGATGAGCCCTGGACCTGAATTTAAGATATTGGTCCAGAATGAAACATGCAAACTTTTAACATAGAGGCAGAAGGGGTCAGGCCACAAAAGGTTGAAGGACAGACATTTGCAATGAAAAATCTATAGTTAACATTTCTCTTCACTTTGAGAAGCTATGGTCTCTATGGCTTCCTCTGTTGTTGCTGTCATGAGTACCTCTCTCTGTTTCTGGCTAGATGCATTATCACTTCTGGTTTAGTATTTCAGATGCCATGGTCATGAACTGAGGAAATAAGATAAAGTCCTTTGCTCCCCTTCCACAGAGAGCAGTTCCCTTTCAAGAGTTTCATAGGTCTCATTCTGTACTTCGAGCTCCAATTCTCAAACTGGAGAACTGATAAAAATTCAAACTGTTATTTAAAGCCTGCAGAGAAGAGACATGGGTAGAGAAGGGTCTTTATACTCCCTTCTTAACCCAATCAGAAAGGTCTGAACCCTAAAAAGAGATCACCCAGGCACAGACTCATCTTGTTTAAACATTAAACCTTCATCAGGTGTTAAAAACCTCACACTTAACAGGTTATGATTTTAACACTTAACAAATTATGATTATAGTCTGGGCTCTGATTAGATTAATAGGGTTCCAGAGTAGCATACCCTCCCTTCCAAAGGTAAGAGGCAAAAAACATTTGCTAAGAATGGGAGACTGAGGAGATAATGCAGGGGGCTTGAAAAGAAAGCTTTAGCAGCCTGATTCTCTTGAAAAGACTGAACACCGGGACTTAATGCAGTCTAAAACTATGCTTGAATTTTCTGATTACCCAATTACACTGGCTGGCTAGGTAAGGTGGGGCAAGATTATGGCGCTGCTCTCCAGTCTTTTAATAAGAAAAAAGCTGCTGCATATGATCATGAAAGGTAACATTTTAGTGGGTGCTAGCATGACCACCCAACCACCATCTTGAGAGAAAGCAATAGTTAGAAAAAACCCAGAAAGTTGAGGATATAGATGGTAATAGTTTTTCCCCTCCCCAAAATTAGAGGTTTCCTTTAGTGGAATCACAAAATTGAAAGCTCAGTTTCATAAGCTTTCTATTATACAGTTGTATAAAGACTGAAAATCCCACAAAGTTTTCAAGATTCACATTGCCTCAGATGTGAATCAGAGAGAGGAGGGTATACATGGCATTTACTCAAAGATGTCTGAACTTTAGAAAATGCTAAGGTGGCACAGGTTGATACTGAGAAAGTAGAAAACTTGTTAATGGTATCAAGTTCATATCATTCCCAAATAAAATAACAATGTGAGGTAGAAGAAAAATCAGGCGTGTTTGAGAACCTTGAGGTAACTTAGAACATGTACCATTGAGGACACATAAGGATGGGGGGGGAGGGGAGAAGGGAAGAATAACTATTCATTAAGCACTTACTATGTAGCAACCATAGTGCTAAGTACCCTACAAATATTCTCATTTGAACCTCACAAAAATTCTGCAAGGTCAGTGCTATTACAATCACTATTTTACAGTTAAGGAAACTGAGACAGACAATGGCTAAATGCCTTGCTCGGGGTCATATATCTAATGAATGTCTGAGGTTGGATTTTAACTCTGGCCTTCCTGACTTTGGGCTGAGGATGCTATCCACTGCACTACCTAGCTGCCTCTAGTCATAGGAAATTTTGATATTATGTGGTTGAACACTATTTCACAGAATGGGAAAACAGAACTCAGGGATTTGTTCAGGTCACATGTATACTGACTTTTCATTGGATTACATATTTATAACTGGAAAGGACCTCAGAGGTCATCTATTCCACCTTTCTCACTAAATAAATGAGGAAATTGGGGACCAGAAATGTTAACCAAGGTCCATAACAGCAGTATCTGAACGAAACTGACAACTCTTTACAGATCCAAGACTAGAACCTGGGCCTCAATTCCCAGCTAAACACTCTTTACAGTATACTGTACTAAATGGAAAAATTTCACTTTTCTAAGAGTAACATAATACTCGGTTCAAAAAATGAGTCCATGTCCCAAAAGGCAGGAACATTTTATTAGACTAAACATTTGTTGTTGACAAGTTCCTGTTATTTTTCATCTTTTTATCTCAGCATACATAATAATAATAGCACAATAAGCTACACACAATAGGTTTTTAATAAATATCTGTTATGTTAGACTGAGTTGATTAAACATTATAAAGCTGCTAAGCAGGCAAATGAATAAACCTCGGATACAGAAAAAGTAAAGGAGATCAAACTGTCTTGATTGAAGAACAATATTTTTAAAGTGTGATCCTGGATCGATTTTAAATATTGGGAGAATAGAAAAAAGGAACGGTTGAAGTCTCCAGGTGACACAGATAGGATAAAAGGAATGATAACAATATATCACATTTCTACAGTGGGTTACAGTTTATAAAGAGTTTCCTCACAATGGAGAAGAAAAGTAAGGCTCAGAAAAGTTAAAGTGATTGATCAAAAGCCAAAGATGCGCTAAGAAGCAAAGCCACGACTGGTCTCAAGCCTTCTGCCTCTAACTCATGTTCATTCTAAAATCACATCCTGTATGAACTGCTTATACAAAATAATTTTTTGTTAGAAAAATCAGAAACAATAGTTAGAGACAATAAATAGCCAAAGGATATGAATAAATGCAAAAGAGATGAAGAGATTACTGCTAATAATGACATTAAAAATATTCAGCATCACTAATTATCAAAGAATAAACATCTTAAAATGTTCGAGGTATCAGCTCACACCCAAAAATTGGTTAAAATAATTAAAAGCAACAAAATTCAATATCCACGAGGTTGCAGAACAGGTATACACATTTTTGTTATTGGAAATGTAAACTTAGATAACCTTTGTGGAAAGAAAATCTGGCAGTATACAGTAACAATTATTTAAAAAGTAATTATACCATTTGATGCACAAGTCTTACCAAAAAAATTTGTTGAAAGATTTTCACAGCAGAATTATATGTAATTGCAAAAACAAACATAAACAATTCTGGAAATAATCTAACTGTCTAATAGTGAAATAGTTAATCTACAGAATATTAATATGCTGAATATTAAAATTCAATTAAGAAAAACAAGTATGAGGTACAGAGATATATGTGGAAAGGTTTTTATAAAATGATATAAAGCAGAATCAGAAGACTTTTATATATATTAACTATAAAAAATAATGTAATGTTTTAAATTAAATATTTAAAACTTAATGTTGAACATTACAGAGCTAACTAAATTCACTGAGTAACTGTTAACATTTAAATTAATTTCAGTGTATAAATTATAATAATTTTCAGTCTTTTCCTCTGTCTTCATATCTTTCTAAGAATAGTGTTTCTTAGCAAGATGAGTTAAAACAGTTCTCTCAAGAAAGTTCTCTTCATCTTCCTTCTTTCTGTACCTCACTCACTGTCTTTTAAGCCATGACAGGTAATTGTCCAGAATGCAAGTTAAACTCTCAGTCTCCTGACAGCTTCCTCAAAAAACATGAGTTAAACTACCACTGCCCAATATTCCATTATTACACATCTCTCTCCCCTAAAACCTATGTTCCAGTCAAATTTGGTTTACTTGCCATTCCTTCATTTCATCTCCTATCTTCATTCCTTAACACAGACTCTCTGCCAACCATGGGGAATGGGGCATGAAATGTACTTCTCGCCTTTGCTTCATGGAATCCCTGGTTTCCTGTAAGGTTCAGTTCATCTTAGTTGCTACCCCCTACAGCAAACCTATCCTGACTCTCCCCTCCCTCCAGGGTTAATACCCTTTTCCCTCCCCCTAAAAATGACTTCAAAAATGTTCCATACTGAATTTTCTGTATACATACTTTTCCCACCTCCCTTAGAAAGCATGCATGCTCCTGGAGGGAAAGGGTTGTTTTGTACTTTTGTATTTCTATCATCAGAGCCTAGCACAATGCTTAGCACAACTTAGGTACTTAATAGAAGCTAGCTGAATGAACGAATGAACTTCTAATTTTTCTAAGGAGAAATTTGGCCTTCAAGCAATATGGCTCAATTAAAAGTTGTTTATATGTCCTGGTCTTTCTTACTCAAAGTACCTAGAAATGCAATAAAGAAAAGAATTTAAAAACCTAAAAGAAAAAAGAAATTCTCACAAAGAAGTCTACAAAGGGGGATAGGGTGGGTTCCCATCAGAAAGACAAAGAAAATTAGGTAAGAAAAACAAACAAAAAACACAAACATAAGAAAATCCCAGGATAAAGCTCAAGAAGAGAAAGTTTCTATAATAACTATTGTAAGAATCCCAGAAAAGAGAATGGAAAAGCCACAAGAACTTTCAAGAGTGATGGGAAGTCCTAATTAAAGAACTAAAAGAAGAGATAAGGAGGGAAATCAGAGCTCATAATGAAAAACTTAAATTTAGAATAGACTGCTTAGAACAGAAGTTGGAAAAACTTAGCAAAGCAGCAGGCAATCTGAAGGAAAGAATTTAAGAGAGGGAACTCAGAAATTCAGTTATACAAAAGAAAAAATATAACATAGACAAAAGATAGCAAAATTGGAAGGGCACATAAAATATCAACTTATTGAAAGCTACTGAACTGGAAAATAAAAATTAAGGAGATAATTTCAGAATCATCAGTATCCCAGAAAAATGATAAAAGAAAGAAAACAAAAACAAAAATAAAAAAAGTGATTACCAAATTTTAGAAAATCACAAAGCACAACTGCCCAGAAATACTGGAATCACAGGGCAAAATATAAAGCAAAAGAATTCACTTGTCACCATCAGTGAGGACTCCTGGGTTTAACTTATTCAACAATGTGGTCACAAAGCTCCAGAGTATTCCCAGTGAATGTGAAAATACTGTAAAGTCTAGAAAGAGACAGATCACATAACATGGAACTCAAATCAGACTCGTACAGAGTTTTACATCAAAAGTAAGAAAGGAAAGGAATATGAGAGAGCTAAAGGCAAGGGAAAATGGCTTGTCCCTTAAAATAACATATACTGAAAAGTTCAACAACCTCGAAGAAAAAAAGTTGGACTTTTAACAGAATTAAAGACTCAGAAATATACTTTTTAAGGTAAGAAAAGACTTTGGCAGTTTTTGAAATGTAAACACAATGGGGAAATAAGAAAGGCAAACACATCCAAATGGCTCAAAAGTGACAGTTAATGATCCAGTGGCAATATTCTGGAAAGGGGACAAAAGATTTGTTATTTTGTAGCTCATATTGTTTAAATGTCTTAGAGGAAAAGAAAGAGAGGCTTGATTGTTCAAAAAATATGCCAGAGAGAAATATAGGGAAGGAGGAACTGAGTATTTCTAGTATTTGGGGCTCCAAAGGTAAAGGTCATTCAAATACAGAGGTGGGAATCTGAAGAGAAAGAAGAGTTTTCCAAAAACTATTGTGAGCAAATTGATAAAGTAAGCAGGGACCTTACTTTATGAGTAATGAGAGGGAAATGAGGGAGAAGAGAGGAGAAAAGTGATGAGAAAAATGGGAGAAAGAAGGAAGTGGAAAAGAAGAGAGGGTAAAGTGGAAAAAGAAGGGGAGAAGACCCAAAAATAAGAGACAGAATAGAAGAAAGAGAGGGAGAAGAGAGGAGAGAAAAGAGAGAGAAAGAGGGAAAAGCTTTTTTTTAAACATCATTCCCTGTATGCATCATCTTCAGCATTTCTTAAAGCACAGCAATATTCCATGATATTAATGTTCCATGATTTTCTTTAAGTCATTATTCAAGCAATAATAATCTATTTGGTTTCCAATTATTTGCTGCCACAAAAAAAGTAACGCCATGAACATTTTGGTGTGTGAGAGCCTTTAAAAAAAAATCAATCACCTCTTTGCAGTACATGCCAAACAATGAAATATCTGGGTCAAAGGTACAGACATTTTAGCCAATTAATTTGCAATGTTTCAAACTGCTTTTCATAATGGTTATGCTAATTCACAACATCACCAATAGATTAATGTGCCTATCTTCCTGCATGTCCTCCAACACTGATTATTCCCATCTATATATCCAAAAATACAAATATCATTCTACATTTTGAGTCTACTACCTCTCTATCAGGAGATACATAACTTTCTTCATCATTGATGCTCTGTAATCACAATTGTTCATTATATTGATCAGAGTTCTTAAGGTTTTCAAAGTTTGTTTCTAGAATTCTGTTGTGATCTATAAGTTTTTCTTTTGTTTCTTCACCTATCACTCCTGAAACCTTCATTTATCATTTCTTATGGCACAATAGTATTCCACTACAGTCATTTACCACAATTTGTTCAGCCATTCCCCAATTGATGGGTACACCCTTAGTTTCCTATATATATATATATTTGGCTAGGCAATGGGGTTAAGTGACTTGCCCAGGGTCACACAGTAAGTGTTATGTGTCTGAGGCCGGATTTGAATTCACTTCCTCCTGAATCCAGGGCTGGTACTCTATCCACTGCGTCACCTAGCTGCCTAGTTTCCAATATTTTGAGACCACAAAAAGAACTACTATAAATATTTTTGTACATATGGGTCTTTCTTCTCTTTCTCTGATCTCACTGTGGTAGAGGCCTAATAATGGCATCACCAGATAAAAGGACATATGCATATAGTTTACAGACTACACAGGCTTAATTCCAAATTGCTTTCCAGAATGGGTAGACGAATTCCCAGTACCATAAAGAGTGTGTTAATGTGCTTGTTTTACAAAAACCTCTCAAACATTTGTCATTTTCACCAATCTGATAGGTATGTGGTAGAAACTTGGGTTGTTTTAATTTACATTTCTCTCACTATTAGGAATTTGGAACATTTTTTTCAAGTTAAGTCAACAAGCACTTAAGTGTCTATGATGTTCCCGACACTGTGCTAAGCTCTGGGGACATAAAGAAAGGCAAAAACATAGACTCAAACCCAGTCCTTGGCTCAGGGAACTCACAATCAAATTAAGAGATAACACAAAAGAATCACGTACAAACAAGATATATAAAGAATAAACTGGGTACAACTACAGAGAATAGGTACTAAGATTAAGGAGAGTTGGGAAGGGCTTCTTGAAAAAGATGAGACATTAGCTGAGACTTAAAAGAAGACAAAGAAGTCAAAAGGTAGAGATGAGGAAGGAGAGTGTTCTAGGCATGGGGAACAGCCAATGAAAATGCACTGAGTTGGAAGATGGAGGGTTGTGTTCAAAATAATCAAGGACACTAATGTTACAGGGTTGCAGAGCACATGGAGGGGAGTAAGCCTAAAGAAGACTAGAAAGGTAAGAAGAGGCAAGCACATGACAGGCTTTAAAAAACCAAGAACAGATTTTATATTTGGTCCTAAAAGAGAGAGACATTGAAATTTTTTGAAGGGGGTAGGGGGAAGTAGTAGATAGTAGTAGATGTAGATGTAGAGTAGTAGATGATATACAGACATGATTAAACCTGTGTTTTTAGAAGGTCTATTTGAAATCTAAGTGGAGCACCAAGCAAAATGGGGAGAGATGTGAGAGGTGTAGCAGAAAGATTGACTACCAAGCTATTGCAATAGTAAAGGTGTGAGTTGATGAGGTCTTACACCAGAGTGATGGCAGTATCAAAGGAGAAAAGGAGGTATATTTTTTAAAAATTTCTTCTGGTTTTATAGGTATTTTACATTGCTCTTTTTAAATTTTGTTGATTTTATTTTCTGCCCGCCTCTTTTTAATCAGATTGGCGAAAGTTTTATCAATTTTGTTAATCTTTTAAAAAAAATTACTTTTAGTTTTACCATTTCTTTTTGTTGTTGTTGTTTTTTTGTTTTTGTTTTTTGTTTTTTTTTTTGCTTAGGCAGTTGGGGTTAAGTGACTTGCCCAGGATCATACAGCTAGTAAGTGTCAAGTGTTTGGTCTGAGGCCGCATTTGAACTCAGGTCCTCCTGACTTCAGGGCCCGTACTCTATCCACTGCGCCACCTAGCTGCCCCTAGTTTTACCATTTCTATATTCTTTTTTGTCTCTTTATTTGTTTCTCCAATTTTCAAGATTTTTGATTTTATGCTTGTTTTAGGTTTGTTCAGGTTTCAAAATTTTAGAATGCATTTTCAATCCATTAATCCAATTTTTTTTCTATTTTATTAATGTATATTTTTACGGATAAAAGTTGTTGCCTAAGAAATGTATCCCAGAAATTGTGGCATGTTGTCTCTTTATTATAATTCTCACATGAACAATAATAGTTTCATGATTTGTTCTTTGATCCACTCATTGTTTAGAATTTCACTATTAAGTCTCCATTTGGGTTTGTGTCTTTTGTTTGTTTCTTCCTTTACTGATAATTATTATTGTGTTTTGATCTAAAAAAGTTATTCCCAATATCCTTTTTAGGTCATAACACAAAGCTACAAAAAATATGCCATGAATATTTCTGTATGGTACATTTTTATAAAAGTTCTAAAAATAAACAAATTCTTTAGCAGTTCTATTCAGAAGGGCATATGTCCTTTAGATCTAATTTCTCTGGCAATTTGTTCAATTCTATATTTTCCATTTGTTTATCTTGTTAGACTTGTCTAATTCTAAAAAAGTAACATTGAATTTTCCTATAATTATAATGTTACCTTTTCATGGTTTTTATCCAATTCAGTTAGTTTTTCCTTTATGAATTGAAATGCAATATCACTAGGATCATATAAGTTAAATATTAATAGTGATTTTATTGTCTGTTTACTTTCAGCATAATTTCATTTCACTATTGATCATGATAATAACAGTTTTATTTTTCCTTTGAATGATAAAATGATTGTATTTCCTACTTTTTTGGATTCACCTAATACAGAATTAATTTTGTTCTTTCCTGTTTTATTCTGTGCATATTTGTACCTTTTAATATGTTTCTTATAACAGATAGTGGGGTTTTATTTTCTTATACAATTTGTCATTCTCTTTCATTTTATTGTCTACTAGGGATCTGATTGGGTGGTAAATATGGAATGCTAGCTCTAACATTGTGTGAATGCATTGGATTTGAAATTAAGACAAAGGAAGAATTGCCTTTATGGTTACATTAAATTAATTAAAAGCTGTGACAGAAACAACTGCCACAAAGGCTATAGACCTCTAAGTGTCTAGTCTGTGTTTGGAATAACAATAAATATTAATAACAACAAAATTATATTACTTTTAGTTTGGAGAATAAATAATGTTATTCTAGCCAAGAATGGCACTACTATTTAGCACATAAAATATTCCTGGAATAACATATATGGTATATTGGATTTTTCATTTCCTTAAAATAGTATAACTCTCTAACTTAAAAGGTTTTATTCCAACACTATTACTATTTGTGCAAGTGCTTGGTTTAAAAAAAAATCTATATAAGCCAGAGAGGAATCAAGGTTGTCCATAAAATTATTTTAAAAGGAACTAGCTCATTTCAACCTCATTGAGCACAAATGGCAACCTCACTTAAAAATCGATCCACTAAAAAAGGTAGTAGGATAAAAAAAAAAAACCTATTGTATAAATTTAACACAAGAATCTGCCTGCAAAATCCCTGGCAAGTGGTCATCCATCTTATGGCTTGAATATCACAAGTAACATGGAACTCACTATCTTATAAAGCACTCCTTAAGAAGTTTTTACTTATGATGAGTTGTAAATGCCTTTACTGTAATCACCCCCTAGCATTAGTTCTGCTTTCTGGAAACACGTAAAATAAGTGATATTTCTTCATGGTACACTTGAAAAGCTCAGCGGATTTAGAATCAGAGAATCTGAATTTGAAACCTGTTTCTTATTTTGGGTGACCTTGGGGAAGTTACTTAAACTCAATGGGCTGCAGTTTCTTAATCTAGAAAATAAAGGAATGGACCATCAGAAGGGCCCTTAAAGTTCTAAGTCCCATGGTCCTATAAAAAAAGTGTTTAAGTAACATACATACATCAGATTCAGTACAAAATTTGATCCTTCTCACCAGATACCTTACCATACAGACTTAATAGAGTTGAGGGGAATGTCTACCGAAAGAAACACATGCATTTTACCCATAGTATACCCTAGTTTCCAGAAACAAGAAATTTTGACCTTGGAAAGAATTTGCCTACTCTGAGAAGTCACATGACGCTAAGATTCAGAGAAGCCACATGGAAAGATGGAAACACTCCAGCTTGCCCAGCCTTCAGACAGCTCTGGTCTCCCTAAACTTCTCTCACTGAAGGGGTGGGGAACTAGAAGACTGGGTGATGCCACTGTGACAGAAAGTAAGGAAAGCAATCAGAACTGATGGTGTCACAAAAGATTCATGGAAGGGATCGTAGAGTATGCATGGAGTGAGGCAAGAGGGCAAGAAAAAAGGAACAGGAGGAAGGAGGAGGGAAAAGAAGACACAATCAGATATAGGCAATAGTTTATAGCACCTGTCTTCCCCTTACTTTCCTGGTTGTCCAGCAAAACAAAGCAAACAAAAAATCAGAAAAACAGTTCTACTTTATTGAATTCCAAACATTTCACCTCCTGTTTCCCCTCTGACCAGTTGGAGATGGAAAGGGAAAGGATTTCAACCCCCAGCTTTAACCAATTTGACCTGCAAATGGAAACTGACTCCTTTAAATGCTTATTTACATTTTCTATGTTACTTGAATCTATTAAATTCTATGTCCATTTTCAGTTATTTATGTTCAAGGCTGAAGGGGGATGGGAGTGAGGGAAGGTGATAGTGGTGAAGAGCTGAATAGAGAATGAATTTCTGCAAAATTTAGTAACAGATGATTCATCTGTGTGTGTGTGTGTGTGTGTGTTGGGAGTAGGAGAGAGAAGGGAGAAAAGAGGAGCAGAGAGTCACACCTGGCTGCTTGGAGACAATGTACCTCTGTGCTCATACTCTATCTAACCCAGGAATATCCATACCTAATCAAATCTGTCCTTGTGCCACCAGAGCCAACCTTTAAGGTCCAGTTCAAATGCTACTTCCTCTTGAAGGCTCCCCTGATTATCCACAACAAGGACTATTCTTTTTCTCCATGTGACAAATAACATCTTGAATTCTTACTTACCACAATCTGGAGTTCATTAGATTGGAAGCTCCAGAGAGTAAGAACCCTATTTTAATTACCTTTATATCTACCCCAGAACTAAGCATATGCCATTGACATACCAGGTATTTAATAAATGTTTGTTGAATGAATAAATGTACCACACAAATTTCAATCAGCTCAGGAATTGGTAAGGAAGGACAGGAAAAGAATTTTGGTTAATAAGAGGCAATAAAATAAAATATCAAGTGGTACTTAAGGCCAACTGTGACATGGTTCCAATCTACATTTCCAATTGTCATTCAGTCATTTTTCAGTCATATCTTACTCTTTGTGACTCATTTGGGGTTTTCTTGGCAGAGATACTAGAGTGGTTTACCATTTCCTTCTCCAGCTCATTTTACAGATGACGAACTGAGGCAAACAGGGTTAAATCACTTGCCCAGGGTCACAGAGCTAGTAAGTATCTGAGAATAAATTTAAACTCAGGAAGAGGAGTCTTTCTGATTCCAGGTCTGACACTCCATCCATTTTATCACCTAGCTATCCCCTACATTTCCAAACTTACTCCAAATTATTTCTTTTTCACATACTCTACGTTGAAACAAGCTGAGCTATTAGCTATTCCTTGAACTCATTCCACCTTCTCCTACCTCCATGCATCCTCACAAGTCATCACTGTATCTGGAATGTACTTCCCATTCTTGCTCTTAGACTCAAAGATCCTTAGAATCTCATAATCCAAGAACATCAATGAACCACATACACCATCTAATTGAATTTGAACCTGTCCAAAAGTTGGTCCTACAATAATGTTAAAAAGTAGTCATCCAGAATCTTTTGAAGACTTCTAATGTGAGAAGAAATTTACTGTTTCATGGGGGCATACAGTGCTTTTGCTCATCTCCAGTTGTCCAAATTCAATCGCTCCCTTCATATGAGAGTCATATATCTGAAGATTATTATCATGTTTCCCTCTCCTCTTCTCCAGGCTAAACATTCCCAGTTCATTCAGCTGCTGATTTCCTGCCATGAGGTTCAGATCTTTGACCATCCTGGTTACCCTTTTCTGGATATGCCAGAGTATGGTTATGTTTGTCAGAAGACGTGATACAAATATTACTTCTGCTTCTTCAGTGATCACTACTATGTTTCTTACCTTGGGTTCCTGGATTTTTTCACATTAGTATAACCTCTAAATATATGTGTATATGTATGTATGTGTGTATGTGTGTATGTATGTATGTGTATATGTATATGTGTGTATGTATTCAGAGTGAAGTTTCATTGTCCCTTTCGTTGTATATTCTCCTCCTTTTGAATAAGGCATGGATTTCCATAGCCATATTTTTTTGCATTAGTCCCATTACACTACTGCTCAGATATTTTTCATTAGTACCTCTACTTTATCCTCTTTATTACTAATATTTCATGCATTTGTATAGATATCTCCAAGGTGATAGATTTTTATTGTTGCTTTTCTTCTTGGATTTGTATCTCATGAATTACTTTTTGTCTTCTCTTCTGCTATTTTCATGCTGCACCTACTATTCTCGGCTTGGCAATTCTATATGGACAGTTTTCAACTTCCCCTTCCATTTTAGTGTAAGGCATTGTTCATATTTACAAAAATGTATTATGAAATGCTTATTGCCTTGCCTCCATCCCTGGCCAAGAACCCATTATTCTTAATTTTACTCCCTGTTCCATAAACCCAAATACATTCACAGATACACTCTTTTTAAATAACCGTTAAATTCGCAAATCGGCCTTTCTTGTCTCAAACTTCTCCCTTCAACAGACAATAGAGATGAAAACGTGAACTGTATGCCTGTTTTCCCCAAAAAACTTCATAATCCTTAGAGACAGTTCTTACTTAGGTCAAGGGATGGTGAGATAATGACAGGAGGCAGCATGTACCAAACAAGTCAAATCACTACCGTATTCTTGACCACCATCTCTCCTCAGACACTGGGGGTAGTCTAGGATCCTGAACCTAAGAGACTTGGAAATAGCAGTACATATCCCCAATTTACAGATAAGGAGATAGACTCAAGATGGGGAAATGAACTTCATAAATGCACACGGCAAATAATAATGGCTCACAATTATACAGTGGTTTATCATTTGCAAAGCATTTCATATTCATTATTTAATCTTCATAACAACACTCTGAGGTAGACAGTATAATTATTCTATTTTACTGCTAAGATAACCGAGGTTCAGAAAGGAAAAATTATTTGCCCTAAGCCACACAGCTACAAAGGCATATAGTCATTAAGTGGCAAGACTGAAATATTTTGTAACCATAATTCCACACAGTCTTTGACATCACAACATTCCATGCAAAGAATTTTGTTATATATATTCAAGTTTACAGTTTAAAAATAAACAGACCAGGGGCAGCTAGGTGGCACAGTGGATAGAGCTCTGGCCTTGGAGACAGGAGAACCTGAGTCCAAATACGGCCTCAGACAGTTGATACTTACTAGCTGTGTGACCCCGGGCAAGTCACTTAACCCTGATTGCCTCACCAAAAAAAAAAATTTTAAAAAAAAAACAGACTGCAAAAATGCATTAAATTTATTTCAATAAGCATTTATTAAGTACCTATTATGTACATGTGCCTTGTGCTAGGCATATAGGAGTTGTGGGGAATTCTAGATTCTAGTAAAGCTAGAGATTTAATCAGAAATGATTAAATCAAGATTAAATGATTAAAATCAAGAGATGGCTCTGCATCTACTCCTTTCTTGGTAATCACCTACGTGGCATCCCTTAAGTAACACTGGTGGATCCCAGTGCTTATCAGAATTCATAAACTACCAAAATCTCTGCTTGATTACCCAGTTATCCAAGAAGAAAAGAATATAAGCTCAATACAAATTTTTAAATTGAAAAACAGAATTGAAAAAGAAGAATCACAGAAGCTAGAAAGAGAAATATGAAATAAGGTATCCACACCATGCTGCATGCAGAAGCAGGCTCTAGACAGATGAAAAATTGCAAATGAATGAATTTCTCTTAATCTAATCAATGACAAAGAGAAAGATAGAAACAGGAGAGCTAGCAGCCCTAAGTACAATGGAGCTGCAATAAGCCATACCTTCTACTAAATTCAATTTAACTCAACACACATCTCTTAAGCTCTGACTATGTATAGTCAACAGTCCTCAGCATTGAAAATACAAAGTTACCATTCATGAAGAACATCAATCCGCATAAATAGGAATGATACTAGGTAGTATCAGAAGGGAGAAAAAGAGAGATCCAGTTCAGCCAAAGATCAGTGTTTGCCCAAGAGCTGAAATTAGGTAAGTTTTTGCTTCTTTTTGGTGAATGCTCTCCCATAAGCTTCTGCCAGGTCCCAGCCACCCCCAAGATCCCATTATCATGAAGCCCTCTCCCCAGCATCTGTCTTTTTCACCAATTAGGCTATAAGCTAGCTTCTTTGGGGGACTGCCTGTTACCTTTTCAAGGATGAATACACTCTTCCTCTGCCCCTCATGTCGAATTGGATTGCTCTATGTACCATGACCATCTACGGCTTCCCTCAATACCTCATATAAATTTGTCACAGTAACTGATACTTAAGAGAAACAACAAAACAATTTAAGAGACAACATTGTTGATGAGTCTAGGTTGCTAGGCTCCTGTGAACTAAATCCTAGAGTAAAGAAAAAGCTAGCAGATATGAATACAAAACCAGTATCAGTAATCACTGAGAAATTAGAGAGAACACAGAAGACACTTCAAGGCTGGAGAAGAATGTTACAATATTCCAAAAAAGGAAGGAAACTGCAGTTTGTAAACTATAGGCTATTGAGCTGAACTCCCTATTCTTGAAAAAATCTTGGAGCAGCAAGGTGGCACAGTAGATAGAGCACAGGCTCTGATGTCAGGAGTACCTGAGTTCAAATTGGGCCTCAGACCAAACACTTGACACTTACTAGCTGTGTGACCCTGGGCAAGTCACTTAACCCCAATTGCCTTAAAAAAAATCTAGGATATATTATTAGACAGTTAATGAATATCTAGAAAAAGTAGTAATCATAATCATCAAAAAAAGTTTGTGCCTGATTAACCTTATTTGTTTATAAATGGCATGTTTAATAAAGGGAATGCTATAGAAATAATTTGCCTAGATTTTAGCAAATCTGATCCAGTCTGACAAGCATCTATCTAATGAAATGCCAACTTCTCTCTCAGTTTTGCTCCTTGCTATCCAGACTTTTGCACCTCTTTCCCAGCCACCCTCTCCTCAAGGACACAGTCTACTGGTCTCTGCTCCAGGGACCAGCCCCCTCTTCCCCATTGGGGAGTTTCAGCCTAGAACCTCTATCTGAGGAAGTGCCTCAGACATAGCTTACTTCTTTTCCAGCTTTACTTCTAACTCTCCAGATTTTTTCCGCATTTTCTCCTTCTGTTCAAAACACTCCCCATGCCTCCTCTGTTTGTAGATGCCTTTTATGTGTGGTCTTCCCCCATTCTGAAATGTAAACTCTTTGAGGGTTAAGAATTGTTTTCCCTTTTGCTTGTATTTGTATTCCAGGCATTTTTTCACTCATTCAGTCAATAAACATTTATTAAGCATTTAATAAATGCTCTATTTAACATCTATCACCCATCTAAGTCATTCCCAGCTCTCAAGGAGATAACATTATAATAGATCAAGGAGTCTTAAACTTTTGTGTCTCAGGGCACTCCAGATTCAGAATTCTATTTGACAAAGTTGCTCAGGCTCTTTTTTGGGGGAAACATGAAGAGAAGTGGCATATATAATATTGGGGATTCAAAAATAGAATAGTCCTGCTTAGAAGGAAATCTCCAGAAAAATGCTATATGGGAGGCAGTAAGGTACAATGGAAAGACTGAAGTCATAGGTCATGGATTAAAATCTCACCTCATACTTAATTACATGTCACGTTGGGATTGATAGTAGAACAGCCTAATTTGAGTGACTGTTCATTTCCCACTATGTATTTTTTTTTAAATAAAATGTCTGCCTGATAAGGTGTCACAAAAAAAGACTCAAAAGGTTTCAGACTAAATCTGGAATCCATTATTTATGAGCTAGGTGACCCCAAGCCTTACCATGTTATACCTCAGTTTTCTCACCTATAAAGTGGGCTAAAAATACCCATATTACCTACCTCAGAGTAATGTTACAGCCATTAAATTCGTCAATGTACATAAAGGACTTTGAAAACTATAAAGCATGGATCACAGATTTTGATAAGGCTGGGGGAGAAAAACCCTCACTTTTTAAAAGTGGTACTCTAAGAGTCTGAATTCTAAAACAATGAGTTAAGAGCTGTGGTAGTTTTCATTACAATGCTTCAAAGGAAGCAAGATTCTCTAAGCTTTTAACTTTTAACAACTTAAAAATAAGCTTTGAACAGAAAGAAAGCCCTCTTGCCAGTATGAAAATTGAGATCCACTAGCAGACCTCTTGATTCAGCAAGCCTAAATCATTCTCTTTCCTTCCAGGCCATCTGAATTCTATGTGGAATTCAATTGAAAGCAGAATGAACCTAAAAAGGCAAATGCAGAACGCAAAGGCTGAGTGAGACCTGGCAGATCTTGCTGAAGAGAGCATGATGGCATCTCATTTTCCATTGCTAAGAAATTACTTTCTTCTTTCAGAGGAGAAAGAGAATGCAGACCTCTGAAGAGTGACGTACAGCTGCCTCTGAATTACTACCTATTCCTTGCCTTAAAAAAAAGTAAAAGATCTGCTTTGGGGCGGGGGGGGGAGAGTCCTGGTGTTTTGAAGTTGTCTTTCTTTTGATTTTCTTCCCTGAACAAAAGAATGACTTTCATTTAGGTCTTATACTTTAAGGTTTCTGGAAAGTGCTCCCTGATAGATGATTCCAGGTGATGTAGTGGAAAGGATGCTGGACAGAAATCCAGGAAAAGTATGCTGAATTTTTGTCTCTGCCAAACAACCACGTATATAATCAGGCAATAGGGAATGCAAAGCAATTTGCAAACCTTCAAGGGCTATATAAATGTCAGCTCTTATTGTTATTTTTATTGCTATTTTTATGAAAAACAAATTCTTTTCCTTCCCTGGGCCTCCTCTTCAGTAAAGCAAAGGGGTTTGGATAATTTTGAAGATCCCTTTCAGATCCAAAATTCTACAGTTCATTTGAAAATGAGTGAGCTATTTTTATCTAAAGAAAATTCAGAAGCAATGATACAAACGTTTATTAAATTCCTACTGTGTGGGGGTGGAAGGGTGGGGAGTAGCATAGTCCTTACCCTCATGGTAATTAGAATCTGATTGAGCTCCCCCATTCTCAGGCCATGTGGCAAGAGAGCAATTTTCTCATATTAATCAAACAACTTCTACAACCAAGATCAATGAATCAGAGAATCTTCTATATAACAGGAACTCTCAAGTTCATCTAATTCAAACAACTCATTTTACAGTGAAGCAATCACAATAGTAAGTTATTATAATGAAAGTTGTATATAATAAGAAAAGACCATCTATAGTAAGCTATACAATAACATCCATAAACTAATAAATAATACTTCAAAGATTGAGTATCATTAAAGGTAAGCTAATGGTCACCTCATAAGTCAGGTGTTATAAACATGATATTCTACAAATGATTAATCATATACAGAAAATCACAGAGTTGGAAGAGACCTTAGAATACAGACCTTTAAGGTGTGTGTTTGGTTGGGAGGCAAGGGGTGAGGGCTGGGCTTGGATTCCCCAGTTGGATGAGATTACAAAGAGGCAATGTGATTAATAAAGCCTTCTGAGTATAAATGTGGGTTGGATTTGGAGACAGGCCTGAGACAAAAGATGCATTTTCCTGAGAATGTGATCTTTAAATAGAGAGAGGTTTAGAAGGACAGGCATAGAATGTTAGAGGTGGAATGAACTTTAGAACATAAAACATCTTGTCAGAGTTGCAACGGACCTCAGTAATCACATTGTCCAACTCCATTTTACAGACCAGAAAATTTACACCTAGTTAGCTAAGAAACAAAAAAAGAAATGTCCTGTCACAAATAAATACAACTTTAAAGGTGGACAGGAACAAGATTGGATCAGCAACTTTTAAAAAAATCTGCACACCAGCACCCTTCTCAAGTCATTGTTGCCAGGATCCCAGAATCTGAGCTTTTAAAATATGACTTCTTTTCTTTTTAAAAAACATCATAGGTCTTAAGACAAGACTGAAAAAAATGTGCCTGTGTCATGTTTGGTGTCACTCAATGGGTTAGGTTGCAAAAACCTAGGCAGGGGGCTTCTCCCTAGTTTTTTATCTTCTTTCTGTCATGGTCTGAAAGGTCTATATACTCATATTAGTTTGTAAGCTAGTAAGAAGAGTAGGTTTCCTGGCATTTCTTGTGACTTAGAAGGTAGAATTAGATGTCTTAGTCTAGCACCTTCATTTTACAGAATGGGAAAATGGAGGACCAGGGAAGTACTTGCTCAAAGTCATCCAAAAGTTAATATCAGAACCATGGCAGAACCAAGACCTTTTTATTTCCAGATTACAGCTCCTTACACTACGTGAGGCTGCCTCCCATATGTATATAAATAGGTTGAGGAAGAGACAATAGTAAAAATTGATGAAGGGACAAAGAGAAATTGTTTTATACTTCAATAAAGGCTAGGCTGTATAAAGTGAACATCTTTCCTCTGAAGTCACTTGTTTGGCCTTCCTATTTTGTTCAGTTTCCTAGTAGCTAACAGTTAAAGAAAGACGTTAACATAACTACACAAACATTTTCTGAACTAATACTAATTAAATGGCTCCATTATATCAGCTTCATTTCACACGGGCTTGCTCTCAGGGGGTCTAATTGGCTTGCACTTTACTACAAGATATTGTCTTGTTAGCCAACTGCCTTGACAGTTTTTGACATTGAAGCATGCCTTTCATTCTATAAGAAAACGATATTGTCCAGCCCAGACACAAGAAAAGAGATAACAATTCCTCTGGGCAGTAAATCAAAGCTCTGAAAAATTATAGGACATGTTAAACAAGATCTGAGCTGCTGGGGAAGAAAACCCTCTGATTGGGCCAAACCTTTGCCGACATTTCTGTCATCCACAACCAACTGCAATTCTTCCTTCCTCAAAAAGGAAGCTGTAATCAAACAAGACTGTCATAATTTTCTTATTTTTTTTTTTCAGTAAACATGTTCTCTTTGCAGAATATTATAATACTTCAGTAGTAAGCCCTCATGGATCATTCTTTTTTTTCTCCCACTAAAACTGACAGATCTCTTGAAAATTAGGCACTTAAATGCCACAGTGGATAGAGCACTGGGCTTTGGAGTCAGGAAGACCTGAGTTCACTTTTGATCTCAGAAACTTACTAGCTATATGATCCTTGCAGTCACTTAACCTCTCTTTGCCTCAATTTCCCCCACTGTGAAAGAGGGACAATAATGTGACCAAATCCCAGGGTTACTGTGAGGATAAAATGAGATATTTGTTAAGTGTTTAGCACAACACATAGTAAACACTTAATAAATGTTTCCCTCCTTCCTTTTGTCCTTCCTTCCTTAAACTAAATAGAGGATACAATTTCTTTGAAGCCCAAATTCATTCATTCATTCATTCATTCATTCATTCCACAAACACTTATCTAAGTGCCTAATGTATTCAGAACACTGTGATAGGCATTGAGGAAATACAAAGCTGAGAAAGACAAAGCCTTGATCTCAAGGAATATACCATATAGTAGGTGTATAAGACACACAAAGACATAACGTCATAATACAAATACATAAATACATTAAAGAGGTACAAAAATGCTCAGTGAGGTCCAAGAAATGAGGGGAACCCAAAAAGCTTTCTTGGAAGAGGCTGCATTTGAGTTTGACTTTAAAGAATGTTTAAGAGAGAACTGTGGGAAGTTGAATTCCCCAACAAGTTCTGGAAAATGCACCAAAAGGAACCATGATAAAGAAAACAAAAGTGAATCATCAACAAACTCTTCCATTTAGTCTAGGCCAAAAAAAAAAAAAAAAAGACTGTAAGGATGGAGTGATCAGCTCCACAGGCAGGTGGAAAATGAAGCCTACTCCCACATCAGGAGATGGGGCCAGATGAGGGACCCAGGTTCATCATACTCATCTGTGACAGGAGACCAGCCACAGGAGCACCCTGCCTGGGAAGGGGAGATCTCTTGTCCTCACTACCATACATAGTAAGAAAAAGGGCAAGACCATCATCCAGGAAGCCTGTGCCCCACCTAGCATCTTATAGGACTGGGCCTAAACCACAGCAGGAGCCAAGAAAAGACAACTCGTAACTGCTGATGAAAGTGGGGTTTAGCTATCAAATTCAGGATCAAGCAGGGCCAATGTATATCATCCAGGTATATAGCGGCAGAGTTTTATAGAAGAACAAGCTCCCAATTCAGAAACTGAAACTTGAAATTTGAGTAAACAGGGAAAAACACCCACCATCACCATCAAACACAATGAAAAAATATCTTGAACTTAGAGAACCCTAAGGGTTAAACTCTGGAGAAGAGAGTAAATTCACAAGTACAAGTAAAAATTGAGAGAAAAGAATATCTTGGCTTAAGTACCTAGAAGAAATTAAACAAAAGACGTTAAATGACGTTGATAAGGAGGAAAAAATGGTATGGAGAATCATTCAACTTTGCCCAAGAATTAAATTCCATGAAAATTAGAATGGGTCAAATAGAAAATAACCTTTTGAGAAAATAAAAAACATTAAAACAAAATTAAATGATTTTTAAAAAAAAGAAGAAGAATATGTAAGGTAGTATAAAAAACAACTGACTTGGAAAAGAAGTCACAAAAATTAATTAAGAATCATCCAGTTAACTGAAAAATAAATTTTTTACTTGAAAACCATATTCCAAGAAATCATAAATGAAGATAGCCCAGACCGATTAGAATCAGTGGTCAAAGCGAAAGAATCTAACCTCTTGAAAGAACCTCTATGATGAAAAATGCCAGGAACATCAGAGCCAGAATCCATAGCTTTCAGGTCAAAGAAAAAATACTGCAAGCAGCACCCCACCCCCAAAAAAAGAGTTTTAAGTACCACGGAGGCTTAAGATCACACAAGACTTAGTGGGTACCACCATAAAAAAGAGGAAAGTTTGAAACAGATATTACAAAAAGCAAAAGATAAAGGCATACAACCAAGAATAACTTACCTGGTAAAAATAAGTATAAACTTAGAGGGGGGAAATGGACTTTTAATGAAATAGAGAATCTCTAACTATTTCTAATGAAAAGTCTAGAACTGATGAGATATTTTGAAAAAGAAAGGCAGAAGGAAAGAGAAGCTTAGAAAGTTAACATACTCAATCAGTAAGAAGGTTCTGTGTAAGAATGAAATGCTTACAATGGGTTACAAGCAACTGGGTGACAAGCAACTAGTATACCCTCAAAGGACTAATGTACTCAAGAGTTATACATAAAGTTAAAAACAGGCACTGTGCCTGGTGTGGTTTTGTTCTGTTTTAATGGCTTTATAAAAGGGAAAGAAGAGGGTTAGGAGATTATAGGGGGGAGGAAAATAGGATAAAAGGGAGTGAACTGATTATCTTACATAATAAGGGTGCATGAGATAAAGAATATACAAAGAGAAAAAGAACAAATCAATGAACTAGGTATGAAGCCTCACGCCCCCCAAAAAATTAGAAAAGCAACAATTTTTTTAAAAACACACAAAAGTAGAGATCCTGAAAATCAAAGAAGACATTAACAAAACTGAAAGAAAAAAAATAACACTAAGACCTGCTTTCCTAAAAAAAAAAGCCTAATAAACAGTTAATCTGAG
This sequence comes from Vombatus ursinus, assembly GCF_900497805.2. Classification (NCBI taxonomy): domain Eukaryota; kingdom Metazoa; phylum Chordata; class Mammalia; order Diprotodontia; family Vombatidae; genus Vombatus; species Vombatus ursinus. Next base: position 5,884,217 of record NW_020945014.1, on the reverse strand, counting down.
TTTTAAAAGGGGCCATGTGGCAAGACAGCAATTTTCTCATATTAATCAATTGTTCATATCAAAAAATAAAAAGAATTTATAAAAATAAAGAATTTTTAAATTCAGAAATTATTTTGCCCAATTGCATGACAAACAAATGGATAATTTGAATAAAATGATACTTTAAAAATGCAAAATACCCATATAAATAGGAGAGATATATTTTAAATATGTCATATATTTTAAATATATTTAAATATATTTTAAATATATATCACAGTAAAACATATATATATCACAGTACCACAAAAAAATTGACATAATTAATGAGTTCCCAAAGAAAAAATTTTCCAAGACCAGAAGGATTTATAAGCAAATACTTTCAAATATTCAAAAAGTAGTTAATTCCAATAGTACATAAATTGTTGGTAAAACAAACAGGAAAAGAACGAACCCTTCTAAATTACTTTTAATGATACAAACATGCACTTGGTACCTAAACCAGGGAGGGACAAAGCAAAGAAAGAAAATTATATACTACTATCTCCTATGAACACTGACACAAAAATAACTAAGCCTCAGTTTTCTGAATTGTAAAAATGAGAATAAGAATCCCTGCCCTATGCATGCAGATGTCTTGAAATCACAGATTCTGGAAATATAGAATAAATGGCAATGGAAGTAACAACAATAATGTTAATTAATACATTATATTTACACAATAGCATAAGATATAGAGGGATAGCTAGGTGGTGAAGTAGTTAGTGTCAGGCCTGGAGTCAGGAAGACTCATCTTCCTGAGTCCAAATCTGGCCTCATCCACTTACTAGTTGTGTGACCTTAGTCAAGTCATTTGACCTTGTTTGCCTCAGTTTCATCATCTATAAAATGAGCTATAGAAAGAAATGGCAAACCACTCCTGTATCTTTACCAAGAAAACCCCAAAATGAGGTCACAATGAGTCAGATATGACTCAGACAACTGAAAAACAAACACCACAAAACATAAGAAGGGAAAAATATTCCCACTGATGGTCCAAAGATTTCTCTATGGAGCTATTTCCAAATGGAAGACACTAAATATTTGTTTTTTCTAAAAATTTCCTAAAGAAAACTATGATAGATTTGTGATATCACTGTTATGTATACTTTATCCACTAGTTCAAACTGCAACTCATCTGTTTCTTATCCTACATGGCTTTTGTCCATACCCCTCATAAATCCTCTAAATAGTTCTGCCCATTGTCTTGAGAAGCTCTTTCTAGATCTCTTGATCTTAAATAGACACCATTCATTACACTTTGTTCTCGATACATTACTGGCCCAAATTCTTCTCTGATCACATATTTTACTAACAGCATTCTTTATGCTACTTCCACTCTGGCAATATTTTTTAATCTACTCTCACTCATCATACATTTTCTTCTTCATGACCCTTTGGGATACCTTCAACTTTAATTCTTCAGAGATTCTTAGTATTCCATAACTTTCAACCATACAATAGAACTAGAAAAATACTGATGTTAAAAAGACTAGCCTTTGTTCCAGTGAGAAGTATTGTCACTAAAAGTGATGCATAATTCCCTAAAGGCAATTCAGTCTACTCTTGTTAAAGAAAAAAATTCAATTTTATTAGTTTCTATTTCAATCCTCAAAAATTATACATGGAAAGAACACTAGACTTTGAGTCTATAGAAAGCCTCAGTTCAAGCACTGTCTCCACCATTAACTCTCAGGATGACCTTCAGCAAGCCACTTACCTTCAACGACTGCTGGTTTCCACTACTATAAAATGAATAAGGTGGATTATGTGGTTCCTTCCTACTATAACATTCTTTGTGGTATGTGCTAACATTTTAGTTTTTCTGTATCATCTACAGATATCCTATGATTCCATTGTAATACATCAGTATCAGTTTCTGCTGCTACACTATTCTATTTTTACTTATTCAGTTATTAATAAATTAATTTTATGAACATTTTTTACTTCCTCTGCCCAATTTAACAATGAAAAAAAAAAACCTGATAAATATTCATTCTGTATTTTAGGTTCATCACCTCCCTAGTATGAAGTGGGTGATGTACTTAATCTTCAATCCTTTGGACTCATGATCTACCATTGTATTGATCAGAATTCTAAAATCTTTCAAAACACAAGCTTACTCAGCATTCTCTCACTAAGCATTACACATGAGATTCTGGAGACTGCTAGAGGAATAGAAATATTTATGTAACACAAATTTCTATGGCAATGCCTAGTGGTCCTAACATTCAGATGCCCTTGAGGAGGCCTTTTGAGTATGCCTAGTTGGCTTACATGGAGCCTACAATATCCCATACAACATAGGTGGGGTTTGTTTTCATTGATTGTCTGCTTGTATCTTTAAAATTTGATGGAATATGTGACGTTTGGTTCTTTCTGCTGATCACCTTTCTGTAATTCTTATCTGCTATGTCCAGAGGGTGAAGATTCCAGTTCATCCACAGCAGAGATGACCTGAACTGAACTGATAAGAGAGGAAGGATTTTCCTTCCCCCGCTTTCTAATTTCTATGGTTCTGAGAAATGGGCCTGAGGGTGTGTTTGTTTCTCTTCCTATTGTTTGTCCTCCTCAACTTTGGGTGCTGAAGATGATACCCATTAGACCTGGGAGTTCAAGTCAGGGCAACATTTGAGCCAGGACTTCAGGCAAGGTGATATAGCCAACAAGCCCAGCAGGGAAACCTTGAGAAGCCAAGGACTCAAGCCGCAGGGGGAGTTTCTCAACTTGGAACTAGGACTGGGCTCTACAGGAACTGAGCTAAGCTATGAAACTAATTCACTTCCCCTAACCCAAGACTGAGGTGGTACAAAGGGAAGAAAGATGCTTTCCACGTGTTGGGCAGTAAGTCTGTATATTTGTGATCATACCTTCTGAACTAAATGTTTCATGTAAAAGCTAATCTGATTTTTAGCTGTTAAATGGAACCGGGGTGCAGGTAACCTACCTACACTTAAATGAACAGCACTGGTGGGGCATGGAGTCATTTGCAGAGAGACTAGATAGTCTGAACCTCATCTGGGGTACCAGAAACCCCTAGGAGAAGAGTGGAAATCTAATCTACTTGGCCTTTAAGTGGTGGGGGCCAGGATAATCTATATTATACTTAGATTTTAGAAGAATTTCCCACTCTACTGCTCCTGCCCAGAGCTTATAGGAAAGACAAAGTAAAACAAGATAAGCCAATTATCATCCCATCCCTAAAAAGTGTCATCACCAGGAAATGGTATTCATATCTCATCAGTGCCCTCAGTAGCATCTGCCCCTGTGACATGAGGGCTCAGCAAAAAATTCCTCCCCAAAGTCTCCATATAAAGAGAGTTCAGAAGCTTCCCGTCAGCTGCACTCCTTCCATCATGCTCTCACCAGGTATCCTCCCTCTCTCCTCCATGTCTTTCAGCTTTCTTTTCTTGCATGCTGTCTTCTCATTAGATTTTAAACTCCTGGAGGGCAAAGGCTATCTTTCTTATTTCTTTCCCATGTTAGCATAGTGCTTGGCACATAGTAGGCATTTAATAAATGTTTATTGCATTGTACTATAAATATTCCAATGCTTCAATCTGAAATTAACCACAAAGTGAATGACTTCCTGTGGTGTTGCTGGAAAACACCACCATAATTCTATTTCTTTCTAAGAGGATACAATACATTTATTTCTGAGGGATATATTTTGATTAAAACAAACGGAATGACATGAGAGTGACAAAGACAGAGTAAATAAAAATGAGAATTAAAATGACTTTAAGAACCAACACTAAATCTTCATCTTTTTCTTATGAGGGCAAAAATTGCTCTATGAGGAAACAATCTCTCACCTATATAAATAGTTTACTATCACTTTTTCAAAATAAGAATGGACTACCTTGAGGGATGTATTTCTTTCTAATACTGTATAGGAAAAATAGTTTAGGATGGTGGTTCCCTGACATACAGAAGAAGGTAGCGGAATGAGCAATGACTGAAATCAGAGGACTTGGCTATAAATCCCTCTTATGTGGATAACCTGGGACATGTCACTCAACCTCCACAGACTTGGCAACCAGTCAGAAATGGGTAGGGAGGAGTGAAAGATAACTATGAAGTTTGCTGAGTCCTCTGAAGAATGTGAATAACTAGAAGAAGAATGAAGCCTTTTGTAGAAAAAACGCAATGATAAGAAAGGGCTGGGATATAAAGCCCAGTCTCTACACTCCAAGTCCAATATTATTTATGCTAGAATTTTAAGATTCTGGGATTTGATGACCAACCACTTAATGAACATAAATAAACCTAATTTAAACCTAAATTTAATTGCTACCACTAAATATAATGGAGTAACTGAACACCTTTAGCTTCTTTGACTAGATTGTAATCCATATGCTTTTCAGCACTACCCTCTCACAGCACATAGAGATTGGCCTACTGTCTGAAAAGGTTACAAATCAGAGTAGTCACTTTTGTACCAAGCTAAAAATAAAAATGGGTGCTTTTGGCTAGGATCAGATTAAAGCAATTACTTCGTGATACAATATTTTCTACCAAATCTCAGCTACATTAAAAAAAAAATCTTCAGTGAAGCTCCTCAACAAAGCGCCAAGACTTAACCAAATAGCCAAATAGCTAATTTTCAATAAAAAACTAGAGCCTTGCTTGAATTTCATTTCCGTTCATTTCCCACTTTTTATAATCCAGTGAAATAGCCAATTGTCATGCAAATGAAAAATAGAGTAGAAATAGAGGGTCTGAAAATTTCCACTGGTATTTTTTAGTAGCAAAAAGAGTACTGGACAAGAAGACAATAAAGGTGGGTTCTAACCAACTAATTATCCTCTTTAAAATGAAAGGATTAGAAAAGATCAATCAATCAACTTAAAAGAATTTGTTAATTATCTATTATTTGTCAGGCACTGTGATAAACAGGGAGAATACAAATAGCAAAGTGAGACGTTGCTTGCTTCCAGGAACTTATATTCCCCCAAAAAGATACAAAATGTTCACAATAAAGGATGTGTGTGTGTGTGTCTGTGTGTGTGTGTGTGTGTTTGTATAAAACACAAATATACCTTGAAGGGTGAGTTAATAACTAATAACTGAAGGAATCAGGAAAGAACTCTTGGACGAGTTGGAGCTTGATCTGCACCTTGAAGGGATGTAGGAATTCTAAAAAGCAGAGACAAAATAAAAGCATTCAAGACATGGGGGACAGCCTCAGCAAAGGCATATAGGTAGGAGACAGAAAACCAAGAAGGCCAGTTTGGCTGTAGCATAATGTGTGTGATGCAGAGCAAAGAGTTATCAGTCTGGAAAGACGAGAGAGAGCCAAAATGTTCGGGACTAAAAGATCAACAAAGAAGTTTGCTTCTCAAAAAGGCACTAGGAAGCCAGTGAAGCTTCTTGAGTAGATGAGCAACATGATCAGACTAGGGCACTAGGTGCATTGATTTATCATGTATGTGGAAGACAGATCAAAGGGGAAATTGGGGCATGACTGGATCCACACAGGAGAAGGTCCCTTCTGGTTCTTATGATCTATTGTATGTTTTAACATTCTACATGTTAAAATACCTTATAAGGTATAAGGATTAAGACGCTATGTCTTAAGGTCTCTTCCAGCATTACCACTGTGTGTTACAAGATCTGATGCTTTATATTATAAGATCTCTTTCAGTTCAATCTATGCTTAGTGTTCAAACATTCAGGAATCTAAGATATGTCCTAACTCTGGTACTGTGTTCTATGTTCTAACACTCTATGCTCTGTTGTTCCTTATAGCTCTAATGATCCATGTACTATATACAATGTATTAGACCCTTACAATATTATCCATGTTTTAATAAGGTACTTCCTGAGTCTAACATTTTATGCTCTACACTTCACTACAAATGATATCATCACAAAACTGGGCAAGAAGCTTCTGAAAAGTCTAGATTTTACTATAAAAGGAAAAAGGAGAAAGACAATGAACATGAACAGGGAAACTAAGTCAAAGTACTAGAAATCTGTTTTTGTCTTATGTTGGAAATATCTTTCTTTAAATTCTTTATCTTTAATGTCTTGGCATGTGCTACACTCTGTTAAAAACAATATACATACATATTTAAAAAGAAAAACCGATCACCCTACCCTCATTACATGTATCAGTTAACCAACAATGCATACAAAGTAACACTTGGCTAGAATCCTTAATGAGGAGTCAGAAGATGTCACTGATTCACTGTAAACTTGGACAAGGGCAAATCATTTCAGGCTAGACTTTTGTTTCTTCATCTGTAAAAAGGGGAATAGGTGCTAGAATAGATAATTTGCTATCTCTTTCATTGCCATAAAGTCTATAAATCTATAAATTTATATGTCTATAAGCTTGTTTTCAAAAAACAATGTCATAGAGGAATTTCTGGGAAATTGGAACACTAATGCATTGTTGGTAGAATGGTAAACTGATCCAAACATTCTGGAGAGCAATTTGGAATTATGCCCAAAGGGCTATAAAAACGTGCATACCCTTTGACCCAGCAATACCACTTCTAGGTCTGTATCCCAAAGAGATCACAAAAATGGGAAAAGGACCCACACGTACAAAAATATTTATAGCAGCTCTTTTTGTGGTGGCAATGCATTGGAAATTGAGGGGATGCCCATCAATTTGGGAATGGATGAACAAGTTGTGGTATATGAATGTAATGGAATACTATTGTGCTGTAAGAAACGATGAGCAGGCAGACTTCAGAAAAACCTGGAAAAACATAAATGAACTGATGCTGAGTGAAGTGAGCAGAACCAGGAGAACATTGTACACAGTAACAGCCACAGCATGTGATGACTAACTTTGACAGACTCACTCCTCTCAGCAATGCAAGGATCCAAGACAACTCCAAAGAACTCATGATGGAAAATGCTGCTCACATCCAGAAAAAGAACTATGGAGTCTGAATACAGATGGAAGCACATTATTTGATATCTTTTTTTTCTGTTTGGTTTTTTTTTTTTGCTTGTTTATTTGTTTCTTCTTTCTCATGGTTTCTCCCATTGGTTAATTCTTCTTTACAACATGACTTGTTTATTTGTTTATTTGTTTCTTCTTTCTCATGGTTTCTCCCATTGGTTAATTCTTCTTTACAACATGACTAATGTGAAAATAGATTCAATATAAATGTACATGTAGAACCTATATCAGATTGCATGCTGTCTTGGAGTGGGGGGGAGAGATGGGGAGAAGATTTGGAACTCAAAATCTTATGGAAGTGAATGTTGAAAACGAAAAATAAATAAAATTTGAAAAATGATTAACCATAACTGCAAAGGACAAATTATGAAGTATGCTAAACTCTCTCTGGACAAAGAGGTGACAGACTGTACAGAAGGTGGACAAATATTTTGGATATGCCCAATAGAAGAATTAGTTTTGATTCTGTTTATTTATTACAAGAGTTCAGTTTTTCTTTTATCTTTTTTTTAAAAGTGGGGATGGGGGTAAGACATGAAGGTGGGCAGGTATAGAGTTGCCAAAAGAAAAAAAGAAGTTTGTTGAAAAATTTTTAATTCACAGAAGAGAACAGAAGAAAGCCCAGAATGAAAAACAAGCAGGACAGCTTTGAAAGTTACATGTTAAATGTATCATGTACTTAATAAAGATTTGTAGTTTTATATACAATAACTTTATTTTCATTTTCTGTTCTACTTTGCATTTGGAAAACTTATCTTATTGGTATTTGTTAAGTCCTGAATAAAAAAGAAATACTTAAACCCTTTATTTAACCAGGATATTCCAAAGGCATTATATGGATTCAATTCAACATGAATACCTTGGGGACTGATCTAGATATACTATTAAATGATTCCAAAACAGGTTAGCACTAATATCTCTTTTCTCTATAGCTCCAAATCTTATTTAGGAAAATCCATTTTTTTCTCGAATGAGTCAGAATTTTTTTGGAGGGGGGTTTAACGAGTCATAGATATAGCTACCTCACAGGGCTATTAGTCTGTGAGGAAGACAAAGAACAATGAGTTCTTTTCATTTTTAATTAAATTTTTTCAATTAATAAACATTTATTTTCTTTATCCTCACCCCACCTGCACCCCCAGCCCCTCTTTGGTGAAAAAAAGAAAAACAAAATCCTTGTAACATATGCACAGTGAAGCAAAACAAATTCCTATGGTGTCCATGCCCAAAAATAAATGTCTCATTTTTCATATTTAGTTCATCACCTCTCTGTCAAAGTGTAAATAAAATCATTCATCATCAGTATTCTGGATCATGCTAGGTCACAGTGCTGATCTTAGTTCTTAAAATTTTCAAAGCAATTCATATTTACAATGTTATTACAGTATAAGTTGTTCTGTATTCTGCTCACTTCATTCTGCATCAGTTCATACAAGTCTTCCCAAATTTCTATAAAACTTTCCTTTTGCCATTTCTTAAGTCACAATAACATAAGGCATGTAGGGTGGGGAAGGGTTGGTGGAAGAGATAAGAATGATGGCCTGAGCTTAGAGAACACAATAAGGTGATAGCCCAGAGGTAAGAGAGATATTACTCAACAAGTGTTAATTCACCTAATAAGTACTAGAACTGGGACCCAAATCCTAAACATATAACTAAATTCAGTGTTCTTCTAAAAATAACTCACCTCTGCTGAGTTTATGTCCAAGACTCAGTATTTCTGGATTTAACACAGGCCATCATCCTAATTCTCACCAACAGCCCCCCTCTCTGGACCTGTGGTCCTCTTGCCCCTGGTTCTCTAATATGTGAGCTTTCACTTTATGCTACCCAGAATCAGGTCTCTACTTCAATTCCTAGCCAGTTCAACACAACCAAATGTGTAGTTCACCCACTCCCTCCCTGGTTTCCAGCTCCACTTTCTGTGAGAATATAAGTTCCTTGAGGCCATGTTTGTTTTAGTACTTCACAATGTGCCAGACATACAGTAAGCACTTGATAAATACTATCTAACCATTTGTCTGTCTATGCATCCATCCATCTGTCTTATCTAATCTGTCTGTCTACCTTGTATTGCCCACCTCATAGTCCTGTTGTGAAGAACAAATGAGAACTTTATAACTCTATCATATCGAATAATCAGGAACACCATGTTCAATCCAAGATGTCATAGTTTAAGAAGGGTATTGATAAGAAAGATAGAGAGTGTATCAAGAAAGACATCCAGGACATTGAAGAACTATGAGACCATGTCATAAGAGAATTAGTTGAAGAAATTGATCAAATATAACCTATAGCAGGGAAAATTTGGAGGGAGGACAAGGAGGACGGGCAAGATAGCTGTGTTAACATGTTTGATGGGTTGTTACATGGGGGAGGGACAAGATTGGCAACAAGAGGACAGAATCAGAAGGAAAAGGGATAAGGTACAAAAAGACAATTTTAGGTATGATGTCAAGAAAAACTTCTCAACGAGGACAGGTGTCCCAATAGAGAAATCACTGCCTCAAGAGACTGTGCGTTTCCCTTCCTTGGAGGCGATCAAGGAATAGCTGGATAAGCACTTCCTCCATGTCCATATCTGTGAAGAGCTTGTAGAACACCTCAGTTCAAATCACAATGTGACAGTGACTAGGTATGTGACCTTAAAAAAGTGATTCCAATTTCTTAAATTTTAAAATGAAATCATTAATACCTTAATGATCTTCCTCATAACATTGTTGTGAGGAACATATTTTCTAAACCTTAAAGTACAATGAATGTGATATTGTAATTATAAATTTAATTCTCACAACTACCTTGAGAGGTAAGTGATACAGTGATTCTTATTTTACATGTGAAGAAACTGAGGCTAAGAAACATTAGGTGACTTTTCCATAGCTATTAAGTGTTGGAGGTGGGATTTGAACCTAGGCTGTCATTATTCCAAGTCCAACACTCTCTCTCCTACATCATTTAGCTGCCTAATGTGCCCTTGAGAATTAACTTGACCTCTATTAATTAATTAATAATCTATAAAATTAATGGGATGGATTAGATAAACTTTAAGTTCCTTTCCAGCATGAAATCTGTGATCCTACAAAATTAAAATCTATGATAAGACTGCAGCAACTACAACAGCTATGGAGAAATCAGCAAAAAGCTATGTGATGCTGGGAAAGTCACTAATCTCTCTGAACCTCAATTTTCTTGGGACACTGCTCCTGGTAGTTATAAATCCCTGTTGATCTTTTATTCTCTCAGAGCCTTGCTTTTTCTTCTTTACACAGTAAGATAGCTAAGACTACACAATTGCCAAGGTATCTTCTTCCACTTTTAAATTTTAGGACGTCCTAGGCATCTGAAGCTGCCTCAGCTGTGAATGAACCCTCCTTGAACATGCAAGGAGCTCAGCATTAGTTTCTTGGCTTGTCCAAAAACAAGCCCGACCTCCCTACCCCAAGCCCCAAATAGTAGCAAACACTAGTTTATTATTCTAATGTTCAGGCACCATTATGTCTTGGAGTGTTTCATGGAAGTCCAAACATCTACTGTGCCTCTAATATCCACTCAACTGTACCAGTACTCCCCACATTTTTCTCCCTGGGCAGCTGTTAAGAACGATGAAGCATAATTATCTGACTTGAGTGTTGATTTAAGGCTGAGATCATGCAGGAAATGGTCTAATCACTCTCCAAATTTCCAACAGTAAAACATATTTGCTTTTTAAAAATTGCATAAAAAGGATTGGTGGATTAAAATAGATAATAAAATATAATATATTACGGATCTCAGCTTGCTCCTCAATAAATATAAAAAGGATAGAATATTAATAAAAATAATAACTTACAAGACAACAATATATTATTGCCTAAGGAACCAAAAAAAAAAGAAAAGAAAAGAAAAGAAAAAGCTTCTCTTGTCTTTGAAGATGGTATCAGCATTATTTGAACCTATCCCTGGAGGGAAGGAGAAAAAGGGTTGATGTCTCTCTCCTCACTCAAGGCAAAATGGTGAACTGTGAATATATAATAGCTGAAGAGGCTACAGACACAGGTGAATATGATCCTGAAGTTTAGGACCCCTAGGTACCTCTTGTGTTTTATTTCTTTCCTTATGTATGTAATAAAACAGTAATCCTAAAATGTGTATGTCCAGCCATAGAGGCCACCCTGTAAAATTCAAGAGGTCCAGAGTTTCTGAATCCTCAAATAACTAACAACTGTACCTCAGGAAGTTGTTACAGTGCTTACTGGAAATGACCCTTTCTGGAAAATGAGCCCAAACCCACCCAATCTGTTTTACTCAGTGAAGAATTCAGTTGAAATGTAAAGTGTTTATTTAGCAGATTCTCAAACTACATGATATCTAGAATTAAGTTTCAAACTCCAAGGAGAGTATAACAGTAGTCACTTTATGCCGTTGCTTCTTTTCCATTTTTCTATCAATGCACACTTGTGAGTCTTATGTGTATTTAGTGTTTCTTTTGTGAAGAAGAAATAAATAGCTGTCTTCTACCTGATTTACACTATACACTGGTACCCTTCTATTCAACTTTTTGAGGAGACCTAGACACAAGTCCAAAATTAAGGTTTAAGTACTTTTCATTTGGGCTCCACAGTGTAGGTGGCAAGGAGTCAAAGAGGGCAAAAAAGGAGACATGCTTTTTTTTCAGATAGTCAGGCTCCCCAAGAACTGAAGTAAGTCTGTGTGTATGAAGCAAGAGTTGATAAGGACCTCTTGGTAAATAGGAAGAATGTTCAACCTCCATTTCCCCACATCCAAACAATGATTCTTATTGTTACACAAATACAGAAATAAAAGTCAAAGCAAATAAACGAATAAAATTTGAAAGTGAGTATGCACAATGAAATACATAAAAGCAAAGAGATTGTAAATGTCTTACCATGGATCTTTAAACCTGTGCTACTCACCTATTTTTCATTTTAGTCCCCAAAACTGTAAATATTGAATAAAGCATACTAGTAACCACATCATCTTCCTTAATTCTTTTTAAACCATTTTTGTCGATCTGATATGGATTTGTTGTCATTTTGTCTTTTTTGAACAACTATGTATTTAATGCAATGGCTTCCAAATTTTATACAGTGCTGTCCCTCCTTTTAACAATAACATCACTGAGGTGCTACACTTTTCAGGAAGGAAGGAAGGACAGAAGAAAGGATGGATGGAAGGAATGAAGGAAGGAAGAAAGGGAGGGAGGGAGGGAGGGAGGGAGGGAGGGAGGAAGGAAGGAAGGATCATTCCCTTTATTGATTAGCAACCAGGTGGCACAGTGGATAGAGTACTCTTTCTTTCTTTCTTTCTTCGTAATTTATATATCACTTGAAGATTTGCAAACCACTTTACAAATATTATCCTCACAACAAGGTAGGCACTATTATTATTATCATTGTCATATAAGGAAACTGGGACAGAAAGAGACAACTTGTCCAGGGTCACAGAGCTAATTAATTGTCTGAGGCATGATTTTAACTCAGATCTTTTTGACTCTAGGTCCAGGGCTCTATCTACTACTCCATCTGGCTGCCAATATCTATCTGTCTATCTGTTTGTCTGTATATGTAAAATAATTAATAGTTGCACAATTAGAGGCAACTAGGTAGTATAGTAGATAGAGTGCTAGACCTAAAGTTAGGAAGATTTGAGTTCAAATTCAGCCTCAGACACTTACTAACTCTGTGACCCTACACAAGGCATTTAGCCTCTTTGTGCCTCAATCTCCTCAGCTATAAAATGGGGAAAATAAGGTACCGATCTCCCAAGGTTATTGTGAGGATCAAATGAGATATAATTGTGAAGCACTTATTGTTGTTGTTATTCACACACACATATACATATGTGTATATAAATATATCTATATGTGTGCATATATATATATATATACATACATATATACATATATCTTTAAAGGTATTTATCTATCTTTAAAAAAAACTGCATTAATGCAAGCTATTATTATCACAAAGTCCTGCCTTAATTCAGTACCCATGACTAAATCATATACTGTAAACACATGAAATAGAACCAAGTAAAGTGAGGACACAAGGGCATTTAATGTATATCTGGAGCATTTCTTTATTTTAAAAATGCCACCAACACAACAATGTTAGGAGCAAGTGATTTAATACTTAGCATTTTTCAAGAAGATAGTTTAAGCCTGTATGGTTCTCCCCAGCTTTATATACATTATCATTTCTCCAGATAAGAAGTAAATATGGCTTCCAAGGTTAAAGGGCAGTCAAACTAAACAACAAAATTAACCACTCAATGTAAATGGGAGATAGCAAGCTGAATGTCTTCACACAGATACATACACATACACATACATACATATACATACACACACACACACACACAATCTAAACAGTGCTTTCATCTTGTGGTATCTTTCACCAACGATATCAGATTGTCATTTGATTTTATTGTTATAAAATTGTCGACATGTCAAGGAAAGACAGAGACTGAAGGCTTTGAGCCTGAATATGGAGATCAAAATGAACCAATAGAAAAAAGTGATGCCAACCAATATACCCTGATATTCTCCAGATATAGCCAAGGTAAAATGTAAAGGAATAAGCTGTGGCTGAATCCATTTAGAGACTTATTGGCACTTATAATTAAAATTCAATGGGAACAACATTTTTATTTTATTTTTGTTTTTGGCTAGGCAATGGGGTTAAGTGTCTTGCCCAGGGTCACATAGCTAGTAAGTGTTATGTGTCTGAGGCCGCATTTGAACTCAGGTCCTCCTGAATCCAGGGCTGGTGCTCTATCCATTGTGCCACCTAGCTGCCATAAGGGAACAACATTTTTAAAACAATTAAAAAACAATGAAAGATTAGTTTGGATGAATAATTTTAAAGAGGACCATAATGGATTTGAGAAGTGTCCTAACACAAATCTATATAATACTGATGAAACACATGATTTATCACCCTAAGGCAACTTTAGAAAGATTAATACTTCCTCACCAAAAAGAAGGAAGAAATTTGATAGCATTCTCAGGGCACATGATAACCAGGTCAAAAACTTACAGAAATATTCATGGAACAAGGAGGCATCACTTCATCAAACAACAGTAAAGTTTAAGAATAGATACAAGCCAATGGATTTGTCTAATATACCTGAAAAAAGAGCTGCCAAGATCCAACAGTACAATCAAAAGGTCCTACATTAATTTCATCAACCGATAATGTTTACAAAGAAGTGTCAAACAAATAGGTTGAGACCTGTGTTTTTTTTTTTTTCTATGGAAATGGAGATTAGGAGAGTAATTCAAGACCAGGTCATTATCACCAGAAATTATTGACAGATTTTCCTTAAGGAATCTAGACTCAATGATCAATCCTGATTATACAAGGACATAGTAGAAACTTTGAAGCACACTTCTACAGACTCCCCAAATTTAGCATTTACAGATTAACCCGGCAAAATACAACTTGCTGGATAGAATTATACAGCAGAAACTTACAATATTCAACAAAGTAAAAAATAAGTCACTGTACTACAAAAAGAGACCTCAAAATATCTTTGAGAATTCAAAAAATAAACTGTACTAGAACTGGAACATTACCACAGAAAGAACTGTTGCCCAAAAAAATTTCCCAGGAAGAACATTGATCCATAACAATTTAAGAACAATGATTTTTTAATAGATATCATCATACTAAATATCCATAACATCCAAGCTATGTGAAACAATAAGACTTCAAAAATAGAAGAGGTACCATTTCAATGAAAAATAATCTTAATATAATGTTGGTCTGGCCTCCTCTAGCATCTCCCCACATGGACAGGCAGAGGAACCTACTTCCCTGAATGGAAGTGCCTTGGGGAAACTGTGGAGTAAAAGTATACATTCTGTACATGGTTCTATTTTGCCAAAACCATGTAGTTAGAACAAGCCTTTGTTGACTGGCTACACAACCAGAACTGGAGGTGTCTTCAAAAAGGCCTAAGTCAGCCTTGCCCTAGCCTCAAAGGCTATTTCCTCCTTGGCTACACTTTTGGTAGATCTTTTGGACTGCTTAATAGATGGCATCTGGTAAGAGACAATGCCGTGAGAAGGGAGGCCTCCCCTCAAGGGCACCAGGTAGCATTGTGAACATTGGCCTGGGTTTGTTGCCTGACTTGGGAGCTTGTTGTTAAGTTTTAAGTGAAGAGAAAGTGTTGTCCTGATGTCCCAGCATCCAGGTTTTTGCAGCCAGCTTAGCAATGATGCCATGAAGAAAAAGAAGTGACCTTGGGAGTGATCTTTAGGATCCATCCCAGGGTGGCTGTGTGACAAGGACTCCCCCATCAGTCATGCCACATTGCGACATCAACTTGAGGTGGTTAATATTATATAGGAACTCTGCTAAGAGTAAAGCCACTCTTTTCAGAAATAGGGAATGGTGTACCACCAAGATATTACAGGAAAATGTTTGTACATTTGTTCATGCTATAACTTCACAGTAAATATCCCTTGGTAAAGTATAATTGATTTTAAACAGTTAAATGGAACTAGGGTGGTCAAGTCACTGGCAACTAACAACGAGGGGAATACAGACAATGGGAGACTTGAGCTGACAGTATTAAAGGAGAGAAATCCAAACCCCTGAGGGTACCCCTCCCTCAAACCTGAGAGCAGATACAGTAGCCTGGTTCTGGGAGAGCAAGCCAGAGCATACTTGTGGAAAGTAGTTTGACATAATGGAAAGTATATTGTGTTAAATGGGGGAAAACCTTCCTAAGCATTGGGGTGGTTTCCCCAGCAATGGAAGTCTTCAAGTAGAGAGAGGATGATCACTAGGAAGGGATGTTGTAGAAAGGACTCTTATTCAGATACAATTTGTATTTTACATCTTTTAAGGTTATTTCCAAATCTGGCCTCCTTTGATTCTGTAAAGAAATCTAGACTCAAATATAAGCTGAGACTCTTCGAAATTATAGTTCTATTTGGAATAGGAAGGGCCCTTAGCAGCCATCTAATGCAGCCCCCACATTCTACCAAAAAGGAAATTGAGGCCCAAAGAGGCTAATTACTGAACATCACCCTAAGGAGAAAGGCTTCAATTTGAAACCAGATTCTTTGATTTGAAATACAGTGCTATTTCCACCATACCACACAGCCTTGCTTTCTCTGCCAGAATTTCCTCATATGTAAAATGAGGAAGTTGGACTGAATCATGGATTCTTAATGTTTTTTGTGTCACAAACCCCTTTGGCATCTTGTGAAGTCCATAGGCCACTTTTCAGAACAATGTTTTTAAACGAACAAATTAAAATGCATAGGATTATGAAGGAAATCAATCATATTAAAATACATTTATCAAAATATTTTTAAACAAGTTCATGGATCTAAGGTTAAGGACTTTTGGACTGAATGATGTCTAGGGATCATTTCCACTTCTAACATTCTGTGATTCAAAATACTGAATTTGTAGTCAAGAGACCTGAGTTCAAATCCCAGATGCAATACTTACTATCTATGCAATTGACCTTGAGAACTCTAAATGACATAATCTCCAGGGATCAATTTCCTGGTCTAAAAAATTGTAAAGTAACACTCACATTATCTCTCTCAAAGGAATTTTGACGTTCTCAAAGTCAAATAGAAACAGATGCCTGGCATCTGCATGTAGATTTAGAAAATCATCAGCTAACATTATTTATGTTGTATTATGTTTTTATTTATTTTGTTAGAAATTTCCCAACTACATTTTAATCTGGCTCAGCACACTGCTCTAGGGTATGCTTCCAGTAATATTGCTCTAAAATTCTCCTCACTTCTCTGACTCAATGATACCACTGTCATCCCAGTCACAGAGACTCAGAATGTCACAATCATCTTTGATGCCTTGCCCTCTTCCTTACCTCTCCCATATCTGATCAGTTGTTAAATGCTGTCAATTTTAATTGTGCAATGGAATTTAAATTAATTTGATTCAATTTGTTATATGAGTAACTACTTCTGTAAGATGCTGTGCTGTTTCATGTGCCTACTATGTGTGAGGTAATTTACATATCTTATCTCTTTCACTCTTCTTAATAATCCTTTAAGTAAAGTACCAGAAGTATTTTTATCCCCATTTAAGAAATGAATTTGAGGTTTAGGGAGGTTAAGTATCCTACAAAACCATAAATTCAGAGTTGGAAGGTACCTCAGAAGGAAAATAATCTGACTACTTCATTTTATAGATGAGGAAATTGAGGTACACAAAGGTTAAGAGATTTGGCCATAGTCAGAGTTAGTGTGTATCAAAGTCAGGATTTAAACTCAGGTCTCTCCTAACCCTGAATTCAGGACTCTGTAGGGTGGCAGCAAGCATATTCTTTCAAAGGAAGTGTTAAACAGAATATCTATCCAGTGGTAACCTCAACAGGCCACCACAACCAACAGGAAAGGAGGGAGCAGGAAGAGTCAAAGATGATTTCAAGACTTAAGAAGTCTGCTAGCTCTAGCCCATCAGGTTTCTTTCCAAGGAATCATTTGTCCCACTTGCCTGAGAGCTTTCCATAATTCATCTGGATGCACCACCAAGATGAATGACAGGGCTGATATATTCAGATCATGATATAAATAAATCTTTCTACTGATGACAATGTTTGGAATCCTTCAATGCCAGACATGTTGTGTGCAGAATGTTAATGCAGAATCACTAAGGGATAAGTTGAAGTGAAGTGGGAATTTCAAGACATGTAATGAGATACTATCTATTACTATAAATCACAAAATGATTTATTCATATTACTGTTGTCATGAAATTTAATTTTTACAGTTTGATAATCATGGAAGAAACAATAATTACTATATCTAAGTTTTTCAACAAATTAAAGCAAATGCTATTGGCATTACATTATAATTTTTTTGAGACAGTTCATATAACTTCTTTTAGAAATTCCTGCTGTTGTACTTGGCCACCTTTAAAAACTGTAAATTAAAAGTCTAATTAAAATCATAGGATCATAGAATATTAGTGCTAGAAGGAATTTTTGAATAGAGGATATCAGAATTAAAGCATCCCATGGAGATCAATATAGTACATAACTCCCTCACAGTACATACAGATGAGGAAACCGAGGTCTAGACAAGGGAAATGATTTACTTGCCTAGAATCATAAAATATACGCAGCATGGTATATGAGCCAGGACCAAGACCTGGGTTTTCCAACTCCTGATCTAGCACTGTTTCAACTATACCAAGCTACCTCATATAATTACTCACACTTACAGACTGAGCAGCTATTAAGAGTTACTGTATTATCTCCTTTCATTGGAGATATTGCTATATTCATTAATGACTGCCAAAGAGTCTTTCAACTCCACAGAAAGATAAAATTCCATTTCAGACTGAAAAAAAAATGAAAGTATTTCTGAAATTATTCCATGCATATGAGTACATATTTATATCTTAATGTATGACAATAGGAGGAAGGTGTAGAGAAATCACTCATGAAGTATCACTTATGAAGTATAATTTAAATCAAAAGGAGCAGTAGGTTTTCTTGACATTCAATCCCACTATTAGGACATCAGCAATGAACATGAAAGAAAGAACTACGATGACAACAAAAAAAGAGGCTCTGTGATTCACGCATTCAACAAGCATTCTTAGTATCTACAGTGCTTGGTTATAGAAACCTAAAGATACAAGAGAAAGGTCCTGTTCCAAGGAGCTTAAAATCTAATAACAGAGAAAACCATACATAT
The DNA here is from genome assembly GCF_900497805.2 of Vombatus ursinus. Taxonomy (NCBI): domain Eukaryota; kingdom Metazoa; phylum Chordata; class Mammalia; order Diprotodontia; family Vombatidae; genus Vombatus; species Vombatus ursinus. The sequence continues at coordinate 5,865,582 of NW_020945014.1, read as the reverse complement.
CAATAACTGTTACAGAAGGAGAATGAAGTAAGTATGAGGAGAGATGCAAGGAAGTGCTATGAAATACTTTTAGAGAGAAACCTCACCTTCATCTAAAGACTTCAGAGAAGACTGCATGGTACTTGAATTGGATTATGTGGGGAGGATCTTAAAGAGATGTAAATAAAAGTGGGAAAGCTACTTCAGACATGAGAGGTGGCATGAACAAAAGTCAGGGAATAGAAGAGGACAAGGCAAGAACAAGGGATGGTGAGTGGTATAGTAGTATTTGAAGGGAAATAATATCAGATAAGGCTGAAAAGGTAGGTTGAAGATATAATGAAAAGGACCTTGATTGGTAGTATCAGAAGTTTGTGCATTATTCATAATCATATAGAAAGGGTGGGATTTGCACATAAGGGATCAATAAGTAATTTTTTTTTAAAGTCAGTACCAGAAGAATTGTGTATCAGTTACATATATGAAGATAACTCAGGAGCATCACCAATGAGTTGTGTGGATGAGAGACCAGGTGCTTTTCCATGTGTGAATTATCACCTTCTGGGCTTGTATGTTTTTCCCCCATTTGGGTAGAAGTGAAAGGGGCTCATTTAAGTGACCTCCAAGGACTTTGCTATCTTTAATATTCCATGTAAGGCCCTTGCTCTTCTAACATTCTTATGTTTTAAAGATCCTTCTAGTTCTGACATTCTATGATCCTAAGAGGAATGACCATTTAACAGGTGACAGCAAGTGCTATTTTATTTTAAAGGCAAGAATGTTTTTCTATTGCTATATATTATCTCCATGGCATCTAGACCCCAGTATGGGTACTTTTATGTAGTTTCCCATACATTACTAATTTCTTTCCTTTGTCCTTCAATCGTTGCATTTGTTAAGCACCTACTATGTTCATGGCACTATGCTAAGCCCTGCGGATACAAAAAAAAGGCAAAAGAAGTCCCTGCTCTCAAGGAGCTGACTGTCTAATGGGGAAGAAAACATGCAAATAACGATATACAAACAAGATACAGATGTGGAGATAATCTCAGAAGGAAGGAACTAAGTTTAAGAGAACCAGGAAAGGCTTCTAGCAAAGGGTGAGAATTTAGCTGAGACTTGAAAGAAGTCAGGGAAGCTAGGAGACAGAGATAAAAGGGTAAATATTTCAGAAATAGGGAATAGCCAGTGAAAATGCTCACTCAAGAGATAGAGGATAGAGGCTTATAAGGAACAGAAAAGATGCCAGTGTTGGTGGATCACAGAGAACATGGGAGAAAAACAAGGTTTAAGGAGACTGGAAAGGAAGGAAGGTGCCATTTTATGAAGGGCTTTGAAAGCCAAATACAGGATTTTATATTTGATCCTGGAGTAATAGAGAGTTATTGGAGTTAAGTGAATGGGGAAAGCAGGGAGGCTTCTAGGGGGTTTAAATGGTCAAAACTCTGTTTTAGGTAGATTAGTTTGACAGCTGAATGGAAAATGGATTGGAGTAGAGAGACACTTGATGCAGGGAGACAACATAGCAGGCTACTGCAATAGTCCAAGCATGAGATGATATACCTTCACTAAGGTGGTGGCACTGTCAGAGGTGAGAAGGGAGCATATATGAGAGACATTACGAAGCAGAAACACTAGTATTCGACCATTTATTCACTATGGGAGGTGATAAAAAGTGAGGAGTGGAGAATGACACCTAGGTTTGGAACACAGGTGACTCAGGAAGATGGTGGTACACTCAACAGTAATGGGGAAGTTACAAGAAGGGGATGGTTTGGTAAGGTTGTCTGATGCCCTATTCTGGGCATGTCAGTTTTGTATTTTACCTACTATTAAATGCTGCAGAAAGGTCAAGAGGGTTAGAACTGAGAAAAGGCATCACATCTGTCAATTAAAAGATCAATAAACCAGTTTGAATTGCTAAGGGACACTGGTTAGTAAAACCAATCAAAGTCAAGGTCATAGCTCACTGTTATTGGGAGGGAACTTTAAAGACCATAAAGACCATTTGTCTCATTACTCAATTGAGAAAACTGAGGCCACGGGAAGGGAACTGACTTGCTAAATTCACAAGGACATTTGATAATAAGGTCAGGAAAAGCATTATGACCGCTAGAACTCCAGCGAAATTCAATGCTTTTTCTACCAAATACCATGAGCACAACTACCAGCACAGGCTGGTTTCACCAACTGGGAGCTGAATGAAAGTTAATCTGAGATTCCATCTTCCTTACAAGCCTCAGGAATCAGAAGGGAGCCCTGGAAGTGTCAGACAGTTAAGTCATTTCAAGAGAGGTCATCTAGGGAGGAATATAGACACTTTTCCAGAGGGGGAAAAAACTGCCCCATCCTAACCTAGAAGGAATAAAGATTACACTTAGCTAGCCATCTTCTTTTTCTACCCAACTCCTACCCTTAAACTAAGGGCCTTTAATATCCACTTAGAGGTTCCCTCAAACTCTCTAACCTTACAGTTCCTTAGTCTCCTTAAATCTCAATCTTTGTTACACCTCAGGCACAAATAAGGATGGTTACACACTACATCACTCAATCATCCATACATGTTCCATTTCCTAATTAAAAAGTGACATTATCTAATCATAACTCCCCATCATTTCACATCTTCCTATGTTTAACCCTTCCTACACATTTTTGCCTTCTCCACCTATTCTTTGTCAGTGCTAAGACCTCTGATTCCCTCCATCTGTTGCTCTGACTTCACTTTGCTCACTGCTAAATCTTAATCCAATAGTTAGCCATTTCAACTCCACACTGTCCTCTTCTCTTGAATCTCCTCGTCTTTTGTCATATTGCTGCTCTTCTCTTGTCAAACCCCAGCCTGAATTATTTTCCCTTCTGCTTGCTCAGCTCCTACCTAACAGCTATTAAACACAGCTGAAGGAAATCTCACAACCTTGTTAACTAGGTACATTACAAGGTCATGGTATTTAACTGCAATTGGGCCCTCCCTGAATAAAGAAGTCTTTTATATCTCCCTAATTGATTCACTAGCTCACTCTCAACAGAAGCTATTCCAAGTCTCTGCCATCTTCTAGCCTCCCACACCTCCTCCTTCCATCTTTACTCACCTCCCCCAAGAAGACCTTGCCTCTTTATTAAAATCATTCAAGTCATTCAACATGAGCTTCTCTAGTTTTCTTCATCTAAGAATTCCAATGATAGAATCCCCCACTCACTCCTCCTTTTCCCCAATCTCTGATAAAGAGGTGGTCCTCCTTGCTCCTCCCTCCCATCTTCTTCAATTGATTGCATCCTCAATCATCTCCTCTCTCTCAAATATTCATACTCTCCCTATCAGCTATTGCTAATAGGTCCATCTCCCCCATCCTTAAAAAAACTTGATGAGACCCTAGCATCTCTTTCATCTACCACTCTGTGTCTCTCCTCCCTTTCTCGGCCAAACTCCTTGAAAAAGCTATCTCTGTGGCCTGACCATACCAGATCTAAAACTGTATTACAAAGCAGCAATCATCAAAACTATTTGGTACTAAGAAGCAGAGTGGTGGATCAGTGGAATAGATTAGGTATACAAGACACACTAAAGTCAATAACTTTAGTAATCTACTGTTTGATAAACCAAAAGACTCCAAGTTCTGGGATAAGAACTCACTATTTGACAAAAACTCCAGGGAAAAGTAGAAAATAGTATGGCAGAAACGAGGCACAGACCAACATCTTACACTGTATACCAAGATAAGGTCAAATGGGTACATGATTTAGATATAAAGGCTGATACTAAAAGCAAATTGGGACAGCAAGGAATAGTTTACCTATCAGATCTATGGAGAAGGGAAGAATTTATGACCAAACAAGAAATAGAGAATATTATAAAATGCAAAACAGATAATTTTGATTACATTAAATTAAAAAGTTTTTGCACAAAGCCAATGCAACCAAAATTAGAAGATAAGCAGAAAGCTAGGAAACAATTTTTACAACCAGTGTCTCTGATAAAGGCCTCATTTCTAAAATATATAGAGAACCGAGTCGAATTTATAAGAATACAAGTCATTCACCAATTGATAAATGATCAAAGGATATGAACAGGCAGTTCTCACATGAAGAAATTAAAGCTATCTAAAGTCATACAAAAAATGCTCTAAATCACTATTGATTAGAGAAATGCAAATTAAAACAACTCTGAGGTACCACATGACACCTATCAGATTGGCTAACATGACAAAATAGGAAAATGATAAATGCTGGAGAAGATGTGGGAAAATTGGAACACTAATGCATTGTAAGTAGAGTTGTGAACTAATCCAACCATTCTGGAAAGCAATTTGGAACTATGCCCAAAGGACCATAAAACTGTGCATACCCTTTGATGCAGTAATACCACTTCTAAGTCTGTATCCCAAAGAGATTATATAAAAGGGAAAAGGACCCACACATACAAAAAATATTTTTAGCAGCTCTTTTCAGGGTTGCAAAGAATTGGAAATTGAGAAGATGCCCACCAATTGGGGGATGGCTGAACAAGTTGTGGTATATGAACGTAATGGAATACTATGGTTCCAGAAGAAATGATAAACAGGCAGATTTCAGAAAAACCTAGAAAGATTTACATGAATTGATGCTGAGTGAAGTGAGCAGAACCAAGGGAACACTGTACAGTAATAGCAACATAATGAGATGACCAACTTTGACAGACTTAGCTCTTCTCAGCAATGCAATGATCTAAGACGATTCCAAAAGACTCATGAAGGAAAATGCTATCCACATCCAGAGAAAGAACTACGGAGTCCATATGCAGATCAAAGCATACGATTGCTTCTTTTTTTGTATTTGTGTTTTTTCTTTCTCATGGTTTTCCCCTTTTGTTGTGATTCTTGTTTTTCAACATGAATAATGAGGAAATATGTTTAATATGATTGTACAAGTATAACCTATATCAGACTGCATGCCATCTTGGGGAAGGTGGAGAGGAGCAAGGGGGAAGATTTTACAACTCAAAATCTTAGAAATCTTAGAAAAGTCTTAGAAAAGTGAATGCTGAAAACTAAAAATTAATTAATTTTTAAAAAGCTATCTATGATCACTACCTCCACTTCCTCTCCTTTTACTCACTTTTCAATGCTGTGCAATTTGGCTTCTAACTTCATCTGAAATTTAGATGAAATTTAAATTTCATCTCTCCAAAGGCACCAAAGATCTGTTGTTTTTTTTCTCTCTCAGTATTAGTCCTTCTTGATCTATCTCCTTCATTTGACACTGTTGACCACTTGTTCCTATAGGATACTTTTACAAACTCTCTGAATTTTTCTGACATTATTATCTCCTCGTTCACTGCCTACATGTCTCAGTCTTCTTTTTGGATCATAATCTATATTAAGGCCCCCTATCTGTGGGTTTTCTGCAAGGTTCTATCCTGGGCCTTCTTTTCTTCTCCATCTACACTCTTTTTCTCTTGGTAATCTCATAAGCTCCCATGAATTTAACTATTATTTCCGTGCAGATGACTCCCAGATACATATACCCAATCCCAGTTTCCCCCAAGGCTCAGTAGAGTATCACCAATTGCATACTGGACATTTCAAACGGGGTGACCTGAAAACACCTTAAAATTAACATGTCCCAAACTGAACTCATTATCTTTCCCACTAAGCACCCCCTTCTTCCAAACTTTCCTATTTCTGTTGAGGGCCCAACCATTCTTCCAGGTTCATAAAGTCACCATTATCCTGGACTCTTCATTCTCTCTCATCCAACACATCTTATCAGCTACCAAATCTTGCTATTTTGACCTTAACAACATCTTTTGTATTCAACTCTGCTTCATTCTTACAGCTACCACTTTCATTTGGGTTCTCATTACTCTTACCATGATTATTGCAACATTTTCCTGTGGTTGACCTTGCCTCAACTCTTTATCTCAGAACATGCTACATACACACTGTTGACAAAGTAATTTTCCTCAAAAAAAAAAAAGGTCTGACGATACGACCCCCCTATTCAATCAAATCCAGTGTCTTCTGATGCCTCCAGGATAAACTATAAACTGTTCTGCTTAGCTTTTATACCATACCCAGCCTTGCCCAAACTTATCTTTCCAGCCTCATTATATATGAGGCTCCCATACTTGGTGATCCAGCCAAACTGGCCTTGTCTCTCCTCTTCCTCACACACAACGCTCCATTTCCTATCTGGTGCCTTTGCAGTGGTCATACCTCATACCTTGCCTGTCTGAGAGGAATCCTCTCTTCCTTTATGTGGGAGATCAAGTAGGATCTTCTATATGAAGCCTTTCCACGATTTCCTCAAATGTTAGTACCCTCTCTCCCAAACTACTGTGTATTTAACTACATTGTACATATTTATGTTTATTAACTTTATGATGTGGCTGACTTCTGCCCAGCAACAACGACAGCCTTGCTCAATCTATATCTGCCCAGTAAGAGGGGGCCCTATCTGTTCACAAGAAGACCTTGTTATTTTCTGTGCATGACTTACCCCTAATGTTTATGCCCACATCCTTGAATGTTGCAAGTTAAGTTCCCTGCTTTGTGACCACATCTCTGAACTGTTTTGTAAAGTACTCCACACACCTGCATCTCCTTTCCTGCCTCCCCTTACACACCTGCTTTCCCTTTCCTGACATCCTTCCTTGTGGTCAACTGCCCACATAGGAGCATACCCCCCCATCGCTAGCTGAGTGCCCAAAACTTGGGTATAAAAGTCAGCCCCTGTCTTATTCCAGGCTGCTAGTCTTCCCCTAGGACTAGCTCACCACTTTTGTGACAATAAAGCTCTCTTGCCTAGGAGAACATCTGCCCCCTGAACTTTTCCAGACAACTCGACTCCAAACATCATTTACCTCTTCATTTTATATTTATGCTGTATGTATTTTATATGTACTTGTTACTTCCCCATTAGAATATTCTTGATACCTGTATCTCAGGAACTAGAATGGGTGTCAGGACATAGAAGAGCAACAATAAGACAAAAGGAAAAACAGCTCACTAAATACTTGCCAATTGAGTTATTGATTTATTAACATAAAACCAAAGCTGATATTCAGATAGTGATTTCTGGCTTACTGAATTTTCCTCCAAACTCCCCTATGAGGTAGATAGGACAGATATAATTTTTGCCATTTTACAGAGGAAAAAAAAATGAAGAGCAACATGAATGAAGTGGCTTCTCCATAGGTGGTACTTGTTAGAGCTGGGATTTGAACCCAGATCATCTGAGCTGTAAGTTGGGTGCTCTGTCCCTTGAAAAACGCACTCCTCCATTAGCTCCTTAATTTGGGTAAAAATGAACTTGATGAAAAGGAATGCCTAACCTCAAGATAGCAAGGGTAAGAAGAACTTTATTTTTAGTTTTGTGGCCAGTAAGGAGCATAGGTAAATTGAAATGCTCTAGGCCATGTTTCATTCATTAGATTTGCCTGAAATGAAATAAAGTGATGGTCTTTGATCAAAGAAACAATTGTCTAACAGGACCTTACAGAAAGTCACAGGTGGAGAGATGAGTCACTATTTTGGAAAGGACCTTTAAAAAAGAACCCATGAAGGTAAAAGGTACTTTCTATGACATACTGTTTAAATGTTATTTAAAAAAAACAAATCTCATTAACATCAAACACCTCCACCTAAGAATTATGTTTGCAACAATGAGTCAGGAAAGTTTGAGAAAAAAACCTGAATAATGGTTCCCATTTCACTAACTTTAAAGTTGCTAAATACTTTTCTCCCAACAACCCTTCAGGACAGTAGTGTAGATATTACTGTCCTCATTTGATAGTGAAGCTGGCTCTCCTGGGGACACACGATACAGTGCCTTCCCCAGTTGGAAGCAGTAGTTACATTTCTTATTAATGTCTTGCTCCTCGAGGTCTTCAGTTAACTTATATGTAAGCTTTTTAAAGGTTAAAAAAGTGCTTTACTTAGGTTATCTTATTTGATCACCACAACAAATGTTTGAGATTGGTACCACAAGTATTTTTATCTTGAAGCAGTGGGGCAACATAGAGTCAGGAGCACCAGACATGAACTCAGAAAGATCTGAGTTCAAATGATACCTCAATTATTAGCTGTGGGACCCTGGGCAAGTCATTTGACCTCTTACTCTCACTTCCCTTTTCAGTAAAATGGGGATCATAATGGCACCTAGGTTGTTATGGGGCATTAAGTGAAATAATATATGTAGGAAGCACTTTGTAAATTTTATTGTTATTCTTATTGATTCAAAATTCAATTACTAAAACTGAGAATTAGAAAGATGAAGTAAAATGCTCATGGTCCTGACCCTCAAATGTAAACCTCTTTCCATTACAACATATGTACTTTTTAAATTTTTATAAAACATATGGTCTTTTCTATAACTCCATATGAACTGTTGTTCCTCCTAATGGAGGGCCAGTTTATTTGAAATCTGCAGGTAATTTCCAGGCCTCGTTTGAAGATCCTCTCATTACCAAACTCTACCTGAGTCCTTGCAGGTGGGCAGATTGGGCTTATCTCCTCTCCTCCCTCAGCTCTGTCTACCCTATGGTAGAGTTATTAATTTGGATAGAATAGCCAAAGTGTATCTATTAATTTGACCTTTTTGCTCAGTCCTGTACAACTCTTTGTGACCCCGTTAGTTTTCTTGACAAAGATACTGGAGCGGTTTATTATTTCCTTCTCCAGCTCAGATGAGGAAACTGAGGCAAATAGAGTGAAGTGACTTGGTCAGGGTCAGCTAGTAAGTGTCTAAGGCTGAATTTGAATTCCTGACTCCAGGCCTGGTGCTCTATCCACTGTGCCACCTAGCTGCCCCAATTTGACCTTTACTTCCTAGATAATGTCAAGATGAATATGGATTTGAATTCTGAATGATAAAATCTTTACTTTGAAGTAGTGTGTGAATAGTTGTAAGAACACTGAATTTGCAGACAGGATAACTAGGTTCAAATATTGGCTTTGAGATTTACTAGCTGTGTGACTCTGTCCAAGTCACTTAACCTCTCAAGGTGTCAGGAAACTTTCTATGACTCTAAGGTGCAGAGCAGCTGCAGATCTGCATTGATGGATGGAGTTTAAAGGGGAAGATGTATGATATACCAGTTAAATCACAGGTCTGTACAAAAAAAAAAAGTACCTATCCCATGCAGTTATTATGGGAGGGCTTTATTAGTTAAGGCCTTGGTAAACCACTTCGTGTTACATAAATATGAGTTATTAATATTATCCTGGAGATCAAAGGGAACAAGTGTTAGGGGGAACTTACATTTCAATTGTTAAAATCTGCTAAGCTCTGGTGGCAGAAAGCATCCATTTAGCCTGAACACCCATAGAAATGTCCCATATCCCACTGTTTTATAATCTGTAAATGGCCTCCAATTCTTATGGAAGGAAATAGATTATAAATCTTAAATGAATAACAGAACATCTATTTTTTTCTTTTTCATTTATTTACATTTAGTTTTTAACATTCACTTCCTCAAGATTTTGAGTTCCAAATTTTCTCCCATCTCATCCCTCCCCCCACCTCAAGATGGCATGCATTCTGTATACCCCTTCCTCTAATCTCCCCTCCTTTCTATCGCTCCCCCCACTTCTCTTATCCCCTCTAACCCTTCTATTTTTGTGTAGGGCAGGATATATGTCAATACCCCATTTCCTGTATTTCTTATTTCCCAGGTGCATGTGAAAACAATTTTTTTTAATATGTATTTTTAAAACTTTGGGTTACAAATTTTTTCCCTTCCTCCCTCCCCACCCACCCTCATTGAAAAGACAAGCATCTCGATACAGGTTATAGATTGTGTAGTCATGCAAAACATTTCCATAGTAGTGAAAAACTGTTGTATATTTGTTGTGAAAAACTAAGTATATTTCCCTTCATCCTATCCAACCCCCAATTTATTCTATTCTCTCTTTTGACCCTGTCCCTCCTCAGAAGTGTTTGCTTTTGATTATCCCCTCCCCCAATCTGCCCTCCCCTCTATCATCCCCCTGCTCTCTTGTCCCCTTCCCCCCCTTATTTTCCTGTAGGGTAACAATAGATTTCCATACACCATTGTGTATGTTATTCCCTCCTTAAGCCAAATCCTATGAGAATAAGATTCACTCATTCCCTCTCACTTTCCCCCATTTCCCCTCCACTGTAAAAGCCTTTTCTTGTCTGTTTCATGTGACATAATTTACCACATTCTACCTCTCCCTTTCTCCTTCTTCCAGTATAATCCTCTCTTATCCCTTAATTTTATACTCCAGATATCACCCCTTCATCTTCAACTCACCCTGTGCCCTCTATCTATCTATCTATCTATCTATCTATCTATCTATCTATCTATCTATCTATCTATCTATCCATATATTTTTTCCCTCCAACTACCCTAATACTGACAATGGTCTCATGAGTTACAAATATCATCTTTCCATGTAGGAATGTAAACAGTTCAACCTTCATAAGTCTCTTATGATTTCTCTTTCCTATTTACCTCTTCATGTTCCACTTGAGTATTGTATTTGAAAGTCAAATTTTCTATTCAGCTCTGGTCTTTTCATCAAGAATGCTTGAAAGTCCTCTATTTCACCGAATTACCATTTTTTACCCTGAAGGATTACACTCAGTTTTGCTGGGCAGGTGATTCTTGATTGTAACTCTGTGTCCTTTGCCCTCTGGAATATCATACTCCATGCCCTGTGGTCCCTTAATGTAGAAGCTGCTAAATCTTGTGTTATCCTGATTGTGTTTCCAAAATACTTGAATTGTTTCTTTCTGGCTGCTTGTAATATTTTCTCCTTGACCTGGGAACTCTGAAATTTGGCTACAATATTCCTAGGAGTTTTCCTTTGGGGATCTCTTTCAGGAGGAGATCGGTGGATTCTTTCCATTTCTATTTTGCCATCTGATTCTAAAATATCAGGGTAGTTTTCCTTGATAATTTCTTGAAAGATGATATCTAGGCTCTTTTTTTGATCATGGCTTTTAGATAGTTCAATAAATTTTAAATTCTCTCTCCTGGATCTATTTTCCAGGTCAGTTGTTTTTCCAATGAGATATTTCACATTCTCTTCTATTTTTTCATTCTTTTGGATTTGTTTTACAGTGCCTTGATTTCTCACATAGTCACTAGCTTCCAATTGCTCCATTCTAATTTTTAAGGAAATCTTTTCTTCAGTAAGCTTTTGGCCTTCCTTTTCCATTTAGCCAATTTTGCTTTTTAGGGCATTCTTCTCATTGGCTTTTTGGACCTCTTTTGCCATTTGGGTTAGGCTATTTTTTAAGGTGTTATTTTCTTCAGTATTTTTTTGGGTCTCCTTTAGCAAGCTGTTGACTTGTTTTTCATGATTTTCTTGCATCACTCTCAGTTTTTCCTCTACTTTTCTTACTTGCTTCTTAAAATTCTTTTTGAGGTCTTCCAATGCAGGGGACTGATTCACATTTTTCTTGGAGGCTTTGGATGTAGGAGCTTTGGCTTTGTTGTCTTCTTCTGGTTGTATGTTTTGATCTTCTTTGTCACCAAGTTAGATAATATAGTCTGACTCTTTTTGCACTGCTTGCTCATGATCCCAGCCAATTACTTGAGTTTTAAACTCTTTGTTAAGGTAGGGGTCTGTTTCCAGTGTGGAAAATGTACTGTCCCAAGCTTCAGGGGTTTTGTGCAGCTGTTTTTAGAGATAGTTCTAGGGACCTGTAAATTTTCAGTTCTTCCAAGGTAGTATGATCAAGGGCAAGGTGTTTACTCCTTTCCTGGTCTGTGCTCTGGTCTGTGAGTGACCACAAGCACTCTTTTCTGTCTTGGAGCTGTGAGGAGGATTTCCTCTCCACTGCCACTACAAGCTCCACCATGCCAGCACTCCTCCTCGCCCCCAACTGCCACCCAGAATTGTGACCTAGATCCAAGCACAGGCAAAGCAAGAGAATCCTGCTTTAGCACCAATAAAGAGATCCCTGCAATCTCCCTCTGATCAGCCACTCAATTCCCCCTCAGTATGTGGGCACTCAGGGACTGGAGCCAAGACCATGGCGCTTCTCTCTCTCATTGCAGACTTAGACTTTTCCCACTGACCTAAGTTGTCTTTGGCATTAGTGGGGTGAGAAGTCAGGAAACTGCCACAGCTGCCTGTGATTCAGTCCTCTGAGGCCTGCTCCAGGTTTGCTGTGACCTGCGTGCCCACACCAAACTGCGTTCCTCTCCTAGCCCAGCACAACAGACCTTTCCAATCAACCATCCATGTTGTCTTGGGCTGGAAATTTGTTTCACTTTGTCTTTTTGTGAGTTCAGCTGCTTTAGAATTTGTTTAGAGCCATTTTTATAGGTATTTGGAGGGGTTGGGGGGGAGAGCTCAAGCAAGTCACTGCTTTTCCTCTGCCATCCTGGCTCTGCCCCCCCAGAATATCTATTAATGGATGAAGCTTATTTTCCTGAGGCCAAATGATAAACCAAATGAAATGGTTTATTATTATTTATATCAATAAAACCACAATTATAAAGTGCCTTAGAGTACTTTCCCTTTAGCAACCAGAAGAGATAAAGGCAACATTATACTGAAGTTCTCATATTAGAAATATGGAAATTGACAGGGTAAGTGACTTGTCTACATAAGTTATGTAAGTATAGGTACTGTGTATTATTATGGACCATGACTTTAAGGAGCAGAAGGTATGATGCCACAAAGATCACTGAAGGTCATCAAAAGGGCATGAGACCAGCAACTTCTGACCATCCCTTCTCTGAATGATGGAGTCCCTCCAACTTGCTTCCAAATAATAGCTTCCCAGATACAGTGTGATAAACTGAAGAAGCACATGAGAGTAAGCCCTGGACATATTGGTATTTTGTATAAACTTATCCCAAAAAGATGGGACTACCAGAAGGGTCTATATGGGGGATGGTTCAGCAAGAATCAGATCTATCTCCTCCTAAGGACTAGGGATCTAATTTTCTCATTTTGACATATAGGCCAAACACATTCTTTCCTCCACCAGATGTTGATTGCTTAGTGACCTCCAAAGGGCCCCAGAGTCTGAAAAACTTCAGTAACAAGTGGAGCCAACTTCTATAGAGCTGTCTGAAGACCAAGAGTGTTTGGAATCTTTTGGGAAATGTCCAAATGGCTCCAAAAGGAGATAAAGTCTGCTATCCTCCTGGGAAGCACAAGGAGCTGATGAGATCCTTTTACCAAGCTGAGAGAAGATATCCCAATGTTTAGGAAAACATGCAAATTATTCATGGATCTCTTTTCCCGAGGGATAAACCACAGACCAGGAGGCCTTCATATCATCCCATCTAACTGAATAGACTGTACATCCCTTAATTTCTTCATGAGAAACAACCCTCTATTAAACAATAAAGGGGTTCTTCCAAGAGAAATTGAACAACCCCTTTCAACATGTAACTTCTAAACTCTGGATCTTTTCACACCAATAGGGACAAGAGATCATCAGAGGATGCCATGTGCCTTTCTGACCCAAAGACAGCACATGGGACATGGAATAGAATATCCCTGCCCTGGTGAATAAGTTGGTTGGGGAAACGAGAGAATGGGCAGGGAGAGAGATTGGCTTATTATTCTTGAACAAAAATTCTTATACATTTATTATTTGCAAGACACTATTCGAGGTGCTGGGTAAACATAGCTACTCAACTGGCCACACTCATCCAGCAACATAACCATATGAAGTCTCACCTCTGGTTATGGCTGAATTTGTAACAGTTATCCTAGCATTCCTTCAGGTTGCATAACTACAGCTAAATTTGCACCATGAGGAAGTCTGTGAAACTTGGGGAACCAGGCCTAGACTTTATATCAAGGCTTGAAATAACTAAATAACTAGAGGCAGGAACTCAGGAACTATGTGGTATTTGTGCTCCCAACTGTACTCCCAACACTGCTAGAAGAAATTCCTGGAACAGATATATGACACATTCAGTCATAGCCTCCTGCCAGACCCTAATCATAGCTCTTTCTCCAAGGCATTAATCACTACACAATTGTGCAACTAACCCAGTTATAAGAGCACAACTTTTGTCTAACCAGATAAATTCACTAATCAAGACAAGAGATATTACTTGTAAATAATTTTTTGCAAAAGAATTGTCAAAAGGTCACCATATAGCCCTTTACCTGACCACAACAATATCTGCTCAGAAAAGTAGGAAGTTATAACTCTGTCAAAACAATGTCACTCGATGCCATCATCATTTGAGACAAGTGTCCAATGAACTTGATACCTAACCTGATAGATCAGTTAGACTAGTGGTATTCACCAAATTAAATATTTGGGGGAAACGTGATCTGAATTCAGAGGAGAAGAGAGTGGAAGATAGCCTGCTTGACCTGGCATAGTCTTCATCAAGACAGGGGTATTCTCTTCCATGTAAAAAAAAATAACCTTGAATTTGCTCAGAGATTTATGAACTCAAGATTTCAAGACTTGCAAAAAATAAGCTGGTGTGCTAGAGACTCCACCAAGCAGGCTGAATTGATCTGAACCATCCTATGGCACTAACAACAATAACAACAGCTTTTTGACAGGTTGTAGAAATTATCATTTGAGAGAGCCAGAATTTCTCTATCACATAAGAGTCTGGCAGGGAGGTATTGTGGGTGTGTATAAGGTTGAGGCTGTATTAAAACAGTAAAGCCCTACATCAACAGTGGGTTCCTAATTTTTTTAAAAAATTTATTTTATTTATTAGCATTGCTTCATTCTTTTACTTTTTTCTTTCTTTCTTTCTTTTTTTTTTCGTAAGGCACTCAGTGTTAAGTGACTTGCCCAAGGTCACACAGGTAGTAAGTGTCAAGTGTCTGAGGCCAGATTTAAACTCAGGTCCTCCTGACTCCAAGGCTGGAGCTCTATCCACTGTGCCACCTAGCTGCCCCTCATTTTCTTTTTTCACTGATAGTTCCTTTCAAAGTACAGAAACATCACAAGACATTCAAAATATTTGTTGAACCTAATTAATGTCAGATGTGAAAACATATTCAATTATCTGAAGTACCAATTTATTTCTACCCTTATCTTGATCTACTCAGGCCCATAGACTTTTAGAGGCTAGATACAAAGCCCACCAAACATTTGCCAATGTGTTCAGAATATTCAGTTATGTCTATAGGCAAAGGACTCTGGGGATACCAGCACACTTGCTACAACCCCTGACAAGTCCCTACAATGCCTGCGACAAGTGGACTTGCTTCGCATCTCAAAGATACGATGTGAATCTGGTGATACTAGAAAGCTTAATTCTTTCCCTCTGTTGGATCTCCCTCCTCCTCCTTCACTGAAGCCACCTACCTGTTGTTGAAATAAAATATCAGGCTCCATGGCATTCCTTGTCATATTACCTCTGATCAGAGTCCCCCAGTTCTCATTTATGAATGCTATCCATGATTCTCAACTAAAAGTAACACTCTTAATAACACATTAGATCGAGTCTAGAACACAGAGAGAAGACACAATCTGAAGCCTGAAACAGTGTCTTTCATGCTTTCTACCATCAAGACTACTGGCTCAACTGTGCATATAGCATGGAACGACACTACAATGGCACTGATTTATCTAGCCAAAAGGTATCCTTTTTAAATGAACTATAATTCATCTCCAATTTTTTCCTCTGTCTTATCTTCTGTACTGCTATTCCCATGGTCAATGATAATTTGGGTGATTTGGAGCTTTCCAAAATATACCCTGTAGGAAGACAATCAACATAAGAATAGAGAGGAGAGGGCAACCACCAACACATCCTCAAGGAATCTTAGAAATAAAGAATGTTTTCATGACCCGTAGACCAACAAATCTTTCTAGAGGCTGGCAAATCTCTTCCATTAAGCCAACAGTGAGGCCATAGCCTACCAAAGAGGACTGCTATCCTGCCTGCATAACTATTTTGTCTACCCATCATTGTGTCAGAATCACCTTGACCCTGAACAATAATCAAAGAATCCTTCCCCAACCCTGGTAATTAGGGACAGAAAAGAGAAAAACGGTCCAGAAAATCCTAGACATATGCAGAAAACCTGGCCCCTTCAATATCAGATAGATTGTATGGCCTCAAATTGAAAGACCGTGTGAGAACAGACTGTGCTATCACTGTCATCTACACTTTTCCCTGTGTAGTGCGTTCATTCAAACAGACACTGAACAGACTTTTCAAATTTATGAACCAGTGCTGTAAACTTGATTTAGTACTCTAGACACTTTTAGCTTGACCCAACACAGGCTTTAAAAAGATATCTTTTTTTTTTAACTCTCCACACTTCTGCATTTCGTGGTGAAAATGGCAGCTGGCAGTTACTACCAGTGATGTCTATCCAGGTCTGAGGAAGCAGTTGGCATGGAGACTCAGAGCAGCTGCATCACCAAGGGAAAGCTACTTAGTATACAAGAGTGCCCAGGTACTAGATAGCCTGCCACTTGAGGAAACAAACACTTTTCTCTAGCATGGATGAGCCATAATTTCTGGAAACTCTTCTACTTCCTAATGACTAAGATGGATACTAACACCAATGTCCCATCAAATTTACCAGCCTGTTAAATGGCTGAATCCTTGGCACTGATATTATACCAAAAAAAGGAATAAGTTCATTAATATGTAGAAGCACTTACCTTTGACATTCCCCAGCATGTAGAATGAGCTCTTCATTGTTCTTAGCACTGATAGTTAGCTCATGCTCTGTGGAGTTGAATACATCCAGAAGCAGATGGCATTGACGGGTACTGGGTGGAAAAGATATAGACATACTATTAAAAAAAAATCATATTCACCTTTCACCCTCAAAGAGGAAACTGAAAAATTCTTAACTTTTTAAGCCATTGTCCTTCCCTTGTCCTCTCATTCTTGCCTACCTCCTCCTCCCCCAGAATATTGCTTCTATTCAGGGACATTTGCAGACCAGAAATTTAATTTTTAAAATATTGGATATGAAGTGAATTCCACCAAGCTAACAACAGGCTACACCGTTAAGTAGAATCACAGAATCTCACAATTGGCAAGGACCTAAATGAAAACTAGTCCAAAAATCAGCAGTCAAGAATCATTTATTAAGTACCTATTATGTGCCAGGCATTGTGCTAAATGTTGTAGGAAGGAGGGAAGAAAGGAGGGAAGAGAAAGAAAGACAGAAAGACAGAAAGAAAGAAAGAAAGAAAGAAAGAAAGAAAGAAAGAAAGAAAGAAAGAAAGAAAGAAAGAAAGAAAGAAAGAAAGAGAGAGAAAAAGACAGAAACAGAAAGAAAGACAGAAAGACAGACAGAAAGAAAGAAAGAAAGAAAGAAAGAAAGAAAGAAAGAAAGAGAAAGAAAGAAAGAAAGAAAGAAAGAAAGAAAAAGAAAGAAAGAAAGAAAAGTCTCTGTTCTCAAGAAGCTTACAATCTAATGGGGGAAAACGATACACTAAAAGCTGATGAGGAAAACAGGAAAAGGTACCCAAAGCAGAGGTATAGTGAAGAAGTCAGACAAAGTCCCAGAGTAGTACAGCCAGGTGAGAATACATACATAAACAAGAGTTCCTGTTACAATATCCCAAACAATCAATCATCGAAGCTCCACTTAAAATACTTCCAGTGACTAAAAAAAGCACCAGCTCTTGAAATAGTTCTAATTGTTAGGGGCGCTTCTTCATGTTATCAAGCCAAAACTGATTTCTATATAAATTATACCTACTGTTTCTGATTCTATTCTTTGAGGCCAAACAAAGCCAAGCTAATCACTTCTCCACATGATAACTCTCAAAGTACTTAAGGAAAATATCAAGTCTCTCCTAAATATTTTATTTTCTAGGCTCAATCTCTCAAGTTCCATTAGCTAATCCTTGAAGCAAAGGCTTATTGACTACTTCCAGTGAGGGTGGGAAGAGAAGGCCTCACAGCTAAGAGCTGGACTAGAGGGCCTTGGAGGTTCTGATTTTGTGATTCTATGAATGGCAGTTTCCAGTCCTCTTGCAATCTTGGTCACCCTTAGACAAAATCTAGCCTAAGAAGTATAAATAGATCTAGAATACCAATGCCCAAAAGAGCTAGGTGAAAAAAGATCTGTGAATAGATAAACATCCTCACTGGTGATGTAAGAGAGACAATATACCTTGTCATTTCAGCAAAATGTAGCTGCCAGAGATTGGAAATAGAAATTTAAGCCCTTCTCAGATTCCCACATTTAAAAAGTCAAGGTGAGAAGTCAACTGTTCTGCATGTAGGAAGAAGCATTCCTTTCCCACTGTGAACAGCTTTCTAGGAGGCAGCATAACAGTGTAAAAATGCAAGGCTTTAAGTCAGAAGAGTTAGGGTCAATTCCTCACTTTCTTCTACTTAGAAGGCACATATAACTTTTGATAAGACACTTTGCTTCTATGCAGTTTAGTCAATCAGTCAGTGAACTGATTCGTTAAGCACCTGCTATGTGTCAGGCATCTTTGCTAAGCACTGGAGACATAAAGAAAGGCAAAAAAACAGTCCCTCCTCTCAAGGAGTTCACAGTTTAATGAGGAGAAAATTCACAAACAATTATGATATAGATGACTATAAACAGAATAAACTGAGATCATATCAGATGAAATGGATTAAAAGCAAGGAGAATCAGAAAAAGAAGACTTGTAGAAGGTGGAACTTTAGCTGAGAAGTGGAGGGTTGTGTTTGAGGAACAGCAAAAGAGATCAGTGTCACTGTACTAGATGGAAGAATGGAAATACACAAAGATACTAGGTTACTAAGGGCTCTAAGAAGAAACAAAGCTATCACTCTTTGCATATGATATGATGGTATACTTAGAGAATCCTAGAGAATCAAGTGAAAAAATTACTTGAAATAATAAACAACTTTAGCAAAGTTGCAGGATATAAAATAAATCCACATAAATCACTGGCATTTCTATATGTTACCAACAAAATCAACAGCAAGAGATAGAAAGAGAAATTCCATTTAAAGTTGCTGTAGACATTATAAAATATTTAGGAGTCTACCTGCCAAAACAAACCCAGGAACTATATGAACACAGTTACAAAACACTTTTCACACAAACAGAGTCAGGTCTAAATAATTGGAAAAACATCAGTTGCTCATGGGTAGGCTGAGCTAATATAATAAAAATGACAATTCTACCTAAATTTATTTATTCAGTGCCATACCAATCAAACTACCAAAAATTATTTTAGAGAGCTAGAAAAAATAATAACAAGATTCATCTAGAAGAACAAAAGGTCCAGAATATCAAGGGAACTAATGAAAAGAAACACTAGCGAAGGTGGCCTAGCCATACCAGATCTTAAATTGTATTATAAAGCAGCAATCATCAAAACTACTTGGTACTGGCTAAGAATTAGAGTGGTGGATCAGTGGAATAGGTTAGGTACACAAGACATAGTAGTCAATGACTACAGTAATCTACTGTTTGATAAACCCAAAGACCCCAGCTTCTGGGATAAGAACTCACTATTTGACAAAAACTGCTGGGAAAACTGGAAAAGAGTGTGGCAGAAACTAGGCATAGACCAAAATCTTACACCATATACCAAAATAAAGTCAAAATGGGTAGATTTAGATATAAAGGCTGGTACTATAAGCAAACTAGGACAGCAAGAAAAGTTTTACTGTCAGATTTACGGAGAACAGAAGAATTTATGACCAAACAAGAGATAGAGAACATTATGAAATGCAAAACATATAATTTTGATTACACTAAATTGCAAAGTTTTTTTGCACAAAGCCAATGCAACCAAGATTAGGAGGGAAGCAGAAAACTGGGAAAGAATTTTTACAACCTCATTTCTAAAACATATAGAGAGCTAAGTCAAATTTATAAGAACACAAGTCATTCCCCAATTGATAAATGGTCAAAGGATATGAACAGGCAGTTTTCAGAGGAAAAAATGAAAGCTATCTATAGTCATATGAAAAAATGCTTTAAGTCACTATTGATTAGAGAAATGCAAATCAAAATGACTCTGGGGTATCACATCACACCTATCAGATTGGCTAACATGACAAAACAGGAAAATGATAAATGTTGGAGAAGATGTGGAAACATTGGAACACTAATACATTGTTGGATATCTATAAAAATAACTATATAATCTTGTTGAAGAAGTTATACAGTTATATGTGGAAGATTAGCTAATAAAATCTAGTGATACATTATAAGTATCAAAAGATCAGGAAAAGCAATAGGTATTAGAGGAAGTCAAAGAAGGGAGAGATTATTATGGAGCAGTATAGTCCTATAAGGCATGACAATAGAAACAGTGCTTTAAAGTCCGAACAGGTCAAAAAAAAAAAACCAATCTTAACACTAGAACTACACCTCAAAGGTCATCCAGTTTAGCCCCAACCTGAAGCAAGAGTAATTTTTACCCCAGCAAGTGGTCATCAAGCCTCTGAAAACTTCTACCTTTAAAAGTAGGCCAATCTATGTTTTGAAAGATTCGTACTGGTAAGCTTGGCCTTATATGGAACTAAAATCTACTTCTTTGCCATTTCTGCCATTGGTTTCTACTCAGTGGCACCAAGAAAATAAGTTTAATCCCTCTTTCCCATAATAATCATTCAGATATTAGAATGCATGATTGGGTACAAAAGGGGCAAGAGGGGGCAGTATGGATGGAATCCTAATAAAGCTGCCCCCAGTTTTATTAGAGGCAGCCCCAACATTCTAACTTCCTTATGGGACCCACGGAATAGTAGGTATGCCCTGATTTAACCATAAAATCTGGCTTTAACCACACCTCAGGCTCCCAGACTCAATATAACCACTGTCCCTAGCTAGCCATTGCCCTCAGATCCAATTCACATATTTGAACAGATGTGTCCTTGTACTCAACCACAATCACATCATCCATTTAGCCCAAGATAGGAGCACAATACCTAACTATCCATCTTGACCAGACAGGACCACAATAGCTAGCCAATCAGAAAGCAGCAAGAGCAGAATGTCTGACCACTAAACCATAGAAGGGACGCCTCCCCTACTACCTAATACCTTAACAAACCCCTCCTGCCTTTTAAATATTCATAATTTCTGTTGTGTAATCAGCATCATTACACTATAAATTTACCTATGTTGTCTTACTAAGTTGTTGGGTGCCACCACAATATACCATGAAACTACAACAGTATTAGAAAACAATAAGAGAGCCAAAAAGTTAGTATGTATCAGAATTGAGACCTGAATCCAGAGCCCCTGACGTCAAACCTAGCACTCTATTCTTTCTCTATTTCTCTAATACTCCATTTTCTTTACTTCCATACTTTGCCAACTGATTTATGAAAAAAGAAGTTCTTGTCCAAGAATACGGAGCATGCAGTTGGGGCATCATTAACACGCCCACAAGATATTCTTAGAAAATCCATTTTACAATATATTACAAATATGAGTTCCTTTCCAGGGAAGCAGGTAAGTACCCTGTCATGCTGACTGCATGTCCTTAAAATACTCTTTTCCTAAGGCTGTTTATTTGAGTTTAACTCTAGAAGGGCGGAGTGGCCTACTCTAATGGAGTTACAGTGAATGTGAGACAGTCATTCATTCTGACAGCCATCAACGCCCAGCCTACTCAGTCAGCTCAAGGCAAGCGAAGCCTTGAAGAATGAAGATCTATTACACCCTTGTCATAACTTCATGAAATCTTTAATCACAGCAAAATCTTTCATCAGTAAAATGAACTTGTAAAATGTTTATCGGGGGAAAGGAATCCAAGTTAAACTGAGGGAAATGAAAGAGCAAATTATTACATATAAAGCAAGATGCATACAAACAGTAATATATTTTATAAATTATATAAATGTATATGTACGCACACATACCTATGAATATATACACAAATATAAATTACATACATATGCATGTATGATATGTCCATATGTAAGTATATATGGACATGCATACACATAGTTGCATAGAAGGGACCACAGCAATTTATGACGACCACATATTAAGGCATGGAAGGATGTAGTCTGTGTTGATAAGAAGAAGGTTTGTGCTGATGAAACAACAGATTCTTAAAGTATTAAGGAATGCACTTCTGTAAATATCTATATACATCTATCTATATACAGATATCTATACATATATGTATATATACATATATACATTCATATACATACACACATAGATTATGTTTCCCCTTAAAACCACCAATTAGAAAATTTCATGGAAGTTAATAGATCTAATACAATTGTCAGATGTCTCTTTTCTTTTCCTTCTTCTCTTTTTTTACTTAGGGGCTACCTCTATGTAAGGTTTTTATTCATTACCAAGAGTGACATTTCCATTTCACTATAGCTTCTCACTTCCTAACACATGTTCAGACACTAACCTCTGTCCCCTATCTGCCAAAGCCCTGGTCCTTTAAGAATCAAAATCATAGTATTACAGAATCCCAAGTCAAAAGAAGACCATCAGAGGCCATCAAGTTCAAACCAAATCTGACCAAAAATCTTCTCTACAAAAGTAAAAAATTAACAAAGGAGAAGTACAGAGACAACAACTGGATCATTCATAAGAGATATAAGTATATTTGTGGCCCTAGTATAGACTCCACTGTAAATTAAGCAACAAATAGGAATATATGTACTACCAACAAAACAATGTCAACTAATTATTCAATATTAAAATAACTGAAATACAAGGAATCTATAGTTTGGCACTGTGAGAAAAATATCTTTAAAATAACCGTAACACAAAAAAGTATGCTTCCTTTCTCTTTTCCCCTGAATTTGCTCCATCTGGTTATCAATTGTTGCCATCCTACCTTTTAGTCTTTGTTTCATACTAGACTGCTCCCTGTCTTCAAAACACACTCTGTTCTCTCTTCCTGTTTGCTCATGCTATTCCCTATGCCTGGAATGGCTGTCCTTCCTTTCTTGGTTGCAGAATTTCTACCGATTACCTGATGTAAAACTCAAATGCCAACTGGCTCTGTATCATCATTCACTAGGCTTCCTTCATACAAAAGTATGATAATATCTAATGCAGCAAATTTATAAACTGTTGGGATTTCTCAAATGAATCCTTCCACAAAGACCTGGAATTAACAAACATGTGTTTATCATGCACCCATGTCCAGAACACCACATATGCCCCTACAGGGATGATAAAGATGAAATCACTGTCACAATTATCTTCAAAGATCTCATAGTCAAATAATAAGTGATGCGACCTACTTTTAAGAAATATATCCTAACATGCATACCCAAATAAGGCTTATCCTTCAAAACAGTCCAATAATAGAATCACTGCTATTACTCGGCCTCTGTTTTAGAAAAGGTCATCAGAACCAAAACAAAAGACTTGTAAAAAAAAAAAAAAAAAAGTCTCATTCTTCTTCTGTAGCAGTTACTTTGTGACTTGATTATTTCTTCCTGGTACATCACCACTGACTCAGTCTACCACGTATGCTACCTCTTTGTTATTTTTGATTCTTCCCCTATCCCTCACCTCTAACATTCAAGTCCTGTCAATACCATTTCCACAGCATTATTTTCACTTGCCTGTTCTCTATTTCTACCACCACTACCATATTCCAAGCCTTCCTTACTCTCACCTAGAAAAGTGTCAAAACTTCCAAATGGGTCTTCTCTCTTCTCCTATTCTCTCTTCTCCAATCTATCCTTCACACTACTGCTAGAATAATATTTTTTGCACATAGCTATATTGTGATATAATTCCTCTGCTCATTTTGTTTAATGAATTCCTATTTCTCCAAGTAAACTTCAGACTCCTTTGTTTGTCATTCAAGGTTCTACACAAACTGTCTCTAGCCTGCCTTTTAATCCTTTCTCACATTGGATTGTTATCTATACTCAAAACATGCCTTCTTCTCTAGGTTGCAGAATTTCTATTCATTATTTGAAGCAAAACTCATATGCTATCTCTATGAAGTTTTTCTCAATTTTCCTCAGACTTCACAGGATAGTTTATTCTGTCCCAAGCCAATGGATTTATTCAGCTCACTTCAATTTAATTGTAGTATATTATAATTATCAGTGTTTGTGACTTATCTCTCTAATTAACTATAAGTTCTATGACTGAAACTGCTCTTTCCAAGGTGATCAATGATCTTAAATTGTTTCTCATTTCTCAAAATTTTGATAATTTACCTATTAATTTCTCATTCACCGTAAGCTTCTTAAGGGGAGACACCCTGTCTTACTGAGTTTTCTATCTCCCTCAAAATCCTTCTAAATAATAGGCAAGAATGAATGACTGCTGAGTGAAATAACAGATAGAGTAGAAATGGTACTAGCCTTGGCATAAAGAAGACTTCATATAATAATCAATGCCTCTCTCACTATAATTAAGTCATATATACTTTCTTAGCCCCAGTTTCCTAAACTGTAGAGTGAGAATAAAAATATCAACTAACTTAAAGGGTTGTTATGGGAATTAAATAAAGTAATACATAGAAAACATGTTGCAAATCTTACAATGTTACATAAAATTTAGCTGTTATCATTATCAGAATTTGATATCCCAGAAAGCAATAATAATGAAAATAATTGTTATTGAGAATAACAATAACTGACATTTATGTGGCACTTTACAGTTTGCTTTCTATACACTGTTTCTGTAAGTTAGTGTAATTTAGCACCTTGCTTCCAGGCAAAAACCTCGTTTGTTATTTTTTATTTTCTGGTATATTCTAAGCTGTAAAACTCATAAAACTTCTATTCACAGTTTTGCATGGAGAAGTGGGTTTCCTTGCTATTGACTATTTGTGATGGTCTTTTGTGTCACCAGCACATAGTAGGAAGGGGCTGAGATGCAAGTGTAAGCTAAAGGCTACCCTTTCCCCTCAAGAGTGAACAGGGAAGCATCTTTCCTTTTGAATCCAAACTTGGACCCCTAATTGATAAATTTGAGGGGGATGATAAATATCTCTCTCTGAAAATGAAGAAAGGAGTGCCCAATCTCACCAGTACGCCTGAGGCCTGCTTGCCCTTTCTCCCTAGCCAGAATGCTGATGAAGGCATTGGCTCCTCTTCTTTCTCCAGATGTGGGCCTGGCCTCAGGTCGTATCTACCATGACACCTACTGCCTATAATCCATACATTTAGATAACCCATGTGGATGGATTAATCTTATATAGGCAAATTAGTTTGAACTGTACTTGGAAAGCATGACATACACAATAACTACTATAGAGAGGTCCACTAAAGGGGGATGAGACACTAAGGAGGGGAGGCTCACTTCTAGTACAAATGTTTTGGCCTTTTCCATATCTGTTATGTTAGATATTTTTCAGGATGCCATGCTTCCAGAAAGGATTATTACTCAATATGAGGATAAACAGATTTTTTTGGTAAGTCATCATAAAATCAGAGAATTGAATCTAAGTCAGTCTTCTTTTAAAAAATTAAAAATAAAAACAAACATACCACACAAAATCATCTTCATTCTTGACAGGTTTTTTGGGGGGTAATGAATAGACTAATATTCACCTCTGCAACAGCTCTTTAGTTATTCTGTTTTCTCTGTTTGAATGGGTAAGAAGATTTCAGCATGTGTCCACAGGATTATGCTTGTTAAATAAATCTGTTCAGAAATCCGTGTCCAACATTGTATGGACAAATAATGAAACTATTTTCTGGATATAGCACATAGACATCATTTACCAGGGCCAAAGAAGATGTAGTATTTTAGTTTAAAATGCACAACAAAGATGTTTAAAAGAATAAAATTTACAATTTTCTGGTTCATGAGTGTGAATACGACTAGAATCTTACAACAGAGGAGCGGAAAAAGAATGTAAAACACATCAGAGAAAGAAGCGATCAATTCAAACATTTATATTAAGCTCTTATTATGAACAAAATAATATATTAAGCATGGGATATACAAAGATTTTAAATGACACCATCTCTATACTTGAGACACTATGAGAAGAGGGAGATAACACATACAAAGATAATAGAAGGTAAGAAGTAATAGCAGCAAAAGAGAAACCCAAAGTCCTCTGGGGAAATGTGAGGAAGGAGAGCACACTTTCAGTTTAGAAAGTTAAGTAAAGGCTTCATGGAAGAAATGGTATGTAAAATAAGCATGGATAGAAAGAAGGCAGAAAAGTAGTCATTGAGACAGAAATGAAAAAGGAATACATTCCAGACATCAACATCTACAAAAGCACAGTTACAGGAAATGACATCAAGTTCAGAGAAGAGCTAGTCCATTTTGGTTGGAATTGATAATTCACAAAAAAAAAAAAAAAAGTAACCTGAAATAAGGCTGGAAAGGTAGGTTAGAAACAGATTGTGAAGGATCATAAATTTCAGCTAAAGGAATTTATATATTATTCTGTAGGCAATCAGGAAACACTGAAAGTTTTTGTACATATAGGTCCTTTTCCTTTTTGGTTTTTTTTTTTAATCTCTTTTGGGATAACAGACCTAGCAGTGGTATTGCTAGGTCAAAGAGTATGCATGGTTTTTATAGCCCTTTGGGCAAAGTTCCAAATTGTTCTGCCAAATGGCTAAATCAGTCCACAAGTCCACTAACAATGCATTAATGTCTCATTTTTCCCACATCCTCTCCAATATTTCTCATAAAATATGAAGTAGTACCTCAGAATTGTTTATTTGCATGAAAAAAAATGTTCTAACTCACTATTGATTGGAGAAATGCAAATATAAACAATTCTGAGGTACTACCTCATATCTATTAGGTTGCCTAATAGGACAGAAAAGTAAAACGAGAAATATAGCTTTGATTACTTCATCTGAAAACTGTTCTTATCTTTTGTCATTTATCAACTGGGAAATGACTCTAATTTTTATAAATATGAGTAAGTTCTCTATATGTTTGAGAAATGAGGCCATTATCAAATAAATTTGTTTAAAAATTTATTTAGTATTCTATTTCTCACCCTGCTTTTTTTTCTTTTTTGGGGGGAGGGGGGGAAGTGAGGCAATCAGGGTTAAGTGACTTCTCCAAGGTCACACAGCTAGTAAGTGTCAAGTGTCTGAGGCCAGATTTGAACTCAGGTCCTCCTGATTCCTAGGCTGGAGCTCTATCCACTGTACCACACAGCTGCCCCTCACCCTGCTTTTTAACTTCCATTTGGGCATAATCTTCCCCCATTAGATTGCAAACTTCTTGAGGGCAAGTATTGTCTTAGTTTTTCTTTTTATTTGTATCTCCGGAGCTTAACACAGTGTTTAATAAATATTTATTAATATTGATTGACATTTCAAACCAAATGCCCCACAGGTGTGTCAAACTTAGGTCCAAAACAAACCCTTGATTTCTCTTCTACTCTCCTGCAAACACTCCCAGTTCTCCCTACTTTCCTTTTACTGTAAAAGGCATTTTGTTTTTCTTAATTTTTCAGTGGGAGGGGAGAAGGGAGATAAAGTAGATTTTCATTAATTGAAAAAAAATAAAATTAAATTTTTAAAGATACTGTCAAGGGCACCACCATTCCCCCAGTTACTCAGGCTCACAACTTGAGTGTACTCCTCCACTCCTCATTGTCATTCATGCCACATGTCCAATTCACCATCAAATCGTGTCACTTCCACCTTCACAATGTTTTTCCTATGTCCCTTCTGTCTACACACATAGATACCACTCTGGCACAGGCCCTCATCATTTCTGGCCTAGACGATTGCAATAGGCTTCTGATTTGCCTTGCTGCCTCATCTCTCCCTACTCTTAATTCATCTTCCACTTCTCTGCTAATATGATCTTCCCAAAGCCCAGATCTGCCATGTTACTTCCCCTTACTTGACAGACTCCAAAGTTGCCCTGTTACCTCCATAATCAAATATAAAATGCTTTTTG
Source organism: Vombatus ursinus (assembly GCF_900497805.2). Taxonomy (NCBI): domain Eukaryota; kingdom Metazoa; phylum Chordata; class Mammalia; order Diprotodontia; family Vombatidae; genus Vombatus; species Vombatus ursinus. Next base: position 5,837,878 of record NW_020945014.1, on the reverse strand, counting down.
GCATTTAAAGTCCTTAACAATATGATTCCTTTCCACTTTTCCAAACTTCTTACATATACTCTCCTACAGGTAACCAGCAAAAATGGCCTCCTTGCTATACATGGTACATGATGCTCCATCTCCTGACTCTGTGGCTTTTCACTAGCAGTCTGCCATGCCTGGAATGTTCGCTCACCTTACCTGTGCCCTCCTGGTTGTCTTTAGGAGTCAACACAAATGCCACTTTTTACAAATAGCCTTTCTAGGCATCTTATACACACACACACACACACACACACACACACACACACTGCTAATACTTTACATCTGAGGTAACCTTCTATTTATACTCTATCTATCTGGCATACACATAATTATTTGAATGTTGTCTCTCTCATTAGAACATGAGCTCTTTGAGGGCAAGAAATGTTTTTGCATTTCTTTTTATGCCCAGCACATTGTCTGACATGTAGTAAGTGCTCAATATATGCTCAATGACTGAAAAATAACTAAGGTTAAACTCTTTGCAGTAAACTCACATCTCCAGAAATACTCTGGTCTCAGCCATCATAACCAAAAATTAATGACTACTGAATGGTCATTTGGTATGGGGCCCCAAATATGATGCTTTACTTTGCAAAAGTCTTTCTCATTCTTGGCAATGAATAATTCTTCACTGCTTACACAAAAAAATCCAAACTCCTTAGCTTGACACTCAGGGCCCTCCACAAGCTACCACCATAATATTTTTTATTCTTATACCATACTACTTTCCTTCCCTCCACCTGATTACTCTACACTCCAGACAACATAAACTATTTTTGTACCCCTACTTTTCCACTGATATGTCTCTGTTCATATTGTTTCCCATCTAAAATACCTGTACTCTGGCTATTGAAAGTCTACTGATTCTTCGGAGCCCAGGTGCCCATTGTGAGCTTTTTCATGAAGCCTTGTCTAACCCCACCACCTGAAAATGATCTCTCCCTCATGATACAATAGTAATTTGTACTCCTATGAATGCATCATGATCTCTTTTGTAGAATGGTTATTTGAATTCATGTAATATATCTTCTTTCAGATTATAAACACCTTGACAGCAGGTACTATTTCATTTTTCATTTTTGTATCCCTTCACTGCACATAGTATAATGTTCTATTTTCAAAAGATTCTTTTAAAAATGCTTAAGGAAGGAATGAACAAACATATTAATTAATAAATCACCAGACTTGGATTAAGAATATTGGTTCATTATACATACTCCATCCTTTTCTGTAGAAAATAATAATCCACTGAAGACTTTGGATGTCTTATCACGGTATTCAGATGACCTTGAGCTCTCTGAAGGCCAGCAAAGCACAAGTATTTGCATATCCTACAACAGAATTACTGGAAAATCTTATAGTAGAAGTCTCTAAATGGGCTGTGTATCAAAACATAAACAATGTTAAAGGTAAAATGGTATATAAAAAGGGGTGATGGCCACAGAAACTCATGAAGACTTTCTACTAAAGCACAGAGAATTTGTGATTTGCCTTATAGTAGGACCCACACTAATGAAAGCATGAATTCCCAATAACAATGATTATCTCCAATTTATATAATATTTCACAATTTTGAGGCAATATCATGCCTTTTATCTCATTTGACTATTCCAATACTCCTGTGAAAAAAGCAGGGTAGAGAGTGATTATACCCATTTTATAGATAGAGAAGCTGAGGTTCACATAGGGAATGGTCTAATAGAAAGAGAGTAATTTTTAGAATCAGAGGCTATTTAATTGAAACCTGCCTGTGCTATTTCCTATGGATATGACAATTCAGCAAATCCTTTCAATTCTCTGGACATTAGTGTCATTACACATAAATGACAGTGCTAGATTGGATCAGAGATTGCTAGAATTCCAGAGTTTGGAAAGGCCTTTGCAATGAACTACTCTAACCCATATCTAAAATGAATGCATCCAGCAAGCGACCATTCAGCTTCTGTTGTTTAAAGACCTCCAATGGGAGACGATTCTGGGAAGATGTCAGAGTAGGTCAGAAAACTTTTGACTCTCCAAATTTGCTCCACAGAAGAAGACAGAACATTGCCTCAGAGGGAATGTAGACAAGTGGAAATGAACAAAGTCAATGTAAAGCAGTTGTTCTCCTAAGACAAGCTAAGAAGACCCCAGGAAAGACCTGACCTCCAGGGGCAGAGGTTCAGCCAGAGTGAAGTGCAAACACCTCCAGGTCAACTCTGTTGAATCCACAAAAAACAGCTGCCTGAGGGCAGCTGGTATGGGAAGGCAGCCCCTGCCTTGGAAACTTTTATCTGGGAGTGGGGGGAACCCTGTCAAAGGATAACAAGCACAGCTGTGCTGACCAGACCCATCCAGGGCTATGGCTGCCAGCAGAAGGAGCTAGCACATACCTTATAAGTGCAGTAGCAGAGGAGCAGGGACCCTGCTTGCTGTAGGAACTTTCAGGAGAGCAGAGTCCCTAGTTTCAGCTCCAGGGAAGAGAGGACAGTTGCAGTTTGCAGCCCCACGATGGACAGCAGGGAGTAAGATAATTTGCTGTACAGCTTAACCAGGTCCCTAGTGTCTTAGAAGTGGAGAGGACAGCCCACGGTTGAGCCTTGGGAAAATAACAGTAAGAAGAATCTGAGGCTTTGGGCATTATTCCCCATACCTCTGAACTAGAACTTGATCACACTAATAGCTACAAAAAATAAAATAAGCAAGCATAGGAGAAAGAACAACCATAGATAACTATTATGGGGACAGAGAAGATCTGGGTTCACATAGGAGAAAGATAATGGAGCTAAAAGAAAAAAAAAAGCTACTCCTTTTTCTTTCTTTTAACTTTTTAGCTACTCCTTTTTCAATAATAAACATCAAATGATCCCAAGCACAAAAAGATTTCTTAGAAGAACTTAAAAATGACTTTAAAAATCAGAGGATCAAGGAAAAATTAGAAAATAATTCCTTGAAAACCAGAATTGGGCAAAGGCAAGCTAATGACGTTCTAAAACATAAAGGAATAATAAAACAAAATCAAAAGATGAAAAAATAGAAGAGAATATGAAACATCTCATCAGAAAAACAACTGATCTGGAGAACAGATCAAGGAGAAATAACATAAGAATAGTCAGGCTGCCTAAAAATTATGATTAAAAAAAAGAATCTTGATAAAGTATTAAAAGAAATTATCACAGAAAATTGTCCTGAAGTTCTAGAACAAGAAGGCAAAGCAGAAATAGAAGACAGAGACAATCCACCAATCACCACCTGAAAGAGATCCCAAGAATATCATAGCCAAGTTTCAAAGCTCCCAGGTTAAGGAGAAAATATTTGAAGCAAAACAAACAAAAAAAGAAACAATTTAAATATTGTGGAGCTACAAATAAGTATTACACAAGACCAATCAGCTACTACGCTGAAGGACCGTATGTCTTGGAATACTATATTTTGTAGAGTTATGTTACGGTTTCATAGAGTTAGGTTATGACCAAGGGTAACTTATCCAGTCAAGTTAAGTACAATCCTGAATGGAAAAAAAAAAAAAAGTGAACGTTTAACAAACTAAAAGACATTCAGGTTTTTGTGACAAAAACAGCAGTCTTAAGAGAAAATTTGACATATAACACCCAGAAGAAATATAAAGTAAATTTTAAGGACCAATTATAAGGAACTCAACATGGTCAAATCATTTACTTCTTATACATAAAAATATCATCAGTTCTATTATGTCATTTTTTATTTGGGTAGTTTGAAAGAAAGGCTCGAACTGAGCTAAATATGATGGAGTGATTCTAAAAAAAAAAACTATGCAGGGAGAGATAAAAAGGAGCAATTATCTCATACAAATGAGGCAAAAATAAAATAAAAGACTTCCAACAAGTGAGGAACAAACTACTTTCCAAGACAATGCATTCTATTTGTGAACAGCTCTAACTTCCTCTTTACATCTTCCCCCTTCTAGTTCTTCCTCTGGGGCAATGTGGAACCAATCAACCAAAGGATCACAGATTTAAAGCTGAAAGGCACATCAGAGATGATTCAATCCAACCCTCACACCATATATGAGAGGAAGTCACCTCCTCATTTTACATAAGGTTCTTCATATGTAAAAAGAACTATCATATTCCCTTTGAGTATTCTATTTCCCAGTTCTAGGACAGCAACTCAAGGCCATATGCCATTCCAATTGCCCTCTTCTAGATATTTTCTCTACCTTATTGTCTTTCCTAAACCATGGTTCCCAGAACTATACACAATAGTCTAGATAGGGTCTAAGAAAATCAGAGTATATAAGGATTAATACCCTTTCTATTGCTGGAAGCTATGTGTCTCAATGTAGACTTAAATCCTATTAGTTTAAGTGACTGCCACATCATACTGCTAACTCATATTGAGCTTTTCAGTTCACTAAAATCTCTAGATCTTTTTCAGACAAATTAATACCTAAGTATGCCATCCCTAACTTATACTTTCAGCTATGTAGCTGATTTTCTAACTCAATTTCAAGACTATATTTATCCATATTAAATTTCATCTTATTAGATTAAACTCAATGTTCTAACCTATCTAAATCTCGTTGGATCTCAACTCTTCCATCCAGGGTGTTAGCTATTCTTCCTAGTGTACTGTCATTTGAAAATCTGATATGTTCTATCTGCCTTTATCCAAGTTGTTAAGAAAAAATGTTAAATAGCACAGGAACAAGCATGGATTCCTGGGGCACAGAACTTAAGGCCACTCCTTCCAAGATGGCACTAAGCCAATGGCTCCTCTTTGAGCCTGACCAGTCAAACAATTCCAAAGCCATCAAACTTCCAAATCTATCAAAATCTACCATTTGGTCCATATCTTTCTATCTTTTCCAAAAGAATAATATGGATTACTTTAGCAAATGCTTTGCTAAAATCTAGATAAACTATAGCATTCTCCAAGTCTACCACTTTGGTAATCCTGTTAAATATGGAAACATGGCTAACATGACAAGACCTGTTATTGCTGAAGTCATGCTGATCACTGCTTTCTTTTCTAGATATTCACTGTACATGTCTTTAATAATACATTGGAGAACTTTCCTAGGCATCAGGAGCAAGCTCACTGATCTAATGTTTGCATATTCCATCCTCTTCCAGTTCTGTAAACCAGCAAAACATTTGATCTTCTCCATATCCACAGTAGCTCTTCTTCTTTCCATGATCTTTCAAACATGACTAACAAAGGCTCAGTAAGCACACCGCCCAGGACTTTTGGTACCTGAGATTATAGTTCATGTGAACAGGTGATTTAAACTGACTAAGAGCAGACAGGTGCTCTCTTATCTCCTTACTTATCACTGAGTTCAGTTCCATATTAGTCATGTTTGTTCTGTGTCTCCAGTGCATTCTCCTCAACAGTGAAAACAAGCAAAAAGAATTGATCAGTTCTAGCTTCTCTCTGGCAGCAGTCATCATCATCCCATCCACCCCAAGCAGTTGATACTTTTCCTTCTTTGACTCTCAGTTTCTTTCCAGGATAGCTAAAACAGCCCTTTCTGTTTTCCTCAGTTCTCTTTGCAGGCAGCAGCTGATTCTAGGGGGTAAGGTGGATAGAGTCACAACCTTGAAGTTAGGTAGACCTAAGTTCAAATCCAACCTCAGGCACTTACTAACTGTGGTGGCCTTAGGGAAATCACTTGACATCTCTAAGCTTCAGGCTCCTCATCTGTAAAATGGGAATGACAATAGTACCTACCTCTTAGGATTGTTGTGAACATCAAATAGGATAACATGTAAAGAACTTTTCAAACCTTAAAGTACTATATAAATGCTATTATTATTCTGTGATTTAGCACTCTACATAGTGTTCTTATAGTACTGTGCCAACAACTTAGTAGTCATCCTTTTATAAGAGTGAGATTAGGAAATCAACCTTAGAGGTCATGAGTGACAAAGCCAGGCTTGCAGCAAAAGGCAAATAAATCTCACCCTCTTTCTGGAGAACTATGTTTCCTCTTGTTACCTTACCTTGATTCTCACATCTATTCATTTCATTTAAAAACCTGGAATGACCTCAAGGTCTCTTCCAGCTCTAAATTGATGAACCTAGCTATGTTTCTAAGGCACTTCACTTGACTGTACATAGTGGAGCTACAGTTCAAACCCAAGATTTGTAGATCTAAGTCTAAGACTCCTTCTATGATGCCATGCTGTCATAAAGATGTTAAAAAATACAGCGGTGTCTAAACTGTCGAAATATTTTAAGGGCTGTATGGGATTAGGCTTAATTTGTACAGCTCTAGTAGGTAAAACTAAAGAGCTTTTCCCATAAAAGGTGTTTGATGAGTATATGCTAAACTGAAGTGAATAAATAGGGATTAGAAGAAGGCAAATTGTCACTCAAAGGAAGACCTTCCTCAGAGTTAACAGTCCTAAAATGAAACTTAAATTACTTAAAGGAGTAATTTCCTCATTGCTAAAGGTGTTCAAGTAATACTCAAAACAGAATACATGGAAAATGATAAATAATGTGAGAGACTGTGTTTCCTTCTATGAGGTGATGAAAGTTTATCTAGAATAAACACTAGCCCTCCTTTTACTTATCAAATATATATGACCATGTGATTCCACACCAAGTGAAGCAGATTCTATCCTACTCTTGGGAAAGTGGGGAATGGAGGGGTGGGGGGAGCAGAAATGGAATTGATTCAAGTGGTTATAAGTAGCTATAGTTACAAGTGGCATTATTATTACTATCAGTAATAACTACTACCACCTCCACACTGCCCTGTAACTATGCTCTGAAAATGGATTTGTCATCCTAAACACAGAAAGGTTGATAACAGATTTTTAGGGGATCAGAAGAAATTGTTCTTCCTATACGCTCATTTTTCATGGAAGGAAACTTGGACCAATCTATTAAAATGTATTTCCTAACAATCTTAGTGTTTTGATGTTGTGTAAAGACTTAATAGCAAAATAATACAGGATTTTAATTTTTAAGTCAGGTGATGTCTGTTTGTATTTCTGCAAGGGAAAGTTCACAAAATCAAAATGGTAATAAAAATACACCGTCAACTCTTCTGTATTCCTTTTCATGAATGTCCCACGATATGATATCTTTGCCTCTTTGACATCTCACCCATCTGTCAAGGCCAAACTAACAGAATCAAAATATCCAAGAAGCTCAGATTTGAAAGTTACCTAGGAAGATAAGCTCCAAAAAGATCAAACAGCAATCTTCTCCACAATATTCCTGAGCAGTGATCATCCAACCTTTACTTAAACCTTCAGGAGAAATGCACTGGCTCCATAGGCAGCCAGTTCTGCTTTTAGATTTCTCAGATTCTTAGGAAGTTTTTCCTTATAATGAGTCTAACTCTATCTCTCTTTCAATTTCTGACCTCTGCTCCTAATTCTTCTACGGCCAAGCAGAACATGTCTAATCCCTCTCCTATATGACAGCCCTTTACATATTTGACAAAAACTATAATTCCAAACCACCCACCCCAACCCTCCTCTGTACTAAACCTCTTCTTCAGTCTAAATATCCTTAACTTATTCTACAGATCTTTATCTGGCTTGGTACAAGCATAATCCCAATTACCCTTCTCTGGAATGTCAATGTCCTTCAAAAAAAATATGGTACCTCAACATGAATATAATATTTGGGATGTATTCTGATGACTAGAAAAAGCTAATGTTTGTCACTTCCCTCATTCTAGACACTCCACCTCCACTTATGCTGATTAAAATCAAGTTATCGTTTTGTGGAGGGAAGGAGGGGTGCTATCATATCATGTTGATATATATGGAGCATGAGATAAACTAAAAAAACTCATTTTTTTCCCCTCATGAATCTGGTTAGTCATACCTATCTTATCCTGTACTTCTGCAGTTGATTTTTTGAACCCATATGTAGAACTTTATATTTATTCCTAGCAAATTTAGTCCTGACAGACAGTGTGGCCTAAAAAATAAAGAAGTGACTTCAAAGTAAGGAAGACCTTGATTAAAGACCGGCATCTCATACACTGGCCGTGAGACTTAACTTCACCTGCTACCACTGACATACAAAATGGAAGATCCATATGGCTGTGTCTCTAAAACACTGTAGTTTAAAAAAGAGACTAGTATTTAAAAAATAGCAATATAGAAGAGAAAAAAATTGTTTAATTTATTTAGATTTTATAAATTACACATCCATAAAGCTCTGTGATTATAAAGCACCCTTATAACAATCCTTTGACAAGTATTATTGTGACAAGTGTGACACGTTGTGACAAGTATTATCGGTATCTCCATTTTAAAGGTGAAGGAATTGAGGTCCACATTGTAGAAGTAACTAACCAAAGATTTCACAGTAAATAAGTGGTATATCAAAGCTAAAGCTTTTTCTTCCAAGGTTAGTGTACTTTCTACATCACCAGATGACTCTAAACACTTTAAGGATCACACACTAGTGATAGGAAAATGATAGGAAAAGCTTTGCACTCACTTGTCAGTCTAAATATTGCTTAGCTTTACTTAGGTAAATATGAGAGGAACAGTGGTTCTCAAAAGATTATTCTTTGTATCAGAAGAATAACTCTTTTCTCCAAAGATTCTTAAGACTGCTCAACTTAGTATCATTAAGATACTATATTAGATCAAAATAAACTTAAATTATTTCCCTGGAATGGATGTATTTCTGTTTATTGACCAAGTGACAATATGGATTCCCAGTATTCAGTGTGTGTGATTAAGTACTAGAGTTTTGGGATAAATGTAATAACATGAAATTCAGTAAGAATAATAAATATCAGATCTTGCATTTGGGTACCAAAAAGTAATTTCACAAGCATAAATTAGGGAGGCATGGATAAACAGTTGGCATTTTGAAAAAAGTTTTGGGGGTTCTAGTGAATGGCAAGTTCAATATGAATATATTTATACATGACACAGTGGCCCCAGAATCTAATGTGAATTTGATCTCAGAGGCCAAGTTTCTAGAAATAGGAAGATGATGCTTCCTCTATGCTCTACTCTTTTTTTTAATTATTTATTTTAAACTTAAATACAAAATAAGAAAAAGAAAAAAGAAGCAAACTTAAATACAACTAAAATAATTCAAAATGAGAAAAGAAAAAAAAGCATTGTCATGTACACAACAGAAGATGAGAGGATTCAAAATATACAGCAATACATTTACATTTCAAGAAAGCCTATATAATAAATACTACACATTGAGCTGAGAGCTGTCCATCTTTGCTTCCTTGTAAGTTTTCTTTTGTTCTCTGTTGATTTTGGTTTTTTTTCCCCTTCCTCCTATCACCCCCAGAAGGCTATAACTAAGCACAGATATACATGCATACATACATATATATATACACATACATATGTATACACACATACATATATAGACATATACACACAAAGAGATATATATATACACACACACATACATACATATATATACATACTGGTACATAGATAGATTTACATATACCTATATTTAGATATGGATAATCATAGTTACACATAGATATATACATTCATATGCATCTATGTAAGACCATAGTATACTTGTTTATCCATTGTTTCTCTGAGGGTGGATAACCTCTTCCCTTCATAAGTCCAAGTCTTTCCATATTTTTCCAAGTCCACCAATTCATCATTTCCTACACCACAGCAATATTCTTACTTTATACTGTCTAGGTGTTTTAAATAATCTAAAACAATGTTGATAAATATGGCTGACACATAGTATAGTTTCCCTAATTTTCTATTTTGATTAAATCTATTTTAGACTTAACTTTGTCCAAGATCATACCCCTACTCCTTTTTTCCTAACAAATTTTACTACTGATCTTTATTTTATGTTTGTGTATATCTCTTATTTCCTATCCCTCCTGACTCCTCTACTTTACTTCTACCTACTACCTTGCCCTCTTATTACTTAACCTACCCCCCCCCCCCGGCTCTTCTCATTCTCATTAATCTAAACACCTTTCTATACCCCCCTTTAACCTATTCCCTAACCCTCACCTCTAAAGGTCCCCCTCCCTTATCCTCACTCCCCTCCCCATCCCCTTAGTGTTTTATTTCTTTCTGCATTTAGAAGATATATATGTATTCTTCCCTCTTGAATCCATTCCCAAAGAAAATAGGTTTCTGGAATTACCAGCCTTTCTCCTCCATCAAATTTCTCTGTGTCAGTTCTTCCTCTCACATCTCATTTGTATAAGATAATTATTCTTTTTAGCTGTCCCTAAACAGTTTTATTTTTAAAAATCATATCATACTCAGGTCTACCCCAATCTTTCTTATGAACTACCCAATTACTAATAACAACCATAGACATATGTTTTACATTTTATATGCACAAAATGTAAATAGTCCATCCTCATGTAGTCCCTTGTAATTAGTCTTTTGTATGTACTTATATTTCTCTTGGCTCTCATATGTCAAATCTTCTATTAAGTTCAGATTTCTTTTATAACAAAATTCTGAAAGTTTGACAATTCTTTAAATGTCCATTTTTTTTTCATTCAGGACTATGCTTAGCTTTGCTGGGTATGATAGCCTTGGACAGAACCTCAGTTCTTTTGCTCATCAATATACAGTGTTCCAAGACTTCAGTCTTTCAGTGTCACCACTGCTAGGTCTTGTATGATTCTAACTGTGGTACTGCCACATTTGAATTGTTTTTTTCTTGTTGCTCATAATACTTTATCCTTCAGCTCAGGATTTTGGAATTTGACTATGATATTCCTGTGGGTTTTCCTCATAGGATCTCTTTCAGGTGGTGATTACTGGATTTTTTCTATTTCTACTTTCCCCTCTTGTTCTAATGCTTCAGGACAACTTTCTTTAACTATTTCTTGTATTATTGTATCAAGATTCTTTTTGTGATCACAGCTTTCAGGTAGTCTGATTATTCTTATGTTTCCTCTTCTTGGTCTGTTCTCTAGATCAGTTGTTTTTCTCATGAAATGTTTCACATTCTCTTGTATTTTTTCGTTCTTTATATTTTGCTTTATTATTTCTTGATCTCTTGCAACTTTGCTGACTTCATCTTGCCCAATTCTGATTTTCTTTTTTTGTTGTTATTTTTTGTTTTTTGTTTTTTTTTTAGGCAATTGGGGTTAAGTGACTTGCCCAGGGTCACACAGCTAGTAAGTGTCAAGTGTTTGGTCTGAGGCCAGATTTGAACTTAGGTCCTCCTGACTTCAGGGCTGGTGCTCTGTCCACTGTACCACCTAGCTGCCCCCCAATTCTGATTTTCAAGGAGTCATTTTCTTCCTTAAGATTCTGCATAGGGGCAGCTAGGTGGCGCAGTGGATAGAGCATTGGCCCTGGAGTCAGGAGGACCTGAGTTCAAATCCAGGCTCAGACATTTGACACTAGCTGTGTGACCCTGGGCAAGTCACTTAACCCCACTGCCTAGCCAAAAAAAAAAAAAAATCTTCTGTATCTCCTTTTCTAATTGGTTGACTTTCTTTTCATAATATTCTTGTTTTACTTGGATTGTTCTTTTTTTAAGTTTTTCCTCAATCTCCCTCATTTGATTTTTAAAGTTTTTTTAAACTCTTCTGTGAATTCTTTTTGGGCAGGTGATCATTTGACATTGCTCTTTTGGGTAGAAGAGGGGTTTTTTGCTTCAGTATCCTCCTCTGAAGATGAACCCCAGTCTTCTCTATTCCAATAGTAACTCTCTATGGTTGGATTCTTTCTCCTTTGCCTGTGCATTTTTTTGTGTGTGTGTAGCAGCTTAGTTTTGGTAATCACCTCGAGTTCTGGGGTATAGGGCATGGTGCCTCTGGCCTCAGATCCTCCTTCAGTTCTCCCCTCTGGCCTGGAACTGAAACCAAAACTTCCAGCTTGCTGTAAGTGCCCACAGGCAGTGACAGCATCACTCCACTGCTTCTGCACCTGGTATGTGTCATTCCTTCTCACCCCCTGCTGCGTCCCTTCAGCACAGCTCGGTCTGGCATTCCTCGTCAGCAGAGGTTCCCTTAATCTTCCTGGGCTCAGACACCCAACTCCCCTCACTGTCCCAGGAGTAAAAGTCTGTGGCTGGGGCCAAGGCAGCCTTCCAACCCAGTTAACCACAGGGTTTGCCCTTGTGGTTTAAGCAGACCTAGCCTGGAGGTGTTTACTCTTCACGGGGACCAAACCTCCTCCTGGGATTTGTCTTCAGATCTTCCCTGGTTGCGAAGGACCACTATTCTGCCCCTACTTTTATTTATTTTTACTGTTCTATGTTTGCCCTTAAGGCTTACTTTATTTCTCATTTGTGGAGAAAATCTACAGAGCCTGAAATTTTCAAACCTACTCCGCCATCTTCTCAGAACCCTCCCCTATGCTCTACTCTTGTCAGAATATTATGCTTAGTTCTAGGTACCATAGCTTAAGAAGGAAACTAGTGAACTAGAATATGTCTAGAAGACAGACAATAGAGTGTAAAGAGTCTTAAGTCTATGCCACATTACAATTAGCTGAAAGAACTGAATGTGTTTAGCTTAGAAAATGAAAGATACAGGGAACATGACAGATTCTTCCAAGTATCTAACATATCTCCTTCATGTGGAAGAATGCTAAAGGACAGAATCATGAAAAATGGATAGAAGTTGAAAAGAGGTAAATTTAGGTTCAATGTCAGGAAACATTTCCAAGAATCAGAGCTGCTCAAAAATGAAATTAATTGCCTAGAGCGGTAATGGGTTCCCCTCCTTGGAAGTCTAGCAGAGGCTGAACTACCAATAGCAAACCCTATAGTGAAGCCTTCTATGGAATCTTTGGACTAGATGGCTGAAGAGGTGCTTCTAAATCTCAAATTCTGCGATTCTAGGTATTCTCTCCAGTGATGAAGGCCAAACAGCCTCCATGACTTTATTGTATGAGGGCTCATGAGCTGCTGTGGTAAGAAACAAAATGTGTCACATGTTGGCCACCCAATCATGAACCCTTTCATATTTAGGAAGGTTGGTCTTCCAATGTTGGAAAGTTATTTATTCATATGGATATTAATTAGAGAGTGTGACATACTGTGTACAGAATTGGTTTTGGCTACAAGAATACCCCTCTAACACACATTGGTTGTATGACCCAATATAAGTTGCTCTCAGTGTTCAAGACAACTTGCTAAAACCATGAATGGCAGAGCAGTTGCTGATCTGCATTGCTTAGATGGAGGTTCCATACTACAAGTTCCCTAAACCAGTGAAATCAGACATCAAAAAATAATCTACATTATTAATACTATTTTAAATTTATATGATGATAAATTGTTTGGAAATTATCTCAAAGGTATCTTCTGCCTTTATAAATATATGAGTCTTTTACCTCCATTCTACACCTTTGCCAAGATGGGAGATCTACAGAAGTGGAACAATGAGATGCATTGATCAATTTTGTTGTGGTTTTTTTTTTCTTTTCTTTAAAAAAATGTAAAAAAATTTGTTATATAGGATAACTCTTTCAAAGGAAGAAGAATACTGGAAAAAATCCTAGTGACAAAAATAAGAAGATGTCAATAAAAATTTATTTTAAAATATGTCTTTTATCAGTAACATATAATAGATCTCAAGGAGTGTGTTATGGCAAGATTCTAGAATAATAATAATTATCACTAACATGTATGTTACACATTTAAAGGTTTACAAAGTGTCTTACTACATATCTCATTTGAGAAAGTATAGATATCACTATTCCCATATTAGAAAATTGAGTCTCAGAGCAAGTAAATGACTTGCTTATCATCACATAGTTGATCAATTTAATGAAGATAAAATTTAAACTTGGATCTCTTTAACCCCAAACCCAAATGCTTTATCAACCAGATGATGCCATATTATGTTTTTCAGTCATTTGACTGGGCTTCAAAACTACTCCAAATGAAGGGCAAAATTTTTTAATGTCAAACTCAGTGGTCACTTCCCCAATGATGCCTTCCAAATCACCCCTCTCACCTTCATACAAGCTATACCCAATCTCCCTCTCCTCAAATTTCTTATAGAACATTTGTGGACCTCCCCTTTTCCCCTGTCACATTTTATTTTCTCTTATTCTTGATTATGTATCTGATTCTCATGGCTAACTGTATACTGCAGAAGGATGGTACTGGGGGGGTTACATCTTTGTATCTCTAGTGCCTAGAACAGTTCCGGACACACAGCAGGCACTTAATAAATATTTGTTTATCAAACTGGAACAATGAGAAGATGAGTATTTAACAGATGACTAAACATGACGAAGTTAATAAGGAAGAAGACTTTTGAGGGCTAAGTTTACCTTGTTGCAGGCAGTGTACTAACTCGAGTGAAAAATACGGATGGCTCAGCTTCCACATGAATCCCCAAGGAGAGGTTCCTGTAATACCCATCAACATGGCCTGGGCCCCCTGAGTACTTAAAATTCAGGATGGCTTCTAGTGTCTAGAAGGAAAAAGAAAGAAACCAGAAAAAAATTAGAATTAAAATAAAATTTAGTAGTTAAACAGTTAATTAGTATTATCTCTTCAGGATGCTGAAATCTTATAGACAAGATGTAATTTGAAAAACTTTCCTCATTGCACCAGAATTTCCTAGTTAATAAACCTAAGCTAAGCACTGCCATGATTCCCTACCACAATTCCCTTTACAAGTCACATTCTTAACTATACATCTGTAACTAGAGGTAGGGATCAGTGTAACCCATTGCCCTCTTTGGTAAAGCTTTCCATACTTAATCATCACTGTCATTAAGTTGTTACATAAAGGGCACCTAAAACTCTGACACTATATTTAGAGATAATTTATTTTTTTTTTATTTAGTGGGGTTTTTCATTTACCCACACAATTGAGAGTTAAGTTTGTTCAAGAATATTCAGGAATTTTCAGATTTGCTAGTGCCTTATCCCAAAGAAATCATTGAGAATTTACTTTGAATTCATTTATATGTATACATGTTATTTCCACCCAGAAGACTGTAAGCATCTTGAAAGAAGGGATCATTTCATTTTTGCTCTGTATTCCCAGTGCCTGGCATGCAGCAGGATCTTGGTGGTTGGTTGTTGTCATTCTTACTTGAAAAAGATCAAAATGATGTCATCATGCCAGGGTCAATGTACAATGCGTCTAACTATGGCTGATCAGACCAATATGAGCTCAGAAGGTTCTACCACAGGTTGGGCACAAAGAGTCCATAAAAGGCATGGTGATGTCTTTTGACTCATGCATAAATTGGATTTAAGTGAGGCAGGGTTGTGTAAAGTCATTAACTTCTCTCTTCCAGAGTCATCAAAGTCCAGTGGTAAGACAAAAGTCAAGACAACTGGTGATGGCCTGGGATACAAATTCTAACGGATGTCTAAGGGCTCCACAGTGTCTGCTTCTGTCACCTTCATGGCCCATTGGAACAAATTGTTCACATCTGCCTATTCCTCTGGGGAAGTTTTCACATGCTAAGAGTAGACATCCTCTCTGCCCAAACTCATTGAAGGATTTGAGGCCCATCAGTTACCCTCAACCTAGTTTAGCTATCTGATGAAATGGTTTTTACCAGGTGTGCCGCTACACATGCTACAGCTTTTTGGAGTTACAGGTAAGGGTTGGGTGGTAGGTGAATATCAAAGGTGGAAAGCAGCCTAGAATAAAGGGATCAGCAGTCCTCATACCAGAGGTGTACTACTCTTCCCTAAACACCTATCTGCCCCAGTAGGATCTTAATATATTAAGCAGGATCTTAATAAATGTTAATTGAATGAATGAATAAACCAACAAAATACTGGGTGAAGGCAAAGGTGGGCAAGTCAAAACTAAATGAGAAGTTCCAAAAGGGTTTTATAGAGGGACAGCTAGGTGGCACAGCGGACAGAGCACCGGTTCTGGAATCAGGAGTACCGGAGTTCAAATCTAGCCTCAGACACTTCACAATTACTAGCTGTGTGACCCTGGGCAAGTGGCTTAACCTTGATCACCTTGCCAAAAAAAAAAAAAAAAAGTTTCATGGAATAGGTGACAGTTGATTTTTTTTAACCTAAGTTCAGAATTTTACATTGATCCCAAATCCCAACCTTGGCTAGATTTTTTGCCTATGTTGGTCATTGCTGAGGATCATAGGTTTGCAGAATTTATTGCTGGAAAATAATTTAGAAATTATCTATTTCAAGTCCTTCATACATATGAGAATACTAAAACCCAGAAAGGTTAAATAATTTTTTCAACATCACATACATAGTAATTAGTCTGGCCAGGATTGAATCCCAGGTCCTCTGACTTCAAATATGGTACTATTTGCATTATGCAATACAACCTCCAAAACGGTAATGTATTCCCAGAGATTCTAAGAAGAATCCCAGATCCTCATGATAAAAATATTCATCCTTCCTGTTAATGCCTCTATCACCTTTAACAAAGAACAGGTACTCATTTCCAATTAATGATAAAGCTTCCAAAGGTAATACCTCAAGCATAATTCCCACTGGCTTTCCATTTACTAGCATGTAAGGGGCTCACATGACTCTTTTCTATGAGGAATTTTTGACTGAAAGATGGGCAGAGGAGAAGAGACAGGGGGAGTGTGGGAGTATCACCGAGAAAGTGAAAAGGTGGGAAGGGGAAAACTGTGGGTCTTGAATAAAAAAATTTAATAAGGCCACAATTTTATAAAAAGCCTTGGCATTTTATTTTTGCTCTTAAGTATTTTTATACTCATTCTTCTGTCAGTTCCGTGTATATATGTCCCGTTTCTCCAACTCAGAAATAAATTCTTCAAGGGCAGGAGTCATACATTCTCTATGTTTTGGAATAGCAATAGTAAGAACTGGCATTCTTAGAGCACTTTAAAACTCATAAAGCATTTTCAAATTATTTTTTCTTATTTACTAGTGTCAGCAACTACATCAAATAAGGAAAGAGCATTAGGTCTGGAGTCAGAGAACGTGGGTTCAGATCCTAGTTCCACTCTTTACTGTGATATCAAGCAACTTGTTTGACCATTCTGGGCCTAAATGTTCTCATTTGTAAAATGAAGGAGGTAAATTAGATTATCCTTCAAGGTAGGTAGGAAAAGCAGGGATTCTTTTTACAATTTTACAGAGAAAGAAATTAAAACTCTAACAGGTAAAACGACTTGACTAGGGTCACAGAAAAATGACATACCTTGAAGTCAAACCCATATTTTCTGACTTCAGATTCACACTACACCACTGCCTCTGCTACCTCCCAGGGTGGCTCAGTGACCACAGCTCATATTTCCATAATGATTCAGAGGTTCACAGAGTGCTTTCCTATAATAACCCTGTGAGGAAAGTAGTGTAAATATTATTGTTCCCAGCTTATTGATGAGCGGAATATAGACTCAGGTTGTGTCTCCAACAACCCAACTAGGATCTGATCTCCAAACTCTGGCTCTCTTTTCACATCTAGTATTCTGAGAAAAAAACAAAAACACAGCACTCAAGCTCAGAGGACAATGTAGCCATGGCATGCACCACCAGTGCATTTCTCATTTCTCATTCCTCGTAACCAAATGCTAGAATCACAGAACCATGAGCATGAGCTGCACAAATTTAGACAGCTGACACTGCCTTCAACAAATGTGTCACTTCAGCCAGAACATCAACATCTGAATGAAAATGTGATGATGCACCCTTGCCCCTCTGCATTCAGGGTTTAAAATTCAGTCAAACCTTTCAAGCAAGAGGGTGTGAGTTTGTTTTGTATTGAATGTTTTCATTGATTTCCTTCTTCCTAATTTGTAATAATGCAGGCAGGGTCAGAAGAGTTTCAAAAAGAAACTGCTAGAGTGTGTGTGTGTGTGTGTGTGTGTGTGTGTGTGTGTGTGTGTGTGTGTGTGTGTGTGTGTGTGTGTGCGTGTGTGTGTGTGTGTGTGTTGGGGGGGAGGAGAGAAGAACCAGTCAGTGAATGAAGAGATTTCTATCCTTCATATTCTGATTTCTTAAAACCATAGAATGTTAGCAATAGAAGGGATCCTAGAACACAGAATGTCAGCAATGAAAGGATCCATAAAACTGAGAATATATGAAATTAGAACATAAAATAAAGAATGTTTAGAACTGGAAAGGACCTTAAAGATCCTCTTTTCTAATACCAGCATTATAAAAAGGAGGTTGAGATGTGACATAAAGCCAGTTAGTCATTATTCAAAGAAGTCTAGATAAAATATATAATGAACTAAAAGTGACTCTCTCTTCCTAGTACCTATTACCTATTATTTAAATATGTGTGCATACCTACATGGCTAAGAATCTGTGTATGTATAGGGATATATATTTGTATATTGGCAGATAGGAGGAAGGAGGGAAGGAAGAAAGGAAGGAAAGAAGGAAGGAAAGAAGAGAGGAAAGGAGAGAAGGAAGGATTAAGTGCCTACCATGTTCCAGGCAGTAATTACTATCTCATTTGGTCCTCACAATAATTCTGGAAGATAGGTGCTATTAGTATCCCCATTTAAAGCAGATAATGTCTACTAGGTTTCCCATTTTGGAAGTCATTAACATCAAGAAGACCTCTCTGGCATTGCACACATACACTTTTAAACTCAACTTCTATTTATCAGAAAAAATCTAAACTGAATTGCCCAGTTAACCTGCAGGTACTATGCATATCTAATGACAGTATCAAACACCAAAAGACCCTGACAGGCTAGCCTGAACTGAAACTAATAAAATGAAAATTAATAGAAATAAAAGTAAAAGTCTTGCATCAAAAATGCAAATACAAGATGGTTAACAGAGAATTGATATAAGATAAGCGAGGAGAGGATATGAAAGCAATTAGATACCATCGATGAGATCAAGACCCCAGGCCTAAGAAAACCATAGCGTTGGAATCTCAATGTCAGAAGGCACCTCAAAGGCCATGGAGAGGCCAACATGCATGTGACGGAGAATCTTGCCTACAATATTCCTGACAAGGGATTATTCAGCTTTTGTTGGAAGATCTCCAGGAAGGGGGAATTCACCAGTTTGAGAGGGAGCACTCTTTGTGGTAGCTCTAATTGTTTGGAAAGTTTTATGTATATCAGACCTAAATCTGCCTGTCTGTGACTGCCACACATTGGTCCTGGTTCTACTCTCTGGAGACAAGCAAAAAAGGTTTAATCTATCTTTCACATAGAAGTTCTTCAAATACTTGTCCCCCCTTTCTCCACATTAAATATGTCCAGATCCTTCAATCAATAATTTTATAGCATGATCTCCAATCCCTCAAATTCCCTGGATGAAATAAGAAATACAATATCATGTTTATCTCCCTTCTGAATTCTCTCCAGCTTATCAATGTCTTTCCAAAAATATGATACTCCCCTTATCATCCCTCCTTCATTTCCTTTCTGCCCAGAAAAGCAAATAATGAATTCTCTCTTTTCCTGAAGTGAAATCTGCATTTAGTTCCGATTGTAACCTCTAATCTTTGGAACCATATTTACTGTTTCTATAGAATTTATTTTTATAGGAAATTAGGATTATATATTAATCAATTATATAACAATCTATAAGGGCTCATAAGCATATAATTTTTTAAAAGTTTACAAGGCAGTTTCCTCACAACACCTTGTAAAAGAGATAGTGCTAGTAATAAGAGGCTCATTTGAAAGATAAGAAAACAGGTTCAGAGGGTGACTTATACATATTTACAAAGTTAGCATCAGAGATAGGATTCAAACTCAGGTCTCCTAGCTCTACATGAAGGACTTTTCATGATGCTACATATGCCTTGGCTTCTAATCAAGATTCTATGAACTTATTTATAAGAAAAAAAAAACAACTAAATTTCCCTTCTCGCAAGACCTTATAATCATGCTGGGAAGTATAAAGAAGAGAACAGTATGATAAAAATTGGAGTAAGACTTATAGAAGGGTTCTGGTTGCACCTGCTGAGAAAGAGACTGGATATGGGTTTTTGTTGTTGTTGTTCATTGTGTGTTTTTCCCAAAATCTACAGGATAACTTGGATCAATCTGTAAGGAAAGCCTAATCTAAAACAACCATATTTACGGGAAATATAGACTTTTGGGTCACTCAGGCTTACCCCAAACCGGTAATCTCATCGTAACTGACCTAAGTGAGAGTTTAACTGAATTAGAGGAATAGTATTACATAGAAAACAGCCTCATTCACAAAGATTTTTTTAAACCATCATAAAAATGAAGACAGAAAAGTTATTTTTTCAAAGCCAATCACAGGAAGGCATTATGATACAATGGAAATAATTCTGGGTTTTGGTTTTTGTTTGTTTAGTCTTTGTTTAGTTTTGTTAGTTTTGTGTATCAGTTCTTTTGCCTTCAGAAGAAGTCATTTCCCTCTCTCTAAGCCAGTTTCTTAATTTGTAAAATAAGGTGGGGCTAGACTACATGACCTCTAAGGTCTCTCCAAATGTGATCCTAAGATTTTGTTTAGGGAGAAGGAATGTAGTGGCAATCAACTGACAAATGACTGTAAAACATTTTGACACAGGACATAAGGCCTAAGTATCAAGGAGGAGCACAACCAAAGGGAATGATTCTGTTTTCATTCTTTGAGTTAGTTGTTTCTAGACACTCTAGAGAATGAAGAACAGAAGATGTAATTACCAAGAAACATACCAGTCTAATTTATAAAAATCACATAGGGAAGAAAAAAATTTTGTGAAGTTAGGGAGACTATTCCTCACTTTTCCTCCTTTCTAAAACAATGAAATAAAAAGCCCACCTAGCTTCAATAAATTTAAATATTTTAATAAAGCCACAGGAAGGGCTTGAAGGCAGAAGGCTGTTTTGCTTTTATTTTTTCCTTCATAAAGTAATGATTATCTGTGTACTAATCTGTCACAAATCTTCTATTTCCATGTACACATTCAACTTCTTATTTTAAGGAAAAAGAATTAGAAAACTAGCAACAGACTAGGACTTAAAGGCTTAAATAAAAACTTAGGGTTATAATGGAAGTTATTTATATTTTTTCACAAATCATCTTACACGGAAGACCAACTTTCAAAGGATGAAGGTAGTAATATTGGGTTTTCCAAAGTTATGCCATTAGAATACCAGTTCCTCCAATTCCTACCAGTTCAATTCAAGATACATAAATGCCTATGTTGAACAAGGTCCTGGACCCCACCCTAGACATACAAATATGAAAAGTGACATGGTCCTTGACTCTCAAGGAGTTTACAATCTAATAGAGAATATACAGATAGACATAACAGAAAATAGAGGGTGCTAGATAGGTCCAGCTAGGATGGTTAGCTAGGTGACACAGTGGATAGAGCGCCAAGCCTACATTCAGGAAGACTCATCTTCCTGAGGTCAAATCTGGCCCCAGGCACTTACTAACTGTATGACCCTGGGCAAGTCCCTTAACACTGTTTGCCTCAGTTTCCTCATCTCTAAAATGAGCTGGAGAAGGAAATGGCAAACCATTCCAGTATCTTTGCTAAGAAAACCCCAAATGCAGTCATGAAGAGTCAGACATGACTAAAATGACTGAACAACAACAGGTAGATTGAGAGAATATGCTCTATGAAAATTTTAGATGAGAGAAATCAATTGTAGCTATAGCAATCATGGAAAGTTTCATAAAGTAACCCCTCAATTGTGGCATGAAAGAAGAGAAAGTTTTCAGTGGTCAGTGAAAGGAAGTATATTGTAGTACAGCCTAAGAGAATGTATGAAGGAAGAAGATCAAAGCAAGATTAAAAAAAAATAGTCAGGTCAACTGTTGGGACCAACAAATAAGGCCTAAATGAGAAAAACAAGAAGTCATAAAAGACAGACCGGATTCCAGACACAAGGAGCAACATGGGGTAATGTGCTACCCTTAATGGTTTTAGCCCTCCTTCAGAACAACATCCTGCCTTACAGAAAAGCACAGATAACAAGATACTGATGAGGGAATAACAGGTAGGATGTGAGTCAAAGTTACGTTTTAGGAGAAATGAGGATAAACCATGTAAAGCAATCCAAGCTACCATGAAAACTAACACAGTAAGGTATTGAACTCTGAAGACATAGGTTGGAGATACAGTAGATTCTTTCTTGGTGTTTGGCATTGAAAGAGAGGATATGAGAAATGAGAGAAAAGCTGGTAGGTATACTGGGGTCAAATGAAGGAGTTTTGTATCTGTTTTTATTTTTTCCCCAAGGATGTGGTAGAACTGGGCGTGTTTTTAAGCAGCAGGGAAAAAGTCAATAGATAGGGAGAGAGAGAGGATGAATAAAAGAAGGAATGATTGATGAGGCAAGTTCTTGTAAGAGACCTGGGTGTTATGAGATTAAGAATACATAAGGAGGGGTTAACACCACATTCTACACTCTGTTGGGAGGAAAATTGCATGATGTGGCCTTGATTTTCTTAGTAAATTGAGGGAAGGCTATTTGTTGAGAGAAAAGAAAAAGTTTCAGGGGTGTGAGGAGAGAAGGAAAGGTTTAGAACATGCATTGAAAGGAGTAAGGCCATCAATGAATGAAGAATCAGTTTTTCTATGCAGCAACGAAGGCCCCTAGAGACTAAAGAAGAGGAATTTGAAGTGCACCATTACATAACTTCCTCCAAAGGCATTTAATAGCTCCAGAATACGAATTAATAAGGCAGATTTTGGAAGACCCAGGGTGAGAATTAATAGGACATTAATAGCAGAAGGACAAAAGTGAAAAGGAGTCAAGGGTGAAGGACAATATATAACCAATAAATTGGCTCAACAGATGGAGTGTGAGACTTAGACTCAGGAAGACCTGAGTTCAAATTCTGCCCCAACACCTCCCAGGTGTGTGGCCCTGGGAAAATCACTTAACCTCTCTTAGCTTCAGTTTTCTAATCTATAAAATAGAGAACTAAGAAGGCAGAGAATACATATTTATTAAGTGCCTACTATGTGCCAGCCCGAGGTAATGGGGCTGGATTTATAGATATGAGTCATATAGTACAGATGATAATTACATACAAAATATCCTGAAATTATTCCTTTTTTTTATTTAGTAAAGTAAGGCTTGAAATGTGGCAAGAATAATAACTTCAATTTGATCCACTTAGTAACTTTGAATTTAAGGGACAAAAGTTCAGCCATTGGTTGGTAACCACAGGATTTGGTGTGGCGCCAATTTCCAGTGAATGTGATTCTAACAGTTTGTATTTAAGGTCAGTAAAACACTAAAATGAAAATAATGCCATTACTTTCCACTTAATTAGCACTTTAGAAAAAAAAAGAGAACACTTTCTTAGTGCTAATTAAACCTTATAAATGTCAGGTAACTACAAATTAAAATGTTCCAACTAGAATACCATACCTACAATAATATAAAAGGATGATCAATAGCAGTCTTCACCTGAATTCTTACTAAAGAAATAGCCACATCGTTAGATTTGCTATTTAGGTTAAAGGCAATGCAAGAAAGTTCATTCACATGAAATGAGCCCAATGCAGGTGTGAGAATCAATCCTTAAGATAGTGATTTCGAACCCTCAATATTGACTATTAAGGAAAACAATAGCACCAAAAATGAATGTTAGAGCTGGAAAGAACCTTAGAATATAGAATATTACAAAGAAATATGTAGTTAGAAGGGAATCACCAAACTTAAAATTGCAAGGGATCTCAGAGGTCATCTAATCCAAGTGTCCTACTTGGACAGAAATTTCCTCTACTAAATTGCTGACAAGTGGTCATCCAGGATACACTTAAACTAGACCTCCACTGAAAGGGAACTCACCAGCTCTTGAAACAATCCGTCACCAATGTGTAATTTTATTTGTTAGGAAGTTTTTCCCTATATCAAGCCTAAAACAATGTTAGCACATAAAATATAAAGGGTGGAAGAAACCTTAAAATACAGGATATCAGTGCTAGAAGTATTTGTATAACACAGGACAAAGAATGGCAAAATTGGAGGGATTTAGAACATAAAACAATATCAAAAATGGAAGTATTTAAATAATAGCATGTTAAAGGTAAAAGGCACCTAGAACACATAACATAGCATTTTTAAAATGAAAAAGATCTTATGTAAAAGGATGATAAAGTTGAAAGAAATCATATTCAGACTTTTGGACCAGAGCCTGTAGGTTTAAGGAGGGAAGAGAGTGGCGCACATGTAGGGGGAAGAATCTTATCTAGTTTTCCTAAGCAATCTTTAGTCTTTCTAGATTATAGGTGACAACAGCAAGAGTAGGGTGGGAAAGAAATCCTTCCAGAGACAGATGAATGTACAGCAGCCAGAAGTCACAGAGCCATAAATCACTATAGAAGGAAGACACACGAGATATTTAGTTCAACATCATTTCACAGACCAAGCTGCCAACAAAGGAAGGAACAGGACCACTAACAACAAAAGCAAAGCAGTCTGGCAACATTAAACAGTGACAAAAAGTCCTCTCTAGATATTTAAGTAACTTCACTAAGTATCATTGAAAGATTGTAAATTAAAAAAAAATATTAACTAATAACTTTAAGTTTTTAAGAAGAGGTTAAATTACGAACAATTTTATATTGTACATTTCAAACAAAATAGTTGAAATAATGTTTTGGCACAAACTAGTTGGTTGATAAATTCAATTATGTGATCATTTCTGCTAATGGCAGGTGATTACCCAATTTATTGCCAAGTCCTGTAGAGCTTACTTTGAAACATGCCTCCCATATGACTCATCCCCACTTGTCTTTTGACACTACCACCTCTCATTACTACAGTCTAACTATTACAGTAGACTTCTGGTTGGCTCCTTGTCTCAAGAGTCTCTCCACTCCAATCTACTCTCCACCCATCTGTGAAACTTATCTTCCTAAAATGTAGGTCTGACCATGTCATCCACTCCACCCATCCACAAAAGTCCAGCAGTTCCCTATTACCTCCAGGAAAAAATATCAAATCCTCTATTTTGCATTCAAAGCCCTTTATAACCTGGCCTTCATATACCTTTGCAATATTATTTATACCTTATTTCCTGCCACATACACTATTCAATAACAGAAACTTTTTTGCTATGCCTAAAACAAGACACTCTATCTTCCAGCCTTGGGCATTTTCGATGGCTATCCCCTTTGCCTAGAATTCTCTCCTTTCTCACCTCCATCTCCAGGCTCCCTTTAAGTCCCAAATAAAATCCCACCTTTTTCATAAAGCCTTTCTCAATCTCCCTTAATGTCATTGCCTTTCCTCTAGTGATTATCTCCAATTCATCCTAAATATATTTTCTTTGCACATAGCTGATTGCTTGTTGTCTAACCATGTAGACTCAGCTCCTTTGACAGTAGGAACTGGCTTCTGCCTTTCTTTGTATCTATCCCCAGTGACTGGAACACAATGTTTAATAAATGCTTATTTACTGACAGATTGATGACAACAACGATGACAATGATGATGATGATGTGATGAGGATGATGAACAACTCCTATTGAAATGACACTGTAGACTTTACAAAGTGCTTTCCTAAAACCAACTCTATGAAGTAGTAAAAATATTAGATTCATTTTATATTTAAAGAAACTAAGACTCATAGAAATTGAGGTTACGGTAGCTAGAAATTGCTTCTCTATGACAGTAGTAGAATATGAAAACAATTGATCATTGTCTTGGATCTTTACACTTAATCTTAAAGAAAGGAAAAAAAACACAGATTTAGAGAAAGTCAGGGTTGGAAAGGGTCATCAAGATAGTTTAGTTCAAACTCTTTGTTTCACCTGGACAGGTGAAGAGCTGCATCCAAGGTCACATAACAAGGTAATTGCTGAGAAAGGACTTATACCAAGGCCTTCTGCTTTCTAGTCCCAAGCTCTTCCTATTCCGTCATTATCTCCACTTTGGTAATCTCTCTCCAAATGAATGCCTCATCTGGTGTCATTATTCTTTCACTCTTGGCTCTTCATACTCCAGCCCAGACTCTCAGAATTTAAGAGACTTTAAAAGATAGAGTCCAATCATGTTATATTTCAAATGAGGAAACTAAGACTCAGTGAAAGCAGTAGAGGACAGATCTGCACTTGGATGTTTGCTCCTCAGTACTTAAATTTACCCTTTTGTTTTGTTTTGTTTTGCCTGTCTGATTACAATTTAGTATGGTTTAAGGTGAATTTAAGTGGAAACTCAAATACCACCACCCACCAGGTACATTTAGGTAAGATCTTTCAGGGAAAGGTGCTAAATTCAATTAAATCATCCCACATTTTTTTGTATATATGCCTAGAAGCCTGGGG
Source organism: Vombatus ursinus (assembly GCF_900497805.2). NCBI lineage: Eukaryota > Metazoa > Chordata > Mammalia > Diprotodontia > Vombatidae > Vombatus > Vombatus ursinus. Next base: position 5,811,768 of record NW_020945014.1, on the reverse strand, counting down.
GAGGGGAAGGTTATGATTTTAATAAATTTAATAAAACACAAATTCTAGATTAAATTATGCTGTAGTGATTTATTAGTAATCAGTAGAGTTGTACTCAAATTCATACATTGTTAGAAGCAATGAGCAATTAGTAAATTTTCCATTTATACTCATTTAGTAATGGGAATCACTATCTACCTACAGTAAGTAGTCTTGCAGATGTTGCTTATGGAAAATGTGAAAGGCATACACTAAAGTACCATGTTAGCCCCAGATTGGGACTTCTTGAAATAGATGTGCAGGCCATCCTGAGTCATATAATTAAAATGCCTGGGAGGAATAAATACTAGCATGCCATCAGTAAAGGAACACACTGGGAACAAGGCAGAAATGCAAAATGACCTCCTCAAAAGAACTGAAAGCTCCCATTAGCAAAGCTAATACATGGTACCAAATAACTCAATAGTATGACTGATGTGGCACTGCTGAAGTCACACAAACATATGATTATATGTTTCAAACATAAGAAGAGTTCTTCTTTATAACACTAGGATCTACATTCAGTGCTCTATCCAGTCTCTCCATGCCCAGTAAACTGAGGCATGGACTATTTATCGACTTCATCAGTTCAAATCAGTGGCAATACAGGAGGTAGTATAGCATAAAGTAAAGATCTGTAACAGGTTTGGAGACAGAAGAGAACCAGGTTCAAATCTTAGCTCTAGCACGTACCAGCTGGGTGACCTTGGAAATGCAATTTATCCTTTCTGAGCCTGCATGTCTTTATGTGTAAAATGAGTTTAATACACTTCCCATCTCACAGATTTATTATGAGAAAAGGTCTTTTTTAAAACCATAAAAGGCTATATAAATGTAAACTACTATTAATGGAAAGAACAAGTTCCGTTACCACTTTGGGCATCAGTGCATTCATCCATAAAAAAGGGGTTGCACTAGATGAATGCAAAAGATCTGATACACAATATTCTACATTTTAACCTTCTTTGTTATAAAGCCTCTTCCAGTTTTAACATTGAATGTTCTAACATTCACATTCTGAGATCCTTTCCTATTCACCTATGTCAATGTATGATTCTTTTTTTAAATTAATTATTTTTTTAAGTTTTCAACAATCATTTCCATAAGCTTTTGAGTTTTAAATTTTCTCCCCCTCCCTCCATAACTCTCTCCTCAAAATGGTGTGCAATCTGATATAGGCTCTACTTATACATTCCCATTAAACATATTTTTACATTAGTCATGTTGTAAAGAAGAATTAGAACTAATAGGAAGAACCATAAGAAAGAGGAAACAAAACAAAACAAAAGGAAAAAATAGCAAATAGTATGCTTCGATCTGCATTCAAACTCCATAGTTCTTTCTCTGAATGTGGATAACATTTTCCATCATGAGACTTTTGGAGATGTCTTAGATCCTTACATTGCTGAGAAAAGCTAAGTCTATCAAAGTTAGTCATCACTCAATGTGGCTGTTATTGTATACAATGTTATCCTGGCTCTGCTCACTTCACTCAGCATTAGTTGTTACTAGTCTTTCCAGGTTTTTCTAAAGTCTGCTTGCTCATCATTTCTTATAGCACAATAGTATTCCATTACACTCACATACCACAACTTTTTTAGCCATTCCCCAATTGACGGGCATCCCCTCAATTTCCAATTGTTTGCCACCACAGAAAGAGCTGCTATAAATATTTTTGTACATGTGGGTCCTTTTCCCATTTTTATGACCTCTTTGGGATACAGCCCTAGAAGTGCTATTCTGGGTCAAAGGGTATGAAAATTTTTATAGTCCTTTGGGCATAGATCCAAATTGTTCTCAAAAATGGTTGGATCAGTTCACAACTCCACCAACAATGCATTAGTGTTCCAATTTTCCCACATCTTCTCCAACATTTATCATTTTCCTGTTTCGTCATGTTAGCCAATCTGATAGGTGTGATGTGATACCTCAGAGTTTTGATTTGCATTTTTCTAGTCAGTAGTGATTTAGAGTATTTTTTCATAGGACTACAGATAGCTTTAATTTCTTCATCTGAAAACTGCCTGTTCATATTCTTTGACCATTTATCAGCTGATGAATGACTTGCATTCTTATAAATTTGACTTAATTCTCTATATATTTTAGAAATAAGGCCCTTATCAGAGACATTGGTTGTAAAAATTCTTTCCCAGTTTTTTGCTTCCCTCCTAATCTTGGTTGCATTGGCTTTGTTTGTGCAAAAACTTTTCAATTTAATCAAAATTATACATTTTGCATTTCATAATGTTCTCTATCTCTTGTTTGGTCATAAATTCTTCTGTTCTCCATCAACCAGACAGGTAAACTTTTCTTGCTCTCCCAGTTTGCTTATAGTATCAGCCTTTATATCTAAATTGTGTACCCACTTTGACTTTGTTTTGGCCTATGGTGTAAGAGTTTGGTCTATGCTTAGTTTCTGCCATACTCTTTTCCAATTTTCCCAGCCGTTTTTGTCAAATAGTGACTTCTTATCCCAGAAGGTACAATGTATTACTAAATGCCCTTGAATAAGTCCTGATGCCCAGTCTTCTCACACAGTCACTGATGACTCATATCCCCAGTGATGACTCTTATCCTCAGATGAGAAAAGATTTATCACCAGATCCCAGGAAACATGAGCCATGTCCATAGGCAACTAAATAATCTGTGGGAATGAAATCCATCATCCATGGTCACAGCTCTGCACAGTGGCTCATATCAAAGATGACTACTGTTCAGGTTTGGGCCCTTCCATCTCCTCTTAACAACTATGACTTCAAATAGCTTATTGCACTAGCATTTTATTGACCTCCATTGTTAGGTCTCCATTCTCTCCAATATCTTTCCTCTTCTCACATGAGTTTCTATTCCTTGTTTGGTATTTGATTTGGCAGCCTCAATCTTTCTCATGAAATTCAGCTTTAGAGTTCCAACTGCCTACCAGCTGGTTCTACCTGCCTGGCCCTCCAGCACCTTAAACTAAACACCTAAAACTAAACTTGTCATCTTCTCCACTAATCTGCTACTGCCTCCCAAAAATAAGATTTCAAGTGATGGTACCATCATCTTCCCAATCAATTCAACACACAGCCAGGCCTGAAACCTTAGATTTGTTCTTAATTCTCCTTCCTTCCTCAATCTTCACACAACTCCCACTACTCCCAACTAACCAATGAATCTCCACAGAGGCAGAACTGATGCAGAACTGTACAAAGCACTCACTGAATGTAGTTCCTAGAGGACTTGAGCTCACTTACTGCCTCAAACACTTGCTAGCTGTGTAAATCCACAAAAGTCATTCAACCTCTATCAGCTTCAGTTTCTTCATCTATAAAATGAGGGAAATAATAGCTTTTACATCACAAAGCTGTTTTGAGTACCAATGAGATAGTATACGTAAAGGACTTAGCAAACCTTATTGCACGATATATTACTGAACCTACATAATCATACATTAATACCCTTTTCTCTTCTCCCCATGCCATAACCCAGGTTCAAGACATCATCACCTCTCACCTACATAGTTCTCTGGATATAGATCTATTTACTCAAGTCAGATTTCTCTCTTCAAATATACTCTGTCATACAGTCTGGCATTTGCCATCCTCATCCTGGGCATCTTCATCTGAAAATCTTACTGCCACTTCATATTCAGTATGCATAAAACTGAATTAATCATATTCTTGTCACCTCCTCCCACCCTCTTGTGGGGAAAAAAAAAACCTAATCATCCTCCAAACTATAGCCTCTCCAATGATGGCACTGAGATCCTCTTAAGTTACATCTTTGGCTCTCCCAACTAACTCACTTCTCCCTTTCCTATAATAATTCCCATTGATTCTATCACTTTTACATGGTTGATGCATTTATCTGAATCTGTTATTTGACTGCTAAGAAATATTAAATTACTCCCTATTCCATATAAGATAAAATATAAATTCTAGCCTAGCTTTTAAGCCACACTTAAGTGAGAGTGGCATAAGGGGAACAAATAAGCTTTAAGAGTACCTAACCTCAAACTTGAAGGAAGGTAGTAGAATAAGTGGAGATGAGAAGGAAGTGAATTCCAGCTGGGTGACTGACTACATAAATGCACAGAAGCAGGAGATTGCAAGACAAAATCAGTGAACACCTAACATTTTATTCTGACTAGAACTTATGGGGCATCGAGGCAATAAGGCTCAAAAGACAAATTGGAGAACATCTTAAAAGTTCAGCCAAGGAATGTGTATTTTATCCTAGAAGCAATAAGAGAGTCACAAATGATTTTTGAATGGGAAGTGATGTAACCAGGTTTGTGCAATAGGATAATTAATCTGGTAGCTATGTGAAAAGGAAAATGGGAAGCAGAGAAACCAAATAAGCTATTAGAATAATCAAAGCAAAATGGAAAAAAGGTCTTGAACTAGGATGATTGCATTAGGAATGGAGAAAAAGGGAACAGATTACAGAGAGATGGCTAGGAATTTACATTTGGAAGTTATCCTCACAGAAGTTCACTGAAGCCATAAAGTGGATGAAATCAGCAGGGGAAACTGTAGGGAGAGAGAAAAGAAGAGAATTCAGCTTAGAACAGACCCTCAGGGTCTACTCAGAGTTAGAAAACAAAAGAAAGGTGAAACTGTGGACGAAATTGAAAAGGAACAGTCTCTAAGGTCAGCCTTAGCTCTAAACTCAAGTTGTTAACATTCTGTTCTCCAGCATCTTCCAGCTCTAAAATTGTTATGTTCTGAATTATAAGGTCTCTTACAGTTCTATCATTCTATACTCTCAAGTCCATTTTATCCTCAATAGTCTATAATTCTATAATTCCTACCTAAACCCTGTGGTGTCTTCATTAAATCCCTAGGCTCTCTATGACTTCTGAGTATTCAAATATAACGTTGAGCAAAGCTATTCCTAGGCATGTCATTCTTAATAGGCATTGTGATGCTTTTATCTGATTGCAATAGGAGTAAAATACCATTTTCATTCATTTAAACTAAATTGGTTGAGATTCAATTATACCTTAACCCTTTAGAGCTGCATAGAAACATGAAGCAACTCCACAAATACCCAGTTCCAGTAGGAGAACTAGCCAGGGGCTCAGTTTCAGAGCTGGCACTACACCCAACAGGATAGGAAAGATCTCATTTTCCTGAGATGTTCACACTGCTGAAGGGGTCGCCCGGGGCTTGGCTGGCTATAAATTAGCTCCCATCTCTATTCTTGTCAGCTTTAGCTTCCATCAACAGCAAAACAGGAACAAGAACATGACTTACAGCAAGGAAAACACACTAAAGGGATGCAAGTCTGAGAAAGAGGTTTATATGAAATGAGCAAACAATAAAAACCCACACTGTGAGTGTGGGAGACTTTCATAGTTCTGGCTGGAGGTAGTGTAAAAACAATTCTCATTTCACAAATGAAAAAAGAGAGAGAACTCGGAGTGGTGAGGTGACTTTGCTATGTTCATCTGTCTTAGAATCAGGATATGAACCCAGGACTTACAACTCCTAAGTGTTTATCAGCAAGAAATGTGAGATACCATCAACTTGGGAAAGAAAAACAACTACCCTAAAAAATTCATCATATATTCAACCCTCTCACAGTCAAAGAGCCTGTCTATGTGTCAGAGGTTTAAAGTCTATCCCTCAAATGCTTTTTTCTCAGGATCAGATTTGGAAGTGTTAAAGCAGTGCAGTGCCCCTTAGAAAAAGCCTCCGATAGTATGAGGCTCTCTCTGTTCCTGACTCTTGAATAGCCCTTGATTTAATTTGCTTCTGATGCTCTTTTTCAGTTATTCAATCCCTTTCCTCTCCCATGGCCTTTCACCTCATGTCCCATCACTGGCAGGTCTCCTCATTAGGTCAGGAGACAAAAACTTTCCAGCTTCCAACTCCAGTTAGAAAATTTCTAGTTTAATGAGAACATTGACTTCATGGCCAAAGGCTATTTTGTGTGTGTTGAGCTACTGTGTTCTAAGGTCCCTTTTAACTCTAATATTCCAAATTATGTGTCTGTAACATCCGTACCATTGCAGACATTCTATGTGCTAAAGGTCCTTTCCAACTATAATAGCCAATGTTCCACTATTCTGTTTTCTTTGTTCTAAGGCCTATTGAGAATATCTGGTCCTCAGAAGAAGTGCAGAGACTTTGCACTTCTAGGAGGTCTAGCTGCTCAGCTGAAGGCAGGCTTTGTTATTATATTCAGAGTGGCCAGTCCCAAACATGATAGATAGATAGATAGATAGATAGATAGATAGATAGATAGATAGATAGATAGATAGACAGACAGACAGACAGACAGACAAACACAGATAGATATAGACAGACAGACAGAATGTATAAGAGAAACAGACAGATGGACAGCCAACTTCCCTTTTTATGTATCCATAGCTCTTGGAACATTGTAAGCACTTAATAAATGCTTGTTGATTGACTGGTTGGAATCAATATGCTAAAAGGCAGAATATGATGAAGGAAAGACAGGTAAGCAGTGTCATGAAAAATATGAGGAAAGGATGATCACTTTCACCTTTCAGGGGTGCTGAGGAAAAGGATAGCACATGAGTTGGGGCTAATAGTAAGATAACGTCTCAATTTTATCAGTAGAAATCATATACTGAGTTGTAGGGGAGAGGAGGTAAAACTGGAGGCTTAAGGAGAGTTCGTGAAAGTATAAAATTAGTGGAAGACAATGGGAAAAAAAGATGCCTAAAAATAAATGGGTGACCCACAGGCTTGAACCTTCAGTCAATCCACCATTAGAATGTGAGTTCCTTAAGCTTGTTGTTATTCAGTTGTTTCAGTTGTGTTCAATTCTCTGTGACTCCATTTGGGGTTTTCTTGGCAAAGATAATGGAGTGGTTTGCCATTTCCCTCTCAAGCTCATTTTACAGATGAGGAAACTGAGGCAAACAGAGTTAAGTGACTTGCCCAGGGTATTACAGCTATTAAGTGTCTGAGGCTGGATTTCTGACTCCAGGTCCAGCACTCTAACCACTGTACCACCTAAATGCCCTTGAGCTTAGCAACTTGTTTTTTGCCTTTGTATCCTCAGCCCCAGGCACATAAGCATTTGGTAGATGTATGTTGATTGAGTGAGTGAATCAAGGTATGAGAGACAATGTGATAGGGAAAAAGGATAGTTAGGCAAAATGTCATGAGAAATTTGAGAATGGCGGTCTGAGAAGTTTTCATGAAAGAAGTAGTACTTGAGTTGGACAGGAAGATAACACTTAAATTCTCTCAGTAAACTAGAAGAGGCCAAATTCTGAGAGTAATGGGGAGAAGACATGGAGCTGGACACTAACCCATGAAAGTACAGTGTCACAGAAAGAAGGTATCAAGAAAGGAGTAATCCAGAGATCCAGAGTGATTCATGACACAGACAGACTTGGAACTTCAGACATTTATTTATTAGAAATGTATAAATCACCTAACACACACACACACACACACACACACACACATACACACAGAGACACCCATACATTCATATAGATTAAAAGATATATTCTGTGAATGTTTCTTTAGACATTAGAATCACTGAATCTCAAAGCAGGAAAAGACCTCAGACACATATGATGTAAAGCCTCCCTGAAACAGGAATGCCATATCTACCACAACTTATCTAGTGTCTCCTTAAATATTTCCAATGATAAAAATTAAATATATATAAAAACAGTCTGTTCCATTTTGGGGCATCACTAATTGTTAGTATAGAGAAACAAAAAGGTTTTGAACTGGCTAAAATGTGATACCAAAGATGTGGGGTTTCAAAACTGAAATTTATACATAATGATAGTAAGAATATGGGCTAAGGAGGGAAAGAACACTGACTAGTTTTCTGATTTCCCTTCAATTTTGATTCTTATTCCTCTATACGCCAAATCAGGGAAGATGCTCAAAAACTCTAACTTTTAATCAGATAATTTTCAGGGACAAAGAAAGCATTGTAATCTTAGACCCAGATGTGGGGGGTTAAGACAAAGACTTAATATTGGCCAATAGGTGCTTTGCCTTGCTTTTGTGAACTGAATATAGACTGCTATGACTAAAGAGCGATCAACCTGCCCTTATCAGGGAGAGGATTAATTGCTGATCTGCTCCCATAGCCTGTCTATTTCATCTTTACAATATTTCTCCAATCTGCTACCTTCTCTCCTTTCTTACTACTACCACTTTGGTGGAGACCCTCATTATCTCACACTTGGGCTGCTGGTGGGTCTGCCAGCCTCAAGTCTCTCCCCACTTCACTAAGACACATGTCAACTTCCTACCCAATAAACTCCAGTGGTCCTCCAGGATCAAATGCAAAATCCTCTGTTTGGAATTCAAAGCCTTTCATAACCTATATCTCTCCTACCTTTCCAATCTTCTTACACATTACTCCCAACCACACACCCTTCAATCTAATGACACTGGTCTCTGTTCTGTTCCACAAACAAGACACTCCATCCCTCAGCTCTGACCATTTTCTCTAGCTGTCCCCCACACCTAGAATGCTCTTCTTCAACTCTACCTACCACCATCCCTGGGTTTCTTTAAGTCTCAACTAAAATCCCATCTTTTACAAGAAGCCATTCTCAATCCCTCTTAATTCTAGTTCCTTCCCTCTGTTAATTACTTCCTATTTATCCTGTATATGGCTGTTCATATAAATTTGTTTGCATGCTCTCTCCTCCATTAAATAGTGAACATAGGGACTGTCTTTTGTTTCTTTTTTGTATTTCCTGCACTTAAGATAGTGCCTGGCACACAGTAGTAATTAATAAATGTTTACTATTTGAATGATTTCTAGGCACTACACCATGGCAAACTAGAGAAAAATGGCTTGCAGACATTACTGATAGATGTAGAACAGACATTGGTAGACAAGAGTATTCCCTAGCAGAAACCATAAGACCAGGGATAAACGGAAAACAGAAGCCCAGTACTAAGGAAGAGGAGGGAAATGCAGAGACATACTGCCTGAGCATGAGAGAGAGGGAAAGAGAGAGCAGTGAGATGGTATCATCAGAAGCCATAGTATCAGAACAATGAGTTGCTCACCATATGTATGCCCCAATCACATGTCACTTCTTTCAAATAGTCCTTCAAATAGTTGAAAACAGAACTGGTGTTGTGATGGAATATTATTGTGCTATCAGAAATGACAAGCAGGATGACGTCAGAAAAACTTGGAAAGACTTACACGAACTGATGCCAAGTGAATTGAGCAGAACCAGGAGAATGTTGTAAATAGTAACAGTAATATTGTATGGTGAAGAGCTGTGAATAACTTAGCTATTCTCAGCAATACAATGTTCCAACACAATCCCAAAGGGCTAATGATGAAAGACACTATCCGTCTCCAGAGAAAGAACTGATATTGTCTGAATACAGACTGAAGAATGCTATTTTTCACTTTCTTTCATTCTTTTTTTCTAAATTCAAGTCTTCTTGTACAAAATTACTAATATGGAAATGTTTTACATGATTGCACGTGTATAAATTATATCAGATTGCTTACCACTTAAGGGAAAGGTGGGGAGGGAGAGAATTTGGAACTAAAAACTTTTTTTAATGCTAAAAATTGTTTTAACATGTAATTGAGGGGAAAATAAAATATATTTTAAAAAAAGGAAAGAAAATAGTAATCATGACTGTCCTCTCACCCCACTCTCTGAAAACTTTTTTCTTCACCCTGGATAAATGCTCCCCATTCTTTTGACCAATCATCTAGAGAGGTTAAAGGTCTTCCCCAAGAAAGCACAAGTCAATATCAGAGCCTACACTAGAATCTTTGCAATGTCATTTACATTTCATCACAACCATACAGTCCCCACCATCAGCAGCTTTGAGTTTAACTAAGGAGACACAGAGGAACCCATGTGATGAAGACATCAGAATAGTAATAGCAAAAGAAGTGAAAATATAGTGTCATCAGTGAATGAAGTCACTAAAGTAACCATGTTGCACCTATTCCAATAAATTTTAGAGGCTCCCTATTACCTTCAGGATTGAATATAAAATCCTCTTATTGGCATTTAAAGACTTTTAAAGCCAGCCCCTTCCTATCCTTCCAGATTTCCTACACTATTCCCTTTACACATTCTATGATCCAACTAAATGGTCTAGTTGTTCCGCAAAGAAGATACTCGATCTCTGGACTCCATGTCTTTTCACTGGTTCCTGGAATATTTTTGCTCCTCACCTCTTCAGGAGGCCTTTTCACCCTCCTCTCCACCCTATCTCACTGTCAGTGCCTTCTTTCTAATAATACTTTCCATATAGACTGTATCTTGTATACACAAAGTTATTTGCATGTTGTCCTCTACATTGGTATCTGAGGTCTTTGTGGGAAGAAAGAATATTTTTTTAACCTATCTTTATATCCCCAGTGCTAGCACAATGTCTGGCATATAATAAGCACTTAACAAATGCATGTTGATTGAATTGGCTAACTGAGGGCACACGGAAAGAGGACAACTTTGCATATATAATTTTCAAACACGCAAGCAAAAGAGGAGTATAAGTCAAAGGAAAAGAAAGATATAATTCAAAAGCTAAAAACCTATCTCAAAGGTAGAAACAGCATGGATTTTAGAACACAGAATGTTAGAGCTGGAAGATATCCTGGAATATAGAATATTCAATCTAGAAGGGAATTAGGGATCCTCTAGTTTAAACCACACATTTAACAAGTAAGGAAAGTGAGATAAATAGAGGTTAAATATCTCGCCCAACATGAAATGTCTAGTCAGCATTACAGCCCAGACTTGAACCCAGGTTACACAGCTGCTAGTCTATTACCATAAAGCAAGAGTCATCTAAGGGGCAGCTAGGTGGCACAGTGGATAGAGCACTGATTCTAAAGTCAGGAGAATCTGAGTTCAAATCTGGCCTCAGACCAAACACTTGAGACTTACTAGCGGTGTGACCGTGGGCAAGTCACTTAACCCCAATTGCCTTAAAAAAAAAAGTCATCTAAGCACCAGTTCTCCCATAAACATGCAGCTCTAGCATCAGCTCTGTATAAAAGTGACTTGTATCACAAAGACAAACCACCAACAGGTCCAAAATGAGGAGGAAAATGAGGAGCAATGGATGGAAGTTATAGAAAGGCAGAATTTGGGATCAATGTAAGGAAATGCTTCCTAAGAATTAGGACTGTGCAAAAAGCAGAAGAGGCTGCCTCATAAAGTAATAAATTCCTCCCTGGAGTTCTTTAAGAAGGTGAATGACCACTCGTCAGGAATTTCTAGGGGAGACTCAGGATGAGATACAAGTCTGATTTAAAAACCCCAGCTCCCTTCCAACTCTCAGATTCTAGGATTCTATGAAGTGAGTGCCTCTGGAGAGACACACATGAACATTACAATTTAGCAAGCAAACAAATGGCCAAAATAGAAAAAACAATGGACTAGAAATCAAGAGACAAGGATGTAAGTCTGAGATCCAGCATTTACTAGAAATCTAAGTTTGGACAAATCATTTTACCTCCTTGTGCCTCAGTTTGCTCATCAGTCAAATGGGAATAAGACTACCTATCTCATGGGAATATATAAGAAAAGAACTTTGTAGTGCTATATAAACGTGAACTATTATTATTTATTGCAACACTCACCTAAGATTATACTTGCTCTAAAAACTAAGAATTAAATACTCTAGTTTGCAGGGGAGTGATATTTTATGTCAGTAGGAAAATATAAAGAAAGAAGTACAGCTAAGATTAGTGGTAAGTCAATGAAAAACTAAGGAATAAAGGTAGAAGAACAATGATGAAGTATAAAGGTATTTGGGTAAAATAGACCTACCTTTTAAAATGGCATGCTAATTCCTAAGGGAATATTCACTCCTAGCAAAATTTGGGATCTTGTGTCAGTCACAGACTGACTGGGAAGGGGGGGGGGGAGAGTGGAATTAGCCATTCACAGACAAAAAATAATGCAAATTAGAATAGGAAGAAGAAAAGGAGGAAAAAGATGAAGAAAGGCTCACATTTACATAGCATTTTACAAAGTGTTTTATGTATATTAGCTATCTTAACTCCCACAAATAACCCTATTAGGTAGGTAATTCAAGAAAAAACATCTTAAAAAAAAACTGGAAAAACTAAAAGTATTCGTTACTTCAAGGCAAAAAGCCAAGCAGTCAAGATAGAGTGAGTTCACCCTAAGAAAAGTAAGTAATTAAGGAAGCAAATTATTACCTTGTTCTTAATAATGTGTCCATCCTTAAAGAATCTGGAGATTAGAAGGTACCCAAGAGGTCAGATTCCAATAAAGAGGAGGCTGAGCAGGAATCCTCTCCATAACATCTCCTGCAGAAGGCCATTAAGCCTCCACATAAATACCTGTCACAGCTCTTGAATTGTTCATAATCATAAGTGCACTGGCCAAGGTGTTAGGAGACAGATGGAAATGCCAGTTCTGCCACTTACTAGTCATATGACCTGGTAGAAGACATCTAACCTCTTTAAGCTGGTTTTCTCATCATTCAGATATTGATTGCAGCCACTACTTTTGTATGCCTTAAAATTTACAAAGGGCTTTCTGCAATGCAACTGTGTGAGGCAGGCAGTAGTACAAATATTATCATCTGCACTTTCAAATGAGAAAAACAAATCTCAGAGAGGTGGTCTGACCTGCCTCACACTGCACAGAAAATAAAGGAAAGAACATTTTCAAACCCAAGTCTCTTGATTCCAGATCTTGTGTTTTTGTTTTTATTTTGTTTGTTTGTTTTACACTAAATCAGGCTATCCCTGACACTAGTCTATTAACACCATGAGCTCTCCACCTTGAAACACCTAACAATAATCATTCTCTTTGATTAATTTCCCTTTCCAAAATGCAGCCCTCTATCAATATTATTCTATTTAAACAGACAAAATTAAATGCTAAATCAATGAGACTTGGATGTGAATTTTGCTAATATTCTGACAAAACTAGTTTCCCATAAATCTACTTTATTATTCAAAATATCAGAACATAACAAATAACATTTTTACCAGGGATTTGCCATGGGAAAAGTGTGAGAATATGTAAGTTACCAGCTGCATGGCCTTCAGTCTAGTGGACCACTGAGGGGAAGGAAAAAAGAAATGACACATCAACAATCACCAGGACCTGGCTTTTTTTCATGAGTCAGGCAGGGCAGCCCTGCAAAGCTCTAGGATCCATTGCAGATGAGATAAAAGCTTCTGACCCAGCTCCCTGAATTGTGACCCAGCTTGTGTCTGGGGCTGACCTTCACACTAGAAATCACTACAGCCTTGATGCAGAGGAACAAAGTGAAGCTCAGAAGGATTAAAGAACTCACCCAAGGTCACCACAGAGCAATTTGTCTTAGACTACCCATGTCCATATCTCAACCCTGCATAGGGGAGGGGGAGAAAAAGGGGAGAAGAGAGAAGGAGGACAGAGGAGGGAAGGAAGAGCAGAAGGGGAAAGAGGAACAGGGGAGGGGGAAAGATGGAAGGCAGGGGAAGAGGAGAGGGAGGGAAGAAGAAAAGGAGAGATGGAGGGGAAAGGGAAGAAGATGGAAAAGGAAAAAGGGGAAGGAGAAGAAGGAAAGGGATAAAATAACCCGTGTCTCATAAGCACAATCAAAGAAAACAAATTTCCACGTAAGAACTGCATTTCTTACGCTGTATATTTGTCCACCAATCTCTCTGTCACATGGTGGACAGCATTATTCTTCATCAGACCTCTGGAATCATGGTCAATCAGTCAATTTGAGTGCAATTCTTAATTGTTCATTTTATGATAGTGGTGTATAAATTGTTCTGGCTTTGCTCACGTCACTCTGTGTCAAGTTTATATAAGTCTTGTCTCTTTGAAACTTCTTTCTCATTTCCTACAGCAAAATAGTATTCCAAGACATTCATACACCACAATTTGTTCAACCATTTCCCAAATGATGGATACCCATTTAGTTTCCAAATTTTTGTCACCACAAAAATACATGCTATAAATATTTTTATACATATAGGAACTTTCCGTCTTTGATTTCTTTGTGAAATAGGCCTATCAGTGGTAGCTCTGAGTCAAAAGAGGCAGAACTTGATAACTTCTGGGGCATGATTTCAAACTGCTTTCCAGAATGATTAAACTGATTTACAACTGCACAAACAATGCATCAATGTGCCTGTTATCTATCTGGAAGCCTTTACAAACATTTGTCATTTTCTTTTCTTTTTTTTTAATCAACCTCAGAATTTTATCACCTCAGAACTGCTTTAATATGTGTTTCTCTAATAATTAGTAATGTGGGACATGGATACCTTCAGTTTCTTCCCTTAAGAACTGCCCATTCATAACCTTAGACCATTTATCAATTGGGGAATAGCTCCTGTTCTTATAAATTTTAATCAGTCCCATATATATACATGTATATATATATATATATATATATATTTTGGAAATGATGATCTTTATCACAGAAACTTTTTTGTTAGTTTTTTTTTTGCCTTTTTGGTGAAGCGATCAGGGTTAAGTGACTTGCCCGGGGTCACATAGCTAGTAAGTGTCATGTGTCTGAGGTTGGATTGGAACTCAGGCCCTCCTGACTCCAAAGTTGGAGCTTATCCACTGTGTCACCTAGCTGCCCCACACAGAAACTTTCTGTAAAGATTTTTCTCCTCCTATTAACTGTTTCACACCTAATCTTAAGTATACTGGATTTGTGAAAAAAAATTAATTTTATGTAAATCAAAATTGCCCATTTTATCTTCTTGGATTCTCTTTAGTCCTTCTTTGGTCAAGAAGTTTTCCTCATCAACAGATCTGAAATGTAATTTCATCCTCATCTAATTTGTTTACATAATCTTTTCTTATCTAGTTCATGTATCTATTTAGAACTTATCTTGATAAGGCATGAAGAACTGGTATATAACTAATTTCTTCTGTGCTGCTATCCAATTTTCTCAGCAGTTTTTAATCAAATAGTGAGATTTTACTCAAGGAGTTGAACTCATCTAACACTAGGTTATTAGGTTTGTTTGCTTCTATATGTTGTATATCTAATATAGTCCAATGACTAACCTCTCTTTTTTTAACTATTCATGCTGAATTATTTTGAGAATTACTACTTTGTAGTATAAGTTGAGATCTGATACTGCTGACATTCTTCTTTCCCACTTTTCTCCATTCTTCACTGAGATTCTTGACCATTTTTACTTCTACATGAATTTCATTTGTTTTCTATAAAGAAATCCTTCAGTAGTTTGATTGGTATAATATTTAATAAGCAAATTAATTTAGGTAGTATTGTAATTCTTATTATAATGATGTATCAGATCAATAGGAAATTAATATTTCCCTAATTATTCAGGTCTGTCTGTAATTGGTGTTTTGTAATTTTATTTACATAGTTCTTGTTTAAATCTTGGTAGCTAGATACATATTCTATAGTTATTTAAGTGGAACGTCTATCTTTTCCTTGCTAGGTTTTATTCATATTATACAGAAATGATGATGATTTGCATAAATTTGTTTTATATCCTACAACTTTGCTGGGGTTATTGTTTTAATCAATTTTCAGTTGATTATCTAGGATTCACTGTCAGTATTACTTAAAATGAAATTCTGTAAACATCCTCCTCTTTCTTGACCATCTCCATCCAGTTACTCTCTGCCATCACCCCTTCTCAGTCTCCTTTGCTGCTTCTCCATCCATTCCCCCCCACCCCCACATACACACTCACAAGGCTCTGTCCTGGGACCACTTCTCATTTCTCTGTATACTATCTGACTTGGTGATCATATCAGCTTTTCAAGGGTTCAATTATCGTCTCTATTTAGATGATTCCTAGATTTATATATCCAACCCAACTCTCTCTCCTGAGCTGGAGCTTTGTATTAACTGCCTTTTGAACACAGAGAACTAGACAGCCTGGAAGTATCTCAAACTCACCATTTCCAAAGCAGAACTTTTATTCTTTCCCCCCACTCATTGGCCCCTTCCAAATTGCCCTATTACTTTCTAGGGTACAACCATCTTAGCAGTCACCCAATCCACAACCTCAGTGTTATCCTCTAATCCTCCCTCTCACTGACCCCGTATTTCCAAATCTTGTTGTTTCTAGCTTCACAACATCTGTTATACATGTACTCTTCACTGAGCCAGCCATCACCCTAATTCAGTCTCTCATCACCCCCTGACTACTACAATAGCATTTTACTATTCTCCCTACCTCATTTCTCCACTCTCTGGTCCATCCTCCACTCAGTTGCTAAAGGACCCTTACCCAACTTTCCTTTCCAGTTCTGGAACTGTAACCAAATGAACCTCACCACAGCTACTAGGAGAGATAGATTAATCTCCTCCTCTATGGCCCCATTCACCATCCCAGTAATGGGAACAAAGTTCCTGTCCTTGACCATAACTCCCTTTGATATATCGTCTCCCTATATTTGAAGTAAGCTCCTTGAAAGCAAGGACTGTCTTTGCTTTTGTATATTTCCACAGCACTTAACACTGTCTGGCAAGTGAAGGAATAGAATAGGCAGAAATATAAAAGTCCTTCATTAGGTTCAAAATTCAACTATATATACGTTCAGGTTAGGCTAGAGAGGACTAGGAAATAGTTTAGGTGAAAAGAATTTGGGCTTGCTTGTATTGGGCTGCAAGCCTAATATTAATTAACCATGTGACATGCTAATGAGCAAAAGAGCTAATGGGACTATTGGATTAGTAGAATTCTAATGTCAAAAGTAACAGATGATAGAGCAGACATCCTCTTACCTGATCAGATCACATCTGAAGTTTTATCTCCAGTTTTAGGCACCAAATTTTAAGGACATTAATAAAATGGAATAAATTAGAGGAAAGTGACCATGATGGTGAAATCAGAAATGGTGTCTTAGAAAAATCATTTGAAGGAAGAGGTCGTGTTTACCCTGCAGAGATGAAGACTTAGTGAAGAACAGGGTCTATGTCTTCAAGTATTCAAAAATACATTACAGGTAACTGCAATTAACTATTAATTAAATATATATGTATACACATACACACATCTATACATATGCATACACATATATACATATATAAAATTAGCACTATTTTGTTTTTTTGTTTGTTTGTGTTGTTTGCCTCGTCTTCTGACTCTCTTCCACTAGAAACATGGGCTCTTTAACCTTGGACTTGGCCCTTGGGATACTGGTCTTTGACAAATGAACTTTCACCATATCTTGTCCCAAACCAAGCCTCCCCATATCTTCCCTGCCATTTCAACACCAAGCTGCCTTGTTCTCAGACCATCATCTTCATTTACTTCCCCACAGAAGCTGGGGACCCTGGGCTATGACAGCTGAGCTTTCACATGAACTTGCTGAGAAATGGGCACAAAATAAATTTACTTTCTATCTATCTATCCCCCTGAATGTTTGTTTACCTGTCTGTCTATCCAAGCCCACTTGTTTCCACCATAATTTATTGGGAGAAGAATATTGATATTAATATCCCTGAGTAGGTGACAGGAGAAGAAGATACCTCTACCGGTTGCATTTTACCAGACTGTTAATTCCAGAAAATGTGATAGAAGAGAAAATGGGGAAGAAGAGTCACACACACACACACTGTCCAATGTGTCCAATCAATAACACTCGATTCCTGCCCCTCCTGAGGATCTTAAATCTTTAGGAAAGAGCCCTGTGAAGGCCCTGTTCACCACCAGCCCCAAAACTCTTTCTTACCATCCTGCTAACTCCTTGATCCTCTTCTCAGGGGGCCAATTTCTGGGCATTTAAAGGGGTTGGAAGGCAGATGTTCTCAGTGGGGGATTTTTCTTCAACTATTCTTTGAATAATCTTTTGATGCTATTGCTCAATGAAATAAAGCCCCAGGGGGTTCTCTCACATTGTATATATAACAGCTACCTAAATATACAAAGCAAATTACTGGGTCAGGGAACAATTTTCTTCCATCTTACTGAGCGGAGGGCAATGTGTAACCACCTCCACTAGCCCTACACCCCTTGCTCCTTGCACCCTCACAGCCTCCTCTCTTCATCTTTCTTGTTCAGAATGAAAATAAGCCATTTTTCTCACCTTTTTTTCATTGCTATAACATTTATCAGGAAATGAATATTTCATGTCTTCTATCATTCAATTTCTTGAAAATGCCTCTCTATTCTGAGGATCCTGAATAGAAATTTTCTATTAGCCTCTATCATTTACAAAGACAACTCTCTTAGGCAATCCAAATTCACAAAACTGTACGTGTTACGCTTCAAACTGCAGAAGAAAACCTGACCACCTTCAGAAAATCTTGTAGAGACTCTACTAATGTTTCAAAATGAAAAACAATGTGAAGCCCTCTAACAGTAATGGCTCAGTGCAACCTGAGCTATAAATAAAATGAGGGACCCGCTTTGCCATTCTTATGGAGGCAAAACAAGGACACTGTAAATCACACTGGAAAGGGAGAAGATTAAGAGTTGAGTCCTGACTCCTCAATAAACGGTATTCAAGGTATCAGAAATGATGAGAGGAATGTTTTTTTGTGGCCCCTCACAGCTCAAGGACTCCAGGATTCCATGTCTTACTAGCATTGTGATCTTGGATAAGCCACAAGGCAGTAAGGTGCTTATAAGAGCAATGGATCCAGAAGCAAAAGATCCAGATACAAATCCTGGCTCTACTATTTACCACCTGTGTGACTTGGAATATCTATTCCTCAGTTTCCTTTTCTCTAAAATGAGAATAAACGTGGCTGCCATGGCTCTCTTCCAGGGCTTTTGTCATTCACTGATTCAAAAAGCATTTATTAAGTATCTAATATATGCAAGGCACTGTGCTAGGAAGTCAGGCTACAAAGACAGAATCTAAAAATAGTCCTTAGTGTGCTTCTAACTCTCTGGACTTTACCACCATGATTCAGCTGACTTCTCCTCCTAAAACCTCCTTCAGTGTGTGGGGCCTTCTCATGTTGGGACATCCCTCTACTATTTCAGTTCCTTTAGTTCACTGGTAATTTATTCCTGGAGGCTTCCATTTTGGAGATAGGCCCAGGTCAGTCATGCTTCATTCTTGCTTTTACAAGGAGTGAAAATGCTGAAGGGAAATGTGAACACAGGGAATAACCATTTCTTCCACCAAGGACTGTAATGCCCTCAACTTATGCCATTGTGGGAGGAAGAATTGACAGGCTTCCTACAGGGAAGAAAGCATAGAGAGGGAGGAAGGCAGGACTCAGTCACATCCAGGGACAGCTGCTCTCAATTACTCCCTAACATTGCTCATTAGGAACAGGGTTTTTAAAGACAGCATCAGGGAAAGGGCTAATTCTGGTCATCATTAATTGAGTCAACATAGTTCTGGATAAATCAGAGCAATTATACTGTAGCCCAACAGAGGATTTACAGCTCAGTGAATTAGGATGGACATATAGATAAAGGAAAACTTCTGCATCAACTATGGCCTTAGAATTTTTGCTCTGTCCTTAAGTGTGAACTGTTCTGGGTCAATGAAATCTAGAAACTTCTTTCCTTAGTATTGGAAATTATAAGTTAGATATATACATGTGCACGTATCTATAAACAGAGTTATATAGGCAAGCCCATACACACACACATATATACATATGTACACACATATGCATAGATATATATATATATTTGTTACATAAATATCTTCATTATAATATAGTACATATATATGCATATTTGTTTTTGATGGGATGGGGAATAAGACCTTATTCAACAATTCATTTAAGCAAACATTACTAAAAGGCAAGGCACTATGCTAGGTGCTGAGGACACAGAGACAAGAAAAAAAGACAAAACTTGCCTTCAGAGAGATTAAATTTTATTGCGGGGTTATAGCATATACACAGATGTGTAAACACATGGGTGTTAGAGGAGGAAAAGAGTATTAATAACTTGGGGAAAGGGATATGGAGCCAATATTGAAATAGCAGGTCAGAATCGAGCCTTGAAATAAGGCCAAGATTCTGAGAGTCAAAGAGGAAGAAGTACATAAACGTGAACCCAGGAGTATGGCTTATGCCATTGCACAGAGACAGGATGTAGAACGCTAAAACTGATAGCTTAGCTTGGCCAGGAAACTGAATGCATCAAGGGGAGTAATGTGAGATCAGGCTGGATTGTGGAGGCTCTTAAATGTCCAAGAAAGCTAGACCAGTGATGTGCCAGCTCTGTCAGGTAGAGCCAAGCTAATAATAACTTGAATGTCTATTGCATGAAGACCAGTCTGGCTAAACTTGATCATTTTTGCTGCCACAGCAATTCACAAAAGATCATTTCCTAAGGCATAAGGAGATGGTGATCTTTTCGTCAGCTGATGAAGTACTCACATGTATAATAACAAAATCACAGGTCCTTGAAAGACTAAAAGGAATGTTATTGTAAGTACTACTATAGCTACTATTGCCATGTCACAAACCTTGTAATTAATGGCAGAGCAGAGACTAGAATCCTGATTTCCTGACTCTACTCTTTTCACTAAATGAAGACTTTTTAAGATGTCTATGCCTTTCTTAATTAGGTTCTAACTCACCTAGGATCTTGATTCACATAGTCTAAGAAGCAGAGCCAGAAATAGCTCCTCAAAATGGGGAAAAACACTTCCAAGATTTGCTGGAGTTTGTTCATGGTGTGGTTAAGTTATGGGAGAAGCACATTTAGTGCACATTCAATGCACCACAAAATGTTTACCCAGCTCATCCATCTCCCAGTCTGTCTTGCTGAGCCACTGAGCAAGGAAATTGCAGCATCCCTTGGTAAAATAACACAATGGCAGGGCCCAGGAGCTGGAGCTAAATATAGCTCTAGCAGTTAAATAATGCAGGGCTGCCTGTCAGAGGGTTGGGTTGTTCCCCTCCCCACCCCACCCCCCCAGATCAGACCACTCAGTAGAGAATTCCTTTCAGAAACATGTACAGCAGCTCAATAAATTCGCCTGGAGCTTAGAAGGCAGATTTTAAATTTGAACGAACTAAAAATAGCCTTGTTTATAACGAGAGTGAAAATGTGACCAGAATATTGGACCATGTAAAAAGTATTACCAGTGCCCCATGGCTACCTGCACAGTAGCCAATGGGGTGAAATGAGGGCCACTACTCCACAGAGATATATAGGCCCATGATGCAAATAGAATACCAAATGATGGCCTCCAGGACGAAGGAGACTGAAGATTCTTCTCACAGGAAGAGAGAAACAGTAATTGGTGAAGATCACCTTTTATCACTTTTTAAACAGGCAGTTAAAAATGGACAAATGCAACTACTACTAAACTGGTGAAGGAGAACCAGGATCAATGGGGGAGGGAGGTAGGGATGATGAGACAGCAAATAATCATAGACTCCCAGAACTGTAATGGACCTTATAATACAATATAGATTATTAGCTCTTGGAACACCAAATGTTACAACTGGAAGGAACCTTATGCTACAGAAAGTAAGAACACAGAACACATTGCATTTTGTTGTGTTATCCTCAAGTAGAATGTAAACCTCACCGAAGAAGAGTTCCATTCCTTAGCATTGTAATACTTCCAACACCAAGCAAACAATGGTTGCTTAAAAAATATCCACTGACTCAACATGCCATCCAAACATGACAATAGCCCCCTCCCTGATACCACATTTCATCAGTGAGCAGGTTTAAATAACTGAGAAGCATATTTCACCAGGTCTGTGGCTATAATTCAACACAGAGCCTTGGGAAGCGAAAAAAACTGAGACTGAGGGGGAAACGCA
The DNA here is from genome assembly GCF_900497805.2 of Vombatus ursinus. Lineage (NCBI taxonomy): Eukaryota > Metazoa > Chordata > Mammalia > Diprotodontia > Vombatidae > Vombatus > Vombatus ursinus. Next base: position 5,790,079 of record NW_020945014.1, on the reverse strand, counting down.
AGGCTTTTTCTCCCCAGATAAATAGACATTTTTCAGTCTGGGTTTCAACTATACCATTATTTTAACATAAATGTACTTCACAAAGTTAGATCATTTAATATAATAGTCCTTATGTTTCAAGACCTAAGAAAAATGGGCTCTGCTCCTGCATCAGACCATTTGCTCAGTAAATGCTACATCTAGCCATAGCTAGTAGCTAGTGATATCACAAGATGACATAATCATACAATGTCAAAACTGGAAGGGATACTTGAGGTCATCCAGCTTGATACCACCAACTAATGTGATCTCTACCAGAAATTTTCCAAGGATGGGGAGTCTCTGCCTTATTAAGTAATCCCAATATATAGTAGGACAATTCTAAATATTTTTAAAATTTTTTAAATTAAGCAAAAAAATTCCTTTCTTGCCTATAACTTCACTCAATAGATTTAGTTCTGTACTCTTAGGTTGGGCAAAACACATCTAATGCCCTGTAGACATGACACATGATACACCCAAAGTTTTAATGATGCAACTCATCAAAAAAAGATTACAGAAGACCCCTGTGCTAGCACTATACACAGGACTGGCAATTCCATTACCTATATTCACTGCTGGTTCATAGTTCAAGAGCAGAGAAGAACATTTTCAGTCAAGAAGGAACAGGGGCCCTGAGGAGCAATATCACTTTTGGTCACAAGGGATCAGGGATCCTGAAGAACAGTATCACTTGCAATCTGAAGAGAGAAGAGGCTCTCAGGAACAGTATCACTTCTGGTCCCAAGGGAGCAGGGATCTTGAGGAGCAACATCAATTGCAATCCCAAGGGATGGGGGTCCCTTCATGGGCAATGGCCAGAGTGCAGACCAGGAGAGCAGTGACACCATCTCTCCCCAGATTACACCATTTTGGAAGCACCAAAAACATCCCACCACCATCTTCTCCCCCCACCCCCGCTAGCTCTGAAAACAGCAATACAAAAAAAGCCTGATGCTTGGGACAGTGCCCTTCCATCCTGCTCCACCCCACATATACACAGAGCCCAACTTTAACATAAAATTCAAAGTCAAGAAAGAGTCTGGAAAAATAAGCAAACAAAAAAAGAACCTGACCATAAAAAGCTACCACGGTGACAGGGACAATCAAGAACAAACTCAGAAGAAGACAACGATGTCAAAAGAGTTACAACTAAAGCCTCAAAGAAAAACAAAAATGTGAACTGGACAAAAGCCTAACAAGAATTCCTGGAAGAGCTTTAAAAATCATTTTCAAAATCAAAAGTGGTAAAGAAAAAATTAGGCAAAGAAATGAAAGAAAAGGAAGAAAATTATAAAAAGACAATGAACAGTTTAGTAAAAGAGGCACAATATCGAAGAAAAGAATACCTTAAAAAAAATAGAATTGACCAAAATGGAAAGAGAGGTTAAAAAAATCTTCAATGATTAAAATAAGTCCTTAAAAAACAGAAAGCCAAATGGAAAAAGAAATACAAAAGTTCACTAAAGAAAATAATTCCTTAAAAATTAGAATTGGGTAAGTGGAAGCTGCTAACTCCATGAGATATCAAGAAACAATAAAACAAAGTCAAAAGAATAAACAAAAAAATAGAAAATGTGAAATATCTCATTAGAAAAACTGACTTACAAAATAGATTGAAGAGTGATAATTTAAGAATTATTAGACTACCTAAAAGCCACAATCAAAGAAAGAGCCTGGACAGCATATTTCAAGAAATTTTAAAGGAAAACTGTCCCAATATCCTAGAACATGAGGGTAAAATAGAAATTTTTTTAAAAAAAGAAAAGAATGTACTGATCACCACCTGAAAGAGATAACAAAATGAAAATTCCCAGGACTATCATAGCCAAATTCAAGAGCTCCCAGGTCTAAGAGGAAAATACTTCAAGTAGCCAGAAAGAAACTATTCAAAATCATGAAGCCCCAGTCAGGATCACAAAAGACTTAGCAGGTACTTACTATATTAAAGGAGCAGAAGGCTTAGAATATTATTATCTGGGAAGGCCAAAGAGCTAGGATTAAAACTAAGTATCACTTACCCAGAAAAATTGAGTATAATCCTTCAAGGAAAAAGATGGTTATTTATTGAAATAGAGGACTTTCAAGCATTCCTGATGAAAAGATCAGAGCCGAATAGAAAATTGAACTTTCAAATACAAGATTCAAGAGAAGTATAAAAAGCATACTTGAAAGAGAAATCATAAAAGACTCAATAAGGTTAAACTGTTTACATTCCTATATGGGAAGATGATTTCTGTAACTTCAAAGATCTTTATCATTATTAAGACCATCAGAAGGAATACATATACACACACACAAATATATATAGATAGATATTTGTGCATGTATGTGTGTGTGTATATATATATATATATTCACACACACATATATATATATAGATGTGTATATGCATGTATTTGGGTATATATACATATATATATATATATATATATGGACAGAGAGAGAGAGAGAGAGAGAGAGAGAGAGATGCACACACAAACACAAACAGAGGCCACAGGAGTAAGTAGATTATGTTGGGATGACGCAAAAAAACAGATGGGTAAGAAAGAAGAGTGCCAAGGTGAAGGGGGAAGAGAAAGGAAGAATGAGGAAAATTATCATACATAAAACAGAGACACAAAGAAGAGCTTTTACAGTGGATGGGGAAGAGAGAAGGGTGGCAGGCAATACTTGAACCTCACTCTCATCTAAATGAGTTCAGAGGGAAAATACACACACACACACACACACACACACACACACACACACACAAATTAGATACACAAATTTATCTTACCTAACAAGGAAGTAAGAGGGAATGGGGTCAGAGAAGGGGGAGGGATTATGGTAAAAGGGAGGGTGGATTAAGGAAGTCAGTGATCAGAATTAAAACAGATATTAGACTGTAAAACTATACCAGTGAGGGACCTTAAATTTCCCATCTCAAAGCTAGATAAATCTAACCATAAAATAAATAAGAAATAACTTAAGGAGATGAATACAATCTTAGAAAAGTTAGATATGATAAATCTCTGGAGACAAATGAATGAGAATAGAAAAGAATACACCCTTTTCTCAGCATAAATAGTACCTTCACAAAAACTGATGTATTAAGGCATAAAAACTTCACAGCCAAATGCAAGAAAGCTGCAATATTAAATGCACCCTTTTCAGACCACAATGCAATTAAAAATGACATCCAATAAAGAGCCACGGAAGCACCGATTACAATTTAATTGGAAACTAAATAATCTAATCCTAAAGAATGAGTGGATCAAAGAACAAATCATAGAAGCAATCAGTAATTCCACTAAAGAGAATGACAATGAGACAACTCACCAAAATTGGTGGGATGCAGTCAAAGCAGTATTTAGGGGAAAGTTTAAATCTCTAAATGTGTACATCAATTAGAGAAAGAACAAATCAATGAATTGAGCATGCAGCTGAAAAAAATAATTTAAAAAAAACCTAGAAAAAGAACAAATTAAAAATCCTCTATTAAATACCAAAATGGAAATCCTAAATATCAACAGAGAGATTCATAAAATTAAAAGTTAAAAAAATTTGAGCTAATAAACCTAGGAGCTGCTTTTATGTGGAGAAAATAATAAAATAAACCACGGGTAAATGTGCCACCAATGAAGATGAAACTAAAGCAACTATTAGGAGTTATTTTGCCCAATTATATGCAGGAAAACTGATAATCTAAGTGAGATGGATGAATATTTACAAAAAAATAATAAATTGTACAGTTTAGCAAAAGAAGAAATAGAATACTTAAATAACATTATCTTAGAAAAAGAAATTGAACAAACCATATATGAGCTTTCTAAGAGGGGAAAAAAAAAACTACCCAGGGCCAGATGGATTTACAAGTGTATTCGACCAAATACTTAAGGAACAATTGATCCCAATACTATATAAATTATTTGAAAAAATAGATAAAGGAGTCCTACCGAGTTCCTTTTATGACATAAATATGGCAAAAAAAAAAGGAGGGGGAGGAGAAGGACCTATTTGTACAAAAATATTTACAGCAGCTCTTTTTGCGGAGACAAAGAATTGTAAATTGAGGGGATGCTCATCCATTGTGGAATGACTGAACAAGTTGTGGTATATGACTGAATATATGACTGTGATAGAATACTATTATGTTATAAGAAATGATGAGCACGATGTTTTCAGAAAATCTGGGAAGATTTATATGAACTAATAAAAGGAAAGTGAGCAGAACCTAGAGAACACTGTACACAGTAACAGAAACATTGTAACAATGATCAACTGTGAAACACTTAGCTACTCTGATCAAGATAATGATCCAAGACATTTCCAAGTGACCCATGATGAAAAATGCTATCCACCTCCAGTGAAAGAACTAATGGAGTCTGAATGCAGATTGAAGCATACTTTTTTAAAACTTTATTGTGCGTGTGTGTATGTGTGTGTGTGTGTGTGTGCATGCGCGTATGTGTTTTCTTTTGAAATAGGGCTCATATGGAAATATGGTATTAGAAATCAAAATATCAAAAAATGAATGTTAATTTTTTTTACAAGTAAATGGGAAACATTTAACAAAATAAATAAAAAACATATTTGTTAAAAACAACAACAAAGATCATTGTGCTCTGAAATTCTCTGATTCTATGAATCTCAGTGTTGTTATAGACCATACTTTCTATTTCCTTACATTCCACCAGTCTCTCCTACAGCACCTAATATACAGTGTGGCACCAAGCAGGTCATAAATTAATGGTATTGGTTTACTGGTAACAGGACAATGGCTCTGCCCAATGTTCTCCTGTGCATATGTCAAGGCTCATCTGTTTTGCTACCACTTACCTTTTAAAAAGAAATGTTAATTCATATCATTTAGTTTTATACAATGCCTGTCCATATACGTCCATTCCTCCTGCCCTATCTGCAGAGCTACTCTAAGTAACTAACCAACATATTAACCAAGTCTGATAGGACATGCAACAGTCCACAGTCATAGTCCCCAACCTATGCAAAGAATGAAGCAAGATGCATTTTCCCATCTCTTCTTTGGGACCAATATTTCTCATAATTACAAAGAATTCCATTTGCTTTGTTTTTTTGTTGTTGTTTCCATTTATATGGTTGTCATAGTTCTCTATCTTTTGTGGCTCTGCTTACTGCATTTTGTCACTTCATATAAATCATCTGGCATGTCTTCATTCTCTTTATGTTTGTTTCTTATGATGCAGTCATATCCCATTACATTCACATAGAACAATTTGATTAGCCATTCCCCAATTGATGGGTGTCTACTTTGTTTCCAGATCTTTGAGACTACAAAAAAGTGCTGCTATTAAAATTCTAGTATATATGGGCCTTTTTTTTCCTCCTAACTTTAATATCCTTGACGTATGTGCCAAGCAGTAAGATCTCATTGCCAAAGAGCATGAATATTTTAGTCCCTTTCCTAGCATAATATCAAATTGTTTTCCAGAATTGTTATAGCACTCCATACATCCATCAACAGTCAGTCAGATTAGTCAATAAGTCAACAAACAATTATTAAGCATTTATTATACACCATGCACTATGCTAAGGTCTAGGGACACATACACATACATTTAAAAAAAAACAACCCACAATTCTTGCCCTCAAGGCACATACAGTCTAACACTGAGAACACATAAATAACTAAGTACATTAAAGACAAGAGACCAGATAGAAGGTACTCCACAAGGAAAAGCATTGACATCCGGGGAGTGAGCTTGAAAGAGGTCTGTGGGGTTGCAGGTTGAAAGAGAATAGAAAAGACCTTCAGAATGTGGGCTTTGAGCTGAGTCTTGGAGGAATTCAGGGAAACGAAGAAGCATAAGGGAGAAAACAGAACATTCCAAGTACTGGGGACAGACAAAGTAAAGACAGGGACATGGAAGATGAAGTGCCCTATGGAAGGAACTACAAGTAGGCCACTGTTGCTGGATCATGGAGTGTGAAGAAGTACGAAAAGACTGGAAAGGTGAGAAGGGACTAGGCTAAGAAGAGCTTAAAATTCCAAACAGATGACTTTATATCTTATCATGACTAAAATGGGGAGCCACTGGCCCTCACTAAGGAAATGGGTGACATGGTCAGATGTATGCTTTAGAAAAATTATTTTGGCAGCTGAGTGTAGTGTGGATTAGAGGGGAGAGATGTTTGAAGTAGGCAGACCAGCCACATGACTACTACAATAGTTCAAGAAAGAAGTTATGTGAGGACCTGAACTAAGGCTTTAGTGGAAAGAATGAGGTAAATATAAGAGATGATGTGAAAGTAGAAATGATAAGATCTGGCAATAGATTTTATACATGGGGTAAGTGAGAATGAAGAGTTTAGGATGATCTCAAAGTTCTGAGCATGAGTAACTGGTAGGATGGTGGTATACCACCTGGACATAATAAAGAAGTTAGGAATGGCAGGAATGGGGGGGGGGGGTCTAAAAATCCAAAATAGAATGGGAGATTCAAACTAGACCTCAAAAGAAAGACCAGGATTGGAAAAATAGAACTAGGAATCATCTGAATAAAATTTTAACTAAAACTATGAGACCTGAAGAAATGACCAAACAGTATAGAAAGAAAAAAGAAGAGAGCCCAAGAAAAGTCTTGAAGCATGGCAATGGTTAATAGATGTGAAACAGGAAAGGACAGTGAGAAGGAGCAGTTAGATTGGAGGTGAACTGAGATAAATGGTGTCATAAAAACCCAGAGGGATTGGAGTATAGAGAGGGAGAAGGTGATTAAAACAGTGAAATGTGACAGAGGTGTAGAAGCTCCAAATGTCGGTGGCATTCTCAAGAAGCTTAGATATAAAGAGAAGAGATATACAGGATGACAGCTGTTAGGGATGGCCAGATGAAATCAGGTGTTAGGGTTTTATTTTAAAGAATGGGAGAAGAGACAGCTAAGTGACACAGTAGATAGGGCACCGGGCCCTGGAGTCAGGAGTACCTGAGTTCAAATTGGGAGAAAGGGAAAGGGAAAGGGAAAGGGAAAGGGAAAGGGAAAGGGAAAGGGAAAGGGAAAGGGAAAGGAAAAGGAAAAGGAAAAGGAAAAGGAAAAGGAAAAGGAAAAGGAAAGGAGCTGGGCAGTCATAAGCAGCAGGAAAGAAGCCAGTAGAGAAAGAGATGGAAGATAAGAGAGAATAGGGAGGATAGCAAGGGTAATGTGCTGAAGATATTGGAAGGGGATGGGATCAAAGGCACATGTAGAAGAATTAGTCTCGACAACGAAACAGGTCATCTGTTCATGTGAAACCAGAGTAAAGTATGAATGATGAAAGATGATGAGAGGGAGAAGTGGGAACTCTTAACAAATGATGTCAATCTTTTTCAGTGAATTATGAGGTGAGGTTCTCAATAAATAGGGTGGGGGAAGTGAACGCCATAGAAGGCTTGAGGAGAGATGAGAAGATTTGGAATGACTGTGCAAAGTGGGATAGCAAATCAATTCAGGAAAAAGATAATGTTTGTAGGGCTGTAGTAAGGGTTCAGTTGATATTACATAACATAAATTTGTAATGACCCCAGTAAATGACAAGGTTCTGTGATTTTCTCCAGTTCTGTTCAGTAGTACATGAATAGGAGTGAATGAAGCAAATGGCTGGAGTAATCCAAGGTTGGGATTTGGTAAGGCATGGTAGGCAATAGGAAAAGAAGGCAAGAGATTCTAAGGTAGATTTGAGTAAGAGACTGAAAGAGAGAAGGAGGTAGACTATAACTAGTGCAGGGGTGATGGCCTAGAAAAAAGAACAGGAAGATGAAGGTTTTGGAGGAGACAGTGAGAGCGAAGAACAGGGTTAAGGATAGTAAAGTACAGAAAAAAGTGGAATGACAAAAGAGTATGATAAGACAAAGGAATTTCAGAGTTTATGATCAAGGGTATGGAACATTTATGAGGGATGGCAAGAATAAAGGTATAATCATCTCTTTGTGTAGCTAAGGTGAAGCGGAGGAGTTAAGTCATGGGAATTCAGTACACTGAGAAACTAAGTAGTTAGTATACTTGAGGGGTAACAAAATGTATGTTGAAGACCCTTAAGGTAATATCAGGAGTTGGGGAGGTGAGAAAAAGGTGAGGCATTAAGGGAAGGAAGGAAAATATCCTGGAGGCTTTGATTGGCAACAGCTACCAGGATCTGCATTGGGCTATGAATGAATGAATGAATGAATGAATGAATGAATGAATGATGTGAGCCTCAAAGGAAAAGGGGTTGCTTAGCATAAGTGGTAGAGGAAGAATCTGGAAAAGGAAATGGGGAGCAAGGAATATTTCAACTCCCCCACCTGACTAGTTAGTTTCAGGAACAGTTGTATGAAGAATAGCTAGCCAGTACTTGAAAGGGTGGAAACAAAAGCAGTGACATCAATAAAGAGCCATGTCTCAGTGAAAGATAGAAGACGGAAGGACTGAGAAAGAAAAAAAGGTTTGAGATGAAACAAGTTAATTATGGAGCACTGCATCTATATGCCTGTCTTTTCATAGATTTCCCCACCCACCCACCAACTATTCCCATCTTTTTTCACTGAAGATACAACAAAGAAGACAGAGGAAATTAAAGCAAGAGAACCACATGTGTAGTTCTTTGCCTTCTTAACACCTAGTCATTCTTCAAAACCCAGTTCTATCAGCTCTTGCTTGAAGTCTTCCATAATCTCTCCAGCTGGAATTAATTCATGTGGTCTCATTGATGTTAGGGACAAGAATAGTGATTTCACCAGTATAGGTGAGGAATCTCCCTCTACCAATGCTAGTTCTTTCTTGAGAACTTAGAATCTTGAAGAGCTGCCTAGAGCACTGAGAGATGAAGTCATTTGTTCAGGGCCACACAACCTGTGTTAAAGGCGGGACCTGAACTCAATTCCTCCTAGCTACGAGGCAAGTTCTCTTTCCATGACTCCCTGCCACCTCTCTATAATAATTATTATTTAATTATCCATGAACATATATTATTCCCCTATTACTTAAGCCCCATCATAGCGAGGACAATGTCTTAATGATCTCTATAACAACCCAAGCAGTTGGCACAGTATTTGCATATAGGTGGCATTTAATAAATGTTTATGTAACTCATGGGGGAAAGTTGGCAAATGAGAGCCCAAGCCTTGGAGCAAGCAAAATTTGCTCAGCCTCATATTAACCCATGCAGAGGCTTAGTGAGCTTGCTTCTAAAAATGTGCATTGGAGGGGCTAAGCCCTTTCTTTACCTTCCTTATTCAAAGCACGTGCAAGCATCATAACCTTCCTTTCTGCTTACTTTGGAATTACTAAAAGCCTTTTTAATTGGCTCCTAAACTGGAACTAACAGAAGAACTCTCTCATGGTCAGCTTTTGAGTGAGGAAGGGATAAATTCTGTGGACCTCCATGTGGAGAGAGAGGTAGCCACAGCAGCAAAAGCAAGCAGTGCTATGGACCTTACCTCTGAAGTCAGGCTACCATGTGGTAGTAGCAGATTAATGTAACAGCCTGTCCTCAAAGTAAGGAAATGATTCATCCATTAGTTATATCACATGTGGAAGCGAAATTGGCTGAGGGATTGGTTGTAGTCACAATTCTAAATTTAAGTCCTGTCTCCCCAGGTATAGCAATAGTAGAGGAGAGTGAGCTCCTCCTTTTGTACTGTGATTGTGGTTTTATTTTTTAAGTAGCTATCCCTTTGCAAAAGCTAACTGATATTTGGCAGTTAATTGCTATTAAGGAAGCGCTATTGATATTAATTGATATTAAGGGCTTCATGAACAGCAGTATTAGAAAAAGCCCAACCCCTGAGGGTTACTCCCTAAAACTTAGAGGGGAAGACACAATCTAGCCTTGCTCTGAGGCTCAACATATAAGTATAAGAAAGGGTTAGGATAGTGAGACCAGAACAAATATGTGCCACATTTTTTTTTAATGAATAGAATTAGATTCAGAAAACCTGGGATCAAACCATGGTTCTACCATGCCATGAACTTGAACAAGTTACTTATCTGCTTTCAGCCCCGATGTCCTCCTTTGCTTGAAAAACAAAGAGAATTATATGTATCCACTGTCTCCCATAATGTATCTGTTAGGATCACATAAGATACATAAATATACATATACATATATACATGTATATTATGTATATAAATATACATAAAATACTTTGAGGAATTTATAATCTCAACTGATATGAGGACTCTCATCCACAACTCATCCAGACATCAAAATCTGTGATTCTTGCTCACGTTATCCTATAAATTCTCTCTATTCAACCAAATATGCTATCGTGGGTCATCCTCTACATTTCTTGTACTACATTGATACTAATGGAGTATGTATGCTGTCCATAGCTTGTCACTTGTTTTTGCTCCAGGGTAATTATTGATATTTTACCTAGTTACCTTTTTTGGGGGGGAATTTATTCCAAATCCATAAGATAAAGTTGAAATTACTAAAATACTACACAGAATTATGGTATTAATAATGCTATCATTACTATTAATACAGTCTATCAGGACACAAAATCAGTCTTTCTGGGGTGATACTTGCCCACAATTAGAACTCAAAAATGAACTCCCTACAGCAGGCATCTAGTATTCACAGGAGATTTTACACACATGGGACCTCAATCATACAGGTCACACAGGTGCTTCACAAGATGGCTTGGTTATTTGTGGAACATCATCTACTGAAATTACTAACCAAAAACACAATTTTATGATACCAGAAGGCTATTCTGTGGCCTTAGTGAGCTATTGATAAGTATATAAATCCTACAGAATGAATGTATCAATGTATCTATGTGTTTTTAAGGATCAAGGGATATTGGATTAGGGGATTTTTATGTACAAATACTTCTTACACAATTTGTTAATGAGTTTGTACAATAATGGTTGATGAAATGCAAATGAACAGGAATTCAATTAAACAAACATTCAAATACAGTAGTTCTACTACAGGTAAAGCACTGTATTCAGTCTTAGAGGGGAAGGCAAGGTTATATAAAAATCATTAAGACAAATGAAAACCACTAGAACAGAATGAAGGGTAGAGGAGAGGCTGAGTTTCTCAATCTGTAAAAAGAGAAAGTTGAACTAGATGACTTTAAGAAGAAATAATCCTTTCTGTACCATGCATATGAGGCCACAGAGTGAAAATATTATAATGAGGAAGTAATATGTAAATAACTAGATATATATAAGGTATATACAGAGTAGATGGAAAGTAATCTAACAGGGGAAGGCACTAGCAGCTAGGGGAGCAGGAAAGGCCTTCTGCAAAAAGTGGAATTTGAGCTGAGTCTTGGAAAAGTGAGAATATCTAAGAGGAGCCAGATGAGCATCCCAGGCATAGGAGATAACCAGTGCAAAGGCACAAAAAATGTAGTGTCATGTAAAGTGACAGCAAGTTGGCCAATGTAACTCTAGATAAGAGTTGATGCAGGATAGGTAGGAAAGTGTCAGGAGACCTAAAAGGTGAGATGGCCTATTTGAGGCCCTATCAGGTCCCTCTCAGATATAATATTCAAAATCTTTTTACAATCTGTGGTCCTTGTGAACTGAATCTCTGTTGTAAGGTCCCTTACAGGTCTAGATTCTGAGTTTATGAACAGCTCAGAGATGAAACCCAGTATGACAGGTCAATTACTGTTTAAAAAAAAAAAAAACACTTCAGAATACAAACCTTGCAAAGATTTTTTTTATTAAATATATCATTAAGATAACCAAGCCAATGGTTAGGTCCATCTTTCAGTCAGATCAGGGGCTATTGGCTTTCAACAAAGCAACACGTCTAGTTTTTACAGTAGCTACTATGTACTTTGGAATGTGCCCCTTCTCCAATGCCAGCCTTTCAGGAAATTTATGTTCCTTAAAGGCTGTAAGTAAGGTGAATTTTAGTGTGTTAAGTGGATTTTTTGTTATTTTTCTTACAGTTTTCTTCTCAGGATCCATAGCCATAGCAGTCTCTATTTCCCAGGTGTTAGATACGAGTTCTCACGATCATGGTTCAAAACAGTTTCTACTGCTTGCACAGTAGATATAGGGATGAAGTGATGTAAAATTGTGAGGCTATTGCTGGCAATGTGCCTTCTTTGTCTGTTGCCCTATAAAGCAAGTGGGCACTGGTCAGTGACTGGGGACCCCCAGAAGGGTAAATGTGCAGGCTGAATGCTGTGCGTGCCTTGATTGGACCGCATCAAGGCTTGGGAGGGGAGATCTGTGTGTTTGCCTCAACCAGCTCCAACCAAGGCTTGAGAGGATTTAAGGGAGTACACAAGTTGTGCTGGTCTCGACTGACCCCATCAAGACAAGGGATAGTTGCCCCCCCTTCATGCCGGCCCCTGTGAGAAGGGTTGTTAGGGAATGCTGTAGGAGTTGGTGCTCCCATTATCAGCAAACTCCCTTTGAGAAGACTACAATAAAGTAAGCTTATTTAACCCCTTATTATGACTCCATTCCTGTCTTCCTGTCTGATCGGATCAAAAACAAACCTGCTAGTGAGAGAGGTGCTAGAAGCCCTCCTGTGTCTCCTTCCTAAGAAATGACATAGTCGATACGTTTATTTTTCCAACAAAGGCTTAATTTAGGTGTGACCTCCTCCCAGAAAGAAGCCTTTCCCAGTATTTTCACACTCTCCTCAGATATTACTAAAGCAGCCTCTTTCCTTTGTATTCACATCACTAGCATTACTGATCTCAGCTATTGTACGAACGTAGAACATAAGCAGACTATTTTAAAAGCTTTTGGCTTGTCTCCCCAATGCCTATACAAAAATTGTTTAATAAATTTCTATTTAATTGAATTGATGGGAAATAAGCATTTATTAATGGCCTACAATATGCCAGGAGCTATGCTAAGCACTTTGCAAATAAGATCTCATTTGATCCTCACAAAATCTCTTCAAGGTAGGTGTTATTATTATCTCCATTTTACAGTTGAGGAAACTGAGACAGACAGAAGTAAAGTGACTTGTCCAGGATCATACAGTTAGTGCCTGAAGCTGCACTTGAATTCAGGTCTTTCTGATTGCAGGTCCCTGTTTTTATAGCACTTAGCTGCCTTGAAATCGATTCTCATGAAGTGTGACCCTTTTCTTTTTAAAGAGTCTAAAGTTTCTTCTAACAGTTGTGCTCTCCCTACCAAAAGTTTAAGTATTAATGACTTACAAAGCAAATAGTTAGATTTGATGGCTCCTTAATTACATAAATGACATAATTAACCAAAGAAAGAAAAAGCTGTCACTGGCACCACCTCTACTCAATCAGCAAGAATGTCCTATTCCTCCTTTAAAGTCCTACAACTCACATTGTTTGCACTACTCATTTAGCAATTATTCATACATACATACACAGGAGACAATGTGGATGGGAAGTAAGTAGTAAAGATGAGAGGATACAGCAGATAAAGAATAGGACTTATTATCAGGAGAGCCAGATTAGAGGCCCTCTTCACCATGTACCACCTATATGATAAACTATAATATTTATATCGTCTACCTTACAGATTTATTGCAAGGGAATAGAGACTTAAAAAACTGTTATAATTGAAAATATCACAGAATGTTGACATTGAATATACTGCTGGACAACAGGGTTTCCAACACTGAACCCCTAACAACCAGGTTTGGTTTTTTCCTTACTTTCCCTCTTACTGCTCTCAGTTTGATGCCCTTTCCATTATGGCCTAAAGGGGCTTGTATACTATTTGGAGAGACACATGAAAAAAAAAGCAGAGAACAACATAACAATAATGTAATCAACTGATGACTGGTGCAGACAATAAGGAACCCAAAGAAGCAGGAGTTTGGTGTGCAGTGGATTACTAAGGGAAGGTGTCATTCCTAGAGGAAGCTAGATGAGTTTGGCTTTGAAGGATGGATAAGATTTAGAAAGTAGAGACCTGGACAGACAGCATGCCTGATGAGAAGAACAGCGCAAACAAAAGAACAAGAGTAGAAATGAAGGGTAGTTTTCCCTTCACCGAATCCTATTAGCATTTATGTACCTTTGAAGTTTACACTACACCTAGAGGAATATTTACAGTATGTTACAGAATCAGTTGGTGAATTGACATTTCTCCTGCAGAGCCAAACTGTTATTTATATTCTAGGTTTCTAGAGAGACTAGGGAAGAGAAGGAAATTATTTTTACGTCATCAATGGTAATAATTTATATCTATAATGATCTGAGTAGACTGATGCCTGAATCTTCTAAAAAGGAGAAAATCCCAAGAAATCAATGTAAAAATATTCTGTGATGTGTTCATCACTATTAATATACCATCAGGTTCATTATGAGCTTAAAGTAGATTATTGTATTTTTTTAAAGGTACATCACTTAGTAGTAAACCCCTCAACACTTAAGCTGCCACCTCTCAGAGTACTAAATGGTACATTGTGTTACTTCATTCCTACATTCCTGTTTCCTTCTGGGAGCTAAACACAAGCCCCTGGATTTAATTCCCAGGCCAAATTAAAGATATTGTTTATACAGTCCTCTATGGCTTATCTGGCAAAAGCAGTAGCTGTGTAAGATTTTTCTCCTTGCTAACAGAATCACAGATTTGAGAATTTTAGAACAGAAAGAGCCTTCAAAGAACATCTACGCCAAACTCTGCCTGACCAGAAGTCTCCTGTATGACATTTCTTATAAGGGGTAGTTTCATTCTACTTGAACATTTCTCCTGACTGACTTCCTATCCAGGCAGCCCATGCCATTGTGAGACAGTGCTCACCGAATGGAAGTTCTTCCTTATGCTGAGTTAAAAATCTATCTGACTGGGACCCAGTCACCCTAGTTCTGCCCTCCAGGACCAAAAAGAACAAGGCAAATCCCTCCATCTTGTGTCAGCCCTTCAGACACTTCAAAACAACAATCACATTTCCCCTGAGTCTGTCAGCTGAGCACAGGATAATAGGGTTAGAGTTAGAGCCAGAAGTGAGCTAGACCAGGCCTCTTACTTCACAGATAAGTCAGGTCCACACAAAGAATCACAGATTTAGTCCTAGAAGGGCTCTCAGACATCATAGAGTTGAATGCTCTAATTTAACAGAACAAAGGACAAAAGAGGTGATGTGACTTGCTCAAAGACACACAGGTAGTAAAGAATAGTGTCAGTATTCAAACATAGGTTCTAGGACTCAAATCCAGCCTGGCACCTCTCCTCGTCAAGCTTCTTTAGTCTCCAACCCCCTCTTCAACCCATTTACCTTCTACTGTACACATTGCAGCTTATCATCATCTTTCCTAAAAATCGGCATCAAGAACTGAACATAGTACTTCAGATATGTTCTCAGCAATTGTTTCTGTTTTTGCCAGAAACCCTGAGGGTCTTCCCCTCCCAGATTGATTTTTTTTGACTAGGTAAAAGGGGCCATTCTCTGTCTCATTTCTTACCTAGCCTTAATCACTGAATGGGCATTGCCTCAGTCAAACTGAGACCTGGGAAAGACCTGAACTTAAAAAGGCCACGGTCTCCCACTGCATGCAGGGCCATCTTCAGTTGTCCTAATCTGTATCTTGCCACTGGACCTAGATGGCTCCAGGGGAGTGAGTGAGTCTGGTAACTTTGCACAGCCCTCCCTCACTTAAATCCAATTCACTTGCAAGCCATGGGATCACCTTCTTGATGTCATAGTCCTCTTCCAGAATGAAGGACAAACAATATCCAGGCAGAAGACAGTGTGAAAATTCAGATTTTATGCTTAATTTCCTGTATTAAATTAAAAATTATGATTCAACAAAGCTTACTATGTGCAAAGTACCATGCTAGGCATGATAAATACAAAAACAAAAAGCAGCCCCTGCCTTAAAGAAACTTCCATTCTACTTAAGAGGATAGGTTATGCATAAAAGTATATAATACAAGAAAAATTAAGGATACCATAGAATCATCTCAAGCTCAGAGAAAGGCACTACAGAGATCAAATCCTATGCCCTAATTTAATAGATCAAGAAACTGAGGCCTAAGAAACTTGCTCCAGGTCACACAAATACCAAGTTGAAAAAGAAAGTTTCAATTTCAAGATCTTCAACTCCAAATAGTAATAGCTAGCATAAGATTTGTGAAATGCTTTACAATTATCTCACTTTATCCTTATAATAATCCTGAGAAATGGTGCTACTATTACCCCCATTTTACAAATGAGGTAACTGAGGAAAGAGAGGTTAAATGACTTGCCCAGGGTCACACAGCTAGTGTCTGAAGTCACATTGGAACCCAGATCTTACTACCCTACCAGCTGCCTCTACTGTTCTTTCACATACTATTATTCAGAGGCATTAGGGTTTTACATAGGGAACTGAACATGAGCTGATCTTGAAAAACAAGGATTCTGGGGAAAAAGAAGAGAAAAGAAACAAGGAGCACTTTGTAAGAAAGAGGACTGGATTGTACAAATGCACAGAAAAGGGATCTACAGTGTCAAGTTCAGAAGTCTCTACCACAGGTCTGGCACAAATAGTCCATAGGAAAACTATCAGGACATTAGAGATGGCTTGCAGACCATGTCTAAGGTCAGGCAAAATCTGTTTATAACCTTCCTTTGCTCACCCTTTTTTCCTCTGCTCCAGCACAACCTTCTCATGTTAATATTTAAACTTTCTATTATCAAGCAATCAATCAGCTAACATTTATCAAGCACCTACTTTTTTCTGGCAGTGTGCTAAGCACTGAGGATAGAAGAAGAGGCAAAAGACAATCTCTGCCCTTAAGGAGCTTAAGATCTAATGGGGAAGTCAACATGCATAAAAATGTATACAAAGCAAGCTTATCTACAGGATGAATAAGATGATTAACAGAGGGAAGGCACTGGAATTAAGAGGGTTAGGAAAGGCTTCCTGTAGGAGGTGGGATTTTAGAGGAGACTTAAAGGGATTCAGGGAGGTCAGTAGTCAGAACAAAATAGAGAGAATGTTCCAGGCACGGAGAACAGCCAAAGAAAATACCTGGAGCTGAGAAATGGAGGGTCTTGTTTTTGAAATGATCAGGAGGCCAGTGACGCTGGATCAAAGAGCACATGGTGAGGACTAAGATGTAAGAAGACTGGAAAGGTAAGAAATGCTAAGTTATGAGAGGCTTCAAATGCCAAACACATCATTTTCTATTTTGATCTTAGAGGCAATAGGAAGTAAATGGAGTTTATTGAAATGGGTGAGGGAGGGAGGGTTGGGGGAAGGGGACATGATCAGACCTGTGCTTTAGGAAAATCACTTTGTGGCCTGAATGGAGGATGGATTGGAGTAGGGGGAGACTCACCAGCAGGCTACTGCAGTAATCCAGGAACGACGAGGGCCCACACCAGAGTGGTGGCAGTATCAGAGGAGAAAAAGGAAGGGGGCATATACAAAATATGTTACAAAGGTAAAATCTTACATGAGGTGAAGAATGCCATAATAAAAGCCTATTATTTTATATATTATTGATCTATATGATTTTTTTATGAAACCTTGTCTAAATCCAAAAATTACTGTAACAAATTGGGATAATATTTACTTTCCTCTCTTGCCTCTGATTACTATACCAGTTTCTCACTTCCTCTCAAACATTTAGGATTGGATGTTTAAGTATTTATTATTAAATTGGAGTAATCAGTAATTAGAGCAATTAGAGCAACCAGTTATATCATACACTGAGGAAGCTACCTCTTCAAAACAGGCAAGCATTTCCTTCACTAAAAATCATTCTATGACATTTTATTGAGGTGAACCTGGATTTTCAAAGGTTAATCCATCAGAGCACAAGCTTACACATCATGCCATCATCTGAGGATCAACCAATTTAAGTCTGGGAGATATCACCAACCTGGCAAAAAGGTGATGATTTTTTTTTTCCCACACATATAAGGCCACCTTTTTCATAGAAGAATAGTGATAGTCAGCAGTGGATGGAATACTCACACTGATAAAATCATGAATCCCAGTGGTACTGAATTTTACATTTAAATATTTAGATATGTTTTGAGAGACACAGTAAGCATTCTTCTCACCCAGCCATCCACCTCAGACACCTTCTTGCAATCGATTCTGCTACAACATCCTCTGGACCACAAGATCTCCAGAAACCATGCTCCAGGAGATTTAATTCATTCAGCTTTGGAACCCCCATTCTGGAGCTAAATTATCCTTATTGGTAAGTGCAAACTCTCAAGACCTACTGGACCAAAATCAGACCATGCCTAAGATGCCATCCAACTGCCCAACCTGGCTATATTCTTTCCAAATGCCCCAATAGAAAACAAGTAACCCTCCCCCAACTCCTCTAAATCTGGAAAATATAACTGAATCAATACAAGTATTGCTGCTGGAAAGGATCAGTCATTCAACTCATCTATAACTCAAATCACTATGATTATGATTTCTCAGACCAAATCACCCTTTCCTGTCCAGTGCTCTTCTATATTCATTATCTTCCCCTATTAAAATCTAAGTTTTGTGAGGGTGGGAACTGCCTCATATTTGTCTTTGTAACTCCAATGCTGAGTAACACAGTAAACACTTAATAAGTGCCTATATTCTGTCATGCACTTATTCGTCCACTTTCTCTGCTTTTACTCATTACTAAATGCTGCTGGGAAAAGTTATTAAACTCACTAACTCAGTCCACGACAAATATACATTGCCTAAACTCACTGATCCCTTTCTGTAGTCATGGCGATTCCTTTATGCTTCCTGACAGACTATATTATATTCCTAGTAGCAACTATTTAAGACCTTCTCTTCTAGAGTCCCTCCCTGCTTTTTTCTCAGTAGAGGACCTTGCTTCCTACCTCATTGAGAAAACAGGTACTTTGCCATAAGCTCCTTCTTCTCCCCTCTTTCCTACCGCAAAACTTCTTGACACCATTCCTTAATCTTGGCTCTTTGTCCAGTCTCCTGAAGCCTTCTCTTCCTATTTTCTTCAGTAGTTTGCCATTTCAATTGATCCACTTGCCTATCTAATCGTCAAGCTCTCCTTAGGTTTTGGCTTCTCCCCTGCAATGCTGACTGGATATATTCCATTCTTTAGAAATGTTCCCTTGACCCTGCCACCCTCCTCAAGCACACATTTCATATTTCTTTTCTCTTTCATAGACATTCTTCAACAAAAAGTCATCTAGTAAAGTCAATAGGTATTTTTTTTACATGCCTGCTATGTACTAGGCACTGTGCCAAGCACTAGGAATACAAAAGGTAGAGAGAGGAAGAATTCCTGCCCTTACTTCTCAATCCCAAGAAATCTGACTACCAACCCCACCACTCAAATGAAACTAGTCTAAAAGGGTACGAACAATCTTTTAACTGCAATAGCCAATGGCTTTTCCTTAGTTCTCATTCTATTGGACCTCCCTATAGCAATTAACACTACACTATACCCCTAACAAATAGTTTCTCCTCCCTCATCTTTCATAACACTTATTTTTCCTGGTTCTCTTCAACCAATCTTTCAGACCATTCTTCCTAAGTCACCATTGCTGGACCATTATCCATCTCTCACCAAGCTTATTTATCCTCCAAGGCTCTGTCCGGGGCCCTCTTTGATATTCTCTTTATACTCTTTCTAGGGGATCTCATTAGCTACTATAGATTCAGTTACAGATAAATCTATATATTCTAACCATTCTCCTGATCAACAGTCCCCATATCACCAAATACCTGGGGACATCTCCTCCACTAGGTATCTCAAAATCAGCTTGTTCAAAAAAGAACTCATTATCTTCTTCCCCTAAACGCATAACTACTCCAAACTTTCCTGTTTCTATTGAGAATATTACCATTATTCTAGTGACTCACGTTTACCACCTTATAATCATCTAAATTCTTCCCCCTCTTTTACTCCCCCACCTTCACTATTCATTTAGTTTCCAAGTCTTCTCCATTCTACAATCAACACTGTACAACTACTTTCCACAATCTCGCATCTGCCCAATTCTCTATTCACATATCACTCATGCCAGGAAAGGGAAGATCCAGGGCCCCTTTATGACTCCGAAAGAGAAACTGGGTGTAGTTATTATGTAATGGAAAGAATTTTGGAGTCAGAAAGTCAGTGTCTAAATGCCAATTTGAACTTGGTAAAATCATTTTATCCCCATGAGTCTCAATTTCCTCATTTATAAAATGGAGATAAAAGTACTTATACCATCTACCTCATAAGACTTTTTGTGGAGCCCAAATGAGATAATATACATAAAGCTAACATACATACAATAGTATACATGAAGGAAATGAATATACATAAATAACATATTAGTAAATACTAAAACCATATATTAAGGTTAGTTATTATTAGAATTACTAAGCAATGTCAGACCTAGAAGAGAAAGCAAGGGCCTTTTGAAGAACACAGAATTTTGAACTAAAAAGATCACCTTATCTAATTCTATGATTTGATAAATTGGAACATTGGAGTTCAACTATGCTGCACAGGAAAGGGAGACAGTCAGAATATCATGTATTAGCATCTAATACTGAACACTACACAGAGGATCCTCAACCATGTTGGATTTAACCCAAAGGTTTTTAGCACAAAAGGTAGTATATTAGGGGAAAAGCCCTGACCTTAAGAGTCAGAAGACTTAGAGCTACCTAGAACATTGACCATCTATGTGACTTTGGACTAGTCACTTAGACCTTTTTAATTTTCAAAGTCCTCATCTGTAAAACGGGAAAATAAAATTTGTTCTCTATAGTTCACAAGGTTGATATGAGGAAAGTGCTTTACAAACTATGAAGTTACACAGAAATACAAACTATTCATTTACTATTTTTATTATTAACCTGTTGGTCCTCATTAAATCCCATATTCAAGGTTATGACAAGTCACGGAATTAGGGGAAAATTGTACAGACACTTGGTATTCCACCTGCTGTCTCTCTGCCTTTGCAGGGACTAACCCCTAAGCACACGGAATTAACTCCCTTCTCTTCTCTGCTTCTTAATATCCTGAACTTCCTTTAAGGCTCAGCTTGACTGCCAACTCCTACATGACATCCTTCCTGATCCTTTCAGTCATCAGTGCTCTCTCCTCATCCCCACCTCCAGTAAGCTCCTATAGGAGGCAAGGAATACTGCATTTTTTTTTCCTTGTATTCCAAGGGACTAACATAGCGCCTTGCAAAAAGTAGCCTCTTAATAAATATTTGTTGAACGAACAAAGACGACAACAGAGAGACCATCAGTCAGAGTGCCATAATCTATATAGAAGCACAAATTATTCTCTGAAGATGATGACTCAAAGTTAGTATGGAATCTACTTGTTGATCCATTGATGAACAAAAAATATTAACCATGATGGAGGGCACTGAAAGTAGAACATATAAATAATGTGATATGTTTTGGGGTCTTTGAAAGAGAAATGATAATGGCTAGGAGTTGCAGAAGTTCAACAGCCTCATTCTATATGGCCACAGATGGCAGAAGCAAGACCAAAGTGAGAAGTTACAGGAATGTAGAAATCAGAACATTAAAGGAAGAATTTAAGAATAAGAGCTGTCCCACAATGAAGTGGGCTGTCACAAGAGAGAATGAGTTTCCTGTAACTCAAGATATATAAGCAAAGGCTGGATGATCACCTATTGGAGATGTTACAGCACAGCTTCTCACACATGGTACAGGAGGTTGAGTTAGAAGACCTAAATGGTCATCACCTGGAGGATGAATCAGAAAACAATACCTTACCTCATACAAAATCATGGCGTGCCCATACACAGATTAGTGTGTGTGTGTGTGTGTGTGTGTGTGCATGCGTGTGTGTGTGCGCGCGCACGTGTGTAAACAAATGTCTGGTCAGTGTATCTCTGGGAAGTTTCAGTTAAACAAGGTCCAGAGAAGGACATCTAAAATGATCAAGGAGAAAAGGTCATAGAATGTGATATACAAGTTCAGACTAATGCTCATGACATAGGTCAATTAAAGTAAAAAGGCAGAGGTTATCCAGTTTGCCTAAGTCCAGAGTTCAGAATCTCAAAGGTAATAGAGTTAGCATTACTAAACTAATGAACTAGGCTATTAAGAATGTAGGGTATAATCTCTCTTTCCCCTATTCTGTTTGACACTTCCTAATGGGTACAGGTAGCCTGCAGTTCAAGGGTATTCATTATCATTAGAGAATCTCAGGAGTACAAGTGATTTCCATTCCTGACTGAGGCAGGGATAAAGATGCCAGGATTGTCTCCTACATACTTTAAAGTAATTTTTTCAAAATGTCGAGCAAACAATGGCTTCTACAGCACTTCAGGAAGAAAATTTAAGTGAGTCTGACTAGAAGAATTTTAACTTTCAAAGAAATATCAAATACTTCCTTCTACAATGTGTATTCTACATGCCAATTGAAACCCATCCAGTGAAACTAGACAGAAAGGGAAAGCCAAAGAAGATGATCACCTGCATTGTTCAAATCTGGAATCAAAATGGATTAATTAATCCATTTATTTTCTACAGTCAGCAATCAAAGTCTAATTAGTTTATCGCAAACAGCACTATTCCGGACACTTGTTCAATCCTCATTCATTGCAATGCTTCATTTGCCATGACAATACAGCTTTGCCTAATAAATTAAGTCAGTGAATATTAACTGTCTGAATTATGCATGAACCTCTCTGTGTCAAAGTGAATTTGATTATTTAATCTGTGTTGCTATATACTGAGTAATTCACCCTTGAGTTTCATTTGTATCTCCAATACTTTTTTCTAAAAACCAGAATAATATTTAAAAATTGAGGAGAAAATTGCTTTATGAATGTGCATAAACAGTCAAATATGGTACAAAGTTCACTCATTGGCATGAATAGAACACAGAATCCTGAAATGTCAGAGCTGAAAATGACCTTCGACCATCAACCATTAAAACACAATGACAGGGATGAAACCTTAGAACAAGAATGTTTGGACAAATTACAAAGGAAATTAAAGTTTGAAAGGACCTAGGAACATGAGATATCAGTCTCAAAAGGGATCTTAAAACAAAGAAACTCAGAGATGTAGACTGTTAGAATTGGAAAAGGCCTAATAGGTCATCTTATCTAATCCTCACATTTTATAGATAAGCAAAATGAGTCCCAGAAAGGTCAGGGCACCACAGTTAGTGGCAGGGTTGTAACATGAACTCAGGTCTCCTGACTCCAAGTCCAGTGCTCTCTCTACTACAATACCCTGCCCCATCTCTCTCCTTTATCCCTCCCAAATTAATATGAACCAAGGACAGAAAAATTACAAGGTCAGCATACACTAAAACAGGAAGATGAGATAAAGTCAGGATCAAGGAAGGAAGAAAGACATAGGAAAGAAACAGAAAACCAAAGCAAAAGCCATTAGTCCTCTGAGCTCCAATGCAATTGGTCTCTCACCTCAAAAGAGTTTTAAGCATGTGCATTGGATAAGGTCACTAAGGAGACAACTGCTGAGAAGAAAGGTAAAGAGAGTGGATGAGTTTTTCAAAGAAAAGGAACACAAAAATATAAAAGCAAAAGATTAAAGGGCACCTGAGAATGAATCCAGGAAAGCCAATAACAGAAGTACAAACCCAAAAGCTAAAGAATGGGAGATGTAAATGAAACTGCTTTACACTTAGGTGGCGAAAAGGAAGAAGACAGATTAGAGTTTAAAATGACTACATTACCATAATTGCCCAGGGAGAAGAGTTAAGATTATGCAGATGCAAACACCAATATCCAACCAGCATTTCCTTTGATAATTTTGGGAAGCTTTCAGAGATAGCAGGAATGATACAGTTCATGGAATACTAGTCTAGAAGTCAAGGCATAGGTCCAAATCTTTACCACCACTGAAGGAAGTAAGCCTGTCATTTAACCTCTTCTGTGCCTCAGTCTCCTTAATTGTCTAATGAGGTTATTGGAAACTTTTAACATTCCTTCTAGCTCTAACATCAATTCTTTTTTATGAGAAAAGTGCTTAGCAAACTATTATATAAATTTAAGCTATTATTATCACTGTTAATTAGGGTGGGAAATAACATTGTTTCAGTAATATAATTTATAAATGTGTTCCTCCAGTCTCAATAATTATCCAAATTCTACCCATTCTTCTAGGCCTACCTCAAAGCCAAACTCCTCCAGGAAGTCTTCTTTGACCACCCAGTTTACCCTAATCTTTCTTCATTCTTGAACTCAACAGCACTTTATTACCTTAACAAGTCCTTCAACGACATAATAATTTTCTTTTGGGAGTTATCATCTGATTGCTTATATGTCTAAGCCCTGATAGAAAGACTGTAAACATCAGCGCACATTCCTGAAACAGCTTCAGGGGAGTCTGATTATGTGACGAGTGCAATAAAAAGAAAGGGAAAAAGAGATCTTGGCTGTTCGGGGAAAGCCACATCGCCTCACACAGTGATACATGATGGAACAGCTGTTAAAGAAAAGCTGACATCTCAAGCAGGAAGAAGCAGCTGTTTGACCAATACCAAGCAAAGTGGTGTGTGCAAACAAAGTGAGAGAAGGGAGAGTCAGTGAAATCACTATGCCTAGTGGCAACTGAATAATGAAAGGACCCTGTTTAGACCATGCTGGCACATCAGTAAGATGGGGTGGGAAGCAGTATAAGCAGGGACCACAAAGAAAACGAATGCTTTGATGATGAGCTATCAGCCATTATGGGCACTTCACTTCTTGATCAAGGATTGATGTTCTGCCCCAAATCTCTGTTCCCATGACTGGTTTTCTAATTCATCTAGACCTCATGGATTTTAGCATCCTGAAGACTACCCGGTACCAATCCACCCTGGTTTTTATTTATGATTCCTCATCTCCATTTGGGCCCAAATGTTGAGAATAACCCAAAAGCAAAGGAGATGTGAATGGTGGTAATGGGCAATCTGGAACAGATTACAAACGAGGAATTATACAGGACGAACAGTGTAAAAGATGACATCAAAGGCATGTATGATCAAGAACGAAAACAAAGTAAACATCTGTTAAGTGAAGAAAAAAATAATTAACAGCCCTTGTGCTTCAATAGTATTCTCCTAATTTCAGAAAGCCTCAAAGAAGACTCCTAGTATATTGGGTGGATCTCCTGGGGCAAATTTGAGGGAGGACATGGATAAGAGTCACATAGAATGGGCCGGCTTGTGATCTGCAATTTTGGAGGGACTATCTACATTGATAAAATAAAAAGTACTTTTGTATGGAGAATGAATGTATAGAGAATGAAATTCTGAGGTGTCCATGTCTCCACCTTATCAGGATGACATCTAAGCAATAAATCAGCAAACTCATACTAAGGCCCTTGAGGGTAGGGACCATCCTCTCAACTTTTTCACATTCCCCACTCTATCAAGAACAGAACTGTGCACATACTACATGAGAGTGAGGGACAGTAAGAAGTTAAGGCTAACAACTAGGTTGTGAGCCTGAATAGTAACTAGGAAGTTAGAAAGAGGAGAGATTTTAGGCAGTTGGAGTTTGGAGACTGAAGGCCAGTAGAGAGGTTAGGGTTGGATAAATAGATGTGAGAATCATTTACAAAGAAATGATAATGAATCCAAGGGAGCTGATGAGATCATGAAGCAAGATAGGATTGAGAGAAAAGAGATGACCACCCAGGAGACAACCTTGGGGGACAATCCAGAGTGATCTGGATGAATATCCAGCAAAGGAAGCTCAGAATGAGTGGTGGAACAGATAGGAGGATATATCAATATATAGAACGAAGTCCTCAAGTATGAGGGCAGATGCTGGGAAGGAGAGAAAGATTTTGAGCAAGGTATTCATTGAAGAAGAAGAGTGAACTGGAGGTAGACAGAATTTATTTGATAAAACATTTATTAAATGCTTATATTATGTTACACACTACTAAACACTGAACATATAAAAACAAGAAAACAAAATGGTCCCTACTCTCAAAGGAGTTTGCATTCTAATGGGGAAAGGCAACATATAAAGGGAAGGTTAAGAAGGCATGAGGAGGAGTACCCCTATGTGAGGGGCAAGTGCCTAGGCTCGTCATTCTCTCACCCCTCCCACCCTATTCAAACTGTTGCCATGTCCTGTCAATTCTGCCTTCTCAGTATCTCCTATACATACCTCCTTCTCTCCTCTGAAAGCACTACCATCTCTGCTGATTTCATCCTGCCCAGAACATTGCAGAACCCCCTAAATGAGATCTGTAATCACTGGGAAGAATTGAGCCTAACTGGTTTCTATTCGTCCCTTCTCTGTCATGAGCATCACTCGTCTCCTTTACTCTACTCTACATTTCAAAACCTCTGCTTCATCCCATATTCTCTCCTCCTTTGCTCCAGTTAGCAAAGGATTAAATTGCCTTCTTTCTTCTTGCAGAGGCCAATCCTCCTACTCTAACTCTTTATCTCATCCCCCAACCATTCCTTCTTTCTCTCCTCTTCGATCTCTACTTATCTACTAGCTTCTTCTCTGTTGTTGATAAACATGCCCAAATGTCCCCAAACCTCTAAAACAAATTCTCTTCACCCTGCCATTCCATCAAGCTATCATACTATATTTCTTCTCCCATTAACTGCTAGAAAGTATTATCTACATTTGTTATCTCCATTTAATTATCTCTAAATCATAGTGGAATGACTTGTAACCTGACTTTCAATACCAATATTGAATTGAAACCGTTCTAAGATTACCAGTGATTTTCTAACTGAAAAATACAAGCACTTTTTGGGGGGGGGGGGTCTTCATTCTACTTGACCCTATCATAGTTTCTGACACTGATGACCATATCCTCTTCCTGAATAGTCTCTCCTCCCTTCAGTACTATAATACTGTTGCTTTTGTCTTCTACTTGTTTCACTACTCCTTAGTTTCTTTTGCTTATAATTATACATCTCTTGCTTGAAAAGTGTGAATATTCCTGAGGACCCATCCAAGGGCCATTTCTCTGACCACATTCTTCCTAACTGACCTCATAAGCTCCCATGTACGTAATTATCATCTATAAGCAGATGATTCCCAAATCTCTGGTTTAATCTGTCTCTTGAATGCCAGTTGCACACTGACAACTTTCTATAGGAAATCTCCACCTCTATTTCTCAAACTCAAAAAATTCTTATCCTTTAGATTTCTGTTGTGACACCAAGATCGTTCCAGTCAGACAGATTCAGAACCCCCACTTTTCTCTTCTCCTTTGGCCCCCTTGTCCAGTCAGTTACCTAGTCCTGTCAATTCTGCCTCCAAATATCACTTTCATCCATCCCCTTCTTGTAGTTTACTCATGCAACAACAACCCTAATTCAGCCTCTCACTATATCTCACCTTGACTATTGTAAAAAGTCTCCTAATTAGACTGTCTGCTTCACATATAACACTTTCCAATAAATTCTAGACATAATTTCCAAATTAATACTCCTATGATGAAAGTCTGACTATATCACCCTCCTACTCAAAAACCATCAATAGTTCCCTACTGCCAGTAGAATAAAATACTAACTCCTTTCCCTGGCATTTAAAGCCCTGCTTACCCTGGCTACCAACTACCTTTTTAGACATTTCATAATATTTTCCTTAACACATTCTACAGATCAGTTACCTGGCCTATTAACTCTTCCTTGAATCTGACACATTTCCTATCTCCACGACTTTGCACAAGCTGTCCTCCACACGTACATAGCATTCCTTCTCACTTCTGCCTCTTAGGATCTCCAGCTTCCTTAAAGGTAAAGATAGTAAGCTTTATGTAATTCCCTCCTCTTCGGTGTAATGTCTTCCCTCCTACCCCAATCCAGAACCACCCAACCTACTAGGTTACTCTAGATTCTCTCCCTCCTGAAAATACCGCGTATGTTTGTCTCTATATACATTTAGATTCCTCTCAGTAGACTGTAAACTCCTTGAAAACAAAGGCTGCCACTTTTTTATCCCCAACACTGAGTACATCATAGGTCCTTAACAAATACTTGTCAATTTGAATAAAAACTGAGTTCTACATCCTATAGAGCTAAGTGGAGGCAGCTCCCTGCCTCATTGAAGCGGCCCATTACATGCTTTATTTAGAATGACAGTAGTGGAAGGGAAATGTCAAAAGAGGAAAAAATATATATATATATAGAGAGAGAGAACATGGTTTAAATCTCTGTTTTGCTACTTATTACACGACACTGGGAAAGTCACAGAAACTCCTTAGGCCTGCGACAGCCAACTGG
Source organism: Vombatus ursinus (assembly GCF_900497805.2). Lineage (NCBI taxonomy): Eukaryota > Metazoa > Chordata > Mammalia > Diprotodontia > Vombatidae > Vombatus > Vombatus ursinus. The sequence goes on along the minus strand of NW_020945014.1, from coordinate 5,761,994 downwards.
TAAAATGACCACAATCATAAACCTGGAACGGACCTCAGGTCATCTAGTTCAACCCTTCATTTTGGAGATGAAAAACTGAGGCACAGAGACATTAAGTAACATGTCCAAGATTATACAGCACATGAAAGAGCTAGGGTTCAAACCTAGGACCACTGACTCCAAATGTAGGGCTCCATGCATTTTGTGAGGCACTTGTTGCCTCCTAGATAATCTCTCAGGCCCCTTTCATCTCTAAATTCTATGTGTATAGTTTTGTTTTATTTTGTTTCTAACATTTAAAAAGTGCTTCCATTTGACTTTATAACAATCCTGTGTGGCAAGAAACTCAGGGATTATTATTCTTATCTTACAAAGAAGGAAACTGAGATCCAACAGGGTTTACTAGCTTTAAGTTAACTGAACAAACATTTATTAAGAACTAACATGTGTTGGGTGCAACCAAATGTGCAGTGCATTATATTGCGACAAGTGAGCACAAAAGTGCAAAATGACAGAGTTCCTGCCTTCAAAATGAAATATAAGAGCACATTATTTCTACAAAAATATGCAGAGGTTTTCTCCCAAAAGTCAGTAAAGATTTAAACTTAAAAGTTTAAAACTGCACTAAGATTTTTGAGTCAACCTGTATAATATGAGGCTGTCTGTGATTAGGGCAAAGATCTTGAGATTATCATGTGATGTTGGCCATTTATGCAAAATGGACTCACCCTAATGATTAAAACAGCATCCCAATTAATCTCACTACCTCTACTCTCTCCTGTTCCAATTCATCCTACACAAAACTGGTATCTGGGTGACCTTGAGTAAGTTATCAAAGTGCTAGGCCTCACCTTCTTCATTCTCTCCTACATTACTCAAAGGATCTTCACAACACTTGCATGAATTAGTTACAGGAGGGATGATACCAAAAACAGTACTATGGTATAATGGAACAAACACTGGATTTACAGTCAGAAGACCTAAGGCTAAAACCTTTTATTTTATACTTTGTGGCTTTACAAAAGTTCCTTTACCTTCTGTATCTTCCTTTCCTTAGCTATAAAATAAAGTGCTCTGATTGGATAACCTTTCAACTCTACAATCATATGAAATCCTAATGACCCTATGAGTCCTATAATTATTATATTTCCATTTAATAAGTGAAAAAAAATTAGGATCAGACAGGTAAAGTGATTTACCTAAGGTCATATAGCTAATGGTTGCCATAATAGGAGTGTGAGTACTAGTAATTGTAGTACTGGTCGTAATTACAGTCATAGTAGTAGTAATCCACAGGAGAAAAAAAACTTTAAAATAACTGATTACAAACACACTTAAGAATATCATTTTAAATGTCATTCTAACAAAAATATTCATAACCTCCAAGCTAAATGGAACTAAAAGCTTTTCTATTTTGAAAAAGTCTCTAAAAAAAAAAAAGAAAAAAAAGCCTAGGAGGTCAAGGAGATTAAAAAGCCCTAGGAGATCAAAACTATGTGAGAAAAAGATGAGATATGTATCATTCCTGTTGTTCTGTCTACTGCTAGAGTTTGACTAAGGATGCTTTCAGTGAGTATAGCTATAGAGATGTTTTAGTCACCTATACAATAGTTCATAGTACATCAAATGTAAAAGAATACTAACAGAATAACAACTTGTCCCAGGTCTGTTCTCACTTGAACTCCAATAAAAAAGATAAGAAAGATGAAGTAATGAAAATGATGATGATGATGATGATAACTCACATTTCTATAGCACTTAAAAATTAAAAAAAAATTAATTCCCAATAACCCAGAGAAGTAGACAATACAAGTATTATCATTCATACTTTACAGATTAGGAACCTAAAATGTTAGATAGAAAATAAGTAACTAACTACATGACTGAACCTGGGCAAATTTCAGAATTGGAATTTGGACCCAGGTTTCCTGATTCCAAATCTAGTCCTCTTTCTACTACCACACACAGTTGTTTTCTCTCCCAACTAATAAGAGGAATTTAACTCTTAACTAAACATCAGTGAGCCAGGTCCAATATTTATCTTCCCTTGATGAAGAATATGCTTAGCTAAATGGTTCATCATTTATTCTCTTCCTAAAGCTAAGTCAATTAATGAACACGTTAGTAACGTCCCAGTTGGAAATAATATTGCCACATCAGCAGCTAGCAAACACAACAGTCTGATGTGACAAGTACTGAAGGGAGATGAAAGACATCAGAGTCGCCACAACTTAAAATTTCAATACGCTTTAGAAACCCAATGTTAACGTTGTGACAACCATGCAAAAATAAGGAGATTAGAAAGTCAAAGATTAACCACCACCATACATGAAAATACTGCTCAGAATTGTCCAGTCTTTGACAGACTGAATTATTAACTTGGGCCTTTTTTTTTTCCCAGCTAGGCATTTCAAATTAATTTTCCTTGTAGGAATAATGCTTTCAAGCAAGAACATAGAACACATTCTTTTTGTATGGAAATAAATAAGAAGAGATCATGGGAGGTTACAATTGTGTACATTTTACTACGTATCACGTACCATATTATCTCTTTTGATCCTAACAATAACCCTGGATGGGTAGGTGCTATTGAGGAAACTGAAGCAGACAGAGATTAAGTGATTTTCCCAGGGTCATACAACTGGGTAAGTGTCTGAAGGTCAAATTTAAATTCAGGTCTTCCTGACTTTAAGACCAGCAGAGTAAGAGGGCATCTAATTACTTTTGTTGAATTTCAAGAATTCAAGCAGTGCAAGCTAATATGGTAACATGATCTTCTTAAGGGTCTTAAGGTAACAAGGCAGTCTTGTTAAAAATCACAAGAATGAATTTAAATAGATTTGCCTATTACAGGGTAAGGATACTTAAATAGGTACTTAATGAGATAACCAATAGACACTTATATGCATGCTTAATTCAGAAGTCAGTAGTTTTAAAATCACATATAATTGTTTCTCTTCAAAGAAAATGATATTCTTTAGACAAAAGCCTCGATGCCCCAACTGAACTTTGTTCTCCAAATCCTGTAAACTCAGGCAAAATAACCTTCCCAAAGAACACCTCTGACAATGTCACTGTCATTCTCTGAAACCTATCATGGAGCCGTAGCATTTTAAGATAAAGTCCAACCTCTGCAGACTTCACAGTCTGATGCCACCTTTCTAGGGTCATCACTTAAATGGTACCTTGGTTGCCATTCTCTGGACACCAGACAGCCTATCAATTTCCTTCTCGAGCTATGGTGCCCAGAACTGAAGACAATAGTCTGAAGACAGGGTCTGAAAAAGGTAGGATGCTACTGTTTCCTTCTTCCTGAAAACCATGCTTCTCCTAACATAGATAACAAGATGGTATTAGGATTTGTTGGCTGAGTCATATTATAAACTCGTATTGAGCCCCCAGTTCACATAACCTGCTACCTAACCATATAGCCCTTATCCTGTACTTGCAAAATTGATTTTCTGAATCTAAGTATAAGACTTTATAGTTTTGCCTATTAAATTTCATCTTATTTAAACTCAGCCCAATATTGTATTATGTCAAGAGTTTTCTGCATCCTGCCACTGTAATAGAGTGCTAACACCCCCAGTTTTATGTCATCTGAATTTGATAATTATGCCATCTATACCTTTTCTATTTTTAATTAATTTATTTTGATTTATCAACAATCATTTCCATAAGCTTTTGAGTTTTAAATTTTTCTCCCCCTCACTCCCCACGGCGGCTCACAATCTGATATAGGTTATACATATACATTCCTATTAAATATATTTTCACATTAGTGATGTTGTAAGGAAAAGTTAAAACCAATAGGAGGAACCACAATAAAGTAAAAACAAAACAAAACAGAAGAAAAAAATAGCAAATAGTTTGCTTCAATCTACATGCAAACTCCATAGTTCTTTCTTTAGATGTGAATAGCATTTTCCATCATGAGGCCTTTGGAGATGTCTTAGATCCTTGCATTTCTGAGAAGGGCTAAATCTATCAATGTTAGTCATCACCCAATGTGACTGTTACTGTGTACAACATTCTCTTGGTTCTACTCACTTCACTCACCATCAGTCCATACAAGTCTTTCCAGGTTTGTCTCAAGTCCGCCTGCTCATCATTTCTTTTTATGTCTCTCTTGAGTCTTATATTTGAAGATTAAATTTTCTGTTAAGCTTTGGCCTTTTTATCAGAAAGGTTTGGAAGTCCCCTATTTTGTTGAATGTCAGTCTCCTTCCATGAAAGATTTTGCTCATTTTCACTAGGTAGTTGATCCTTGGTTGCATTCCAAGATCCTTTGCCGTATAGAATATCATATTCCACGCCCTATGACCTTTTAATGTAGAAGCTGCAAGGTCCTGTGTAATCCTGACTGTGGTTCCATGATATTTAAATTGTTTCTTTCTGGCTGCTTGCAGTATTTTCTCTTTGACCTGGTAGTTTTGGAATTTGGCTGCTATATTCCTCCGCGTTTTCAATTCGGGATCTCTTTCAGGAAGTGATCAGTGGATTCTTTGTATGGCTAGTTTGCCTTCTGGTTTTAGGACTTCAGGGCAGTTTCCTTTGATGGTTTCCTGAAAGATGCTGTCCAGGTTCTTTTTGTATCATGATTTTCAGGTAGACCAATAATTTTTAAATTGTCTCTCCTGGATCTATTTTCCAGGTCAAAGTTTTACCAATGAGGTATTTTTTCATTCTTTTGTTTCTGTTTGACCAATTCTCACAGTCATTAGCTTCCATTTCCCCAATTCTAATCTTTAACAAATTGTTTTCTTCTATTAGATTTTGTACCTCCTTTTCCATTTGGCCCATTTTATTTTTAAGGAGTTCTTCTCCTCAGTGAGTTTTTGTGTCTCCTTTTCTGTTTGGTCAATTCTGCTTTTGAAGGAGTTGTTTTCTTCAGTGCAATTTTTTTTCCATTTAGGGAATTGTATTTTTTAAGAACTTGTTTTCTACAGTTAATTTTTGTCCTTCCTTTTCCAAGCTATTGACTCTTTCTTGCATACCTCTCATTTCTTTTCTCAATTTTTCTTCTACCTCTCTTATTTGACTTTTAAAATCCTTCTTGAGCTCTTCCAAGAAGGCTTTTTGGGCTTGAGACCAGTTCATATTCACTTTTGAGGTTCCAGATGTGGGTTTGTTCACAACGTTGTCCTCTTCGGAATTTCTGCCTTGATCTTCACTGTGTCCATAATAAGAATCTAAGATACGTTTCTTTTTGCTCATGGTGTTTGCTTATTTCCTGGCCTTTAAAAAAACTGAGCTCTCCTGCTAGGGAGCAGGGGACACTGATCCAAGCTTCTTGATCCAAGCTTCGCTTTCTTTAGCTCCTTTCAGATGGATGTTTCTCCGCCTGGGGCTTTCCCCGTTGGAGCACTTCCCAGAGTTTTGCTGAGTCATTGGAACACTTCACTACTGTAGAACACCAATACACATGATTTTTTTCCACGCTGGTTTCCACTGGTTCCCCTGCCCATACTGAGGCACTCGGGAGTCCTGGTATTGGTATTTGCCTGTTCCACCACCTGGGGTTCAGGATCTCCCCCTGGTATGCTGAGGTGGGGCTTTCCACTAGCTTGCTGGTATGCCTCCCGTTCTGTACTGCTCCCCTTCCCACAGGGCAAGCGGGCCTTTCCTGTTAATCCCGCAAGCTATCTGCTACCTGACTGCTGTACCTCATCTGTCTTCTGGTTCAGCTGTTCCAAGGTTTTTTCTGGGGTCCCATCCATACCTTTTCAAAAGTAATTAATAAAAACATTAAACATCACAGAGCAAAGGACAGATCCCTGGAGCCATTAGGGAGGCCTTGCCAAGATGACATTAAACTATTAGCAACTACCAGTTTTGCCATTTAGCCCATTCCAAATCCAAAATGCTTCTTTGCCATAATCTAGGTATACTATTTGTATGGCATCCTTGTGGCCTTCTTCTTTAAAAATCATGTCCCCTAAAAGAAAATTGGACTAGGCTAGCATGAACTATGCTGGCTTTTTGTAATTATTAACTCCCTTATAAAATATTCTCTAACTCGCTCTTTAAAAACCTATATCAGAATTTTCCCAAGAATCAAATTTAAGGTCACTAGACTATAGTTTAGAATTTGTTCTCTTCTCTTTTTTGAAAATTAGATTTTCAAAAAGATTTTAATCAGAAAAACCTTTGCCGACTCCAGTCCAACAGCACCATTCCAATTCTCCATGGTCTTTCAAATCACTGAGGCAGTGAGTGCCTCAACAATCACATCCCCCAGTTCTTTCAGTAACCAAGGATACACTTCATCTGAGTCAAGAGACATGAATTCAGCAAAAGTAATTAGGTGCTCTCTTACTTTCTCTTTTATCTGCTACCTGGAGACAGCTAGATGGGCAGATGGAGTGCTGGTCCTAAAGTCAGGAAGAACTGAATTTAAATTTGACCTCAAGACACTTAACAAGTTGTGTGACCCTGGGAAAATCATTTAACTTCTATCTGCCTCAGTTTCCTCAATAGCACCTAACACCCAGAGTTGTTGTAAGAATCAAAAGAAATAACATTTTAAAGTGATTAGCACAGTACCTAGTATATATTGGTACTTAATAAATGCTTGTTCCCTTCCTCTGCCTCACCTCTTGTCTTTGTAGTGAGTTTTCTATCAATGAGAGTCTTTAGGCAAAGCCTGTATATGACCACTAGTCAGGAATGTTTTATAGAAGATTCCTATTCAGGAATTTTGGTAAGTTCATACTTCCCAAGTCCCTTCAAACTCTGATTGTGTAAAAAAAGTCCTCTTGCCCTACAGCTACTATTCCCCTCTATAACATATTCATGCTTCTTTCCCCAGCTTTTGACTGCTACTAGGTACTCTGTTCCCAGCACTTCCTAAGAGGTCCATGGATTCCATTGCCCTATGAACTCTGATGCACAGAATCATGGAACATTAAAACTGAAAGTGACTTTAAAGATCTACAACAACAACAAAAATGCACTGGGAACCCCCAGGGAAATGTAATATACTATTTATGATATTCTTTTAGATTTATTCATTAAGTACTTATTAACAACTATAATAACTCTGTCCCCAAAAGCTCCAAATTTAAATGTACATTACCTAATTATAAAATATAAAATTATCTTCTACCTATAATTATGAAAGCTCTAAATATACATTTATAAAATTCTAATTATAAAATAACTATGAATATTTTCTATGGGACATGCTGAAAGATGTATTCAATGTATTCTAAAAGAAGTATTCCAGCAAGATCTCATAGGCTTATTGTTACCTGCAAAACATCACATAAATTCTTTTTATTTCACAAAAATTCTTTAATACAAACAACATTTTAATGAAACAAGTTACAACCTGAAAGATGTTTAATACAATATAATAATTGTACACAAACCTAATTTGTATGTTGTACTTTTTTATTTGAACAAATATTTTGGATATTTGGCTCTATACCAAATAAACAGTCTTAAAATCTGTTTGCAACATAATTGGGTAATTATTTACTGCTTATGATGCCATTAAAGAATTTTTAGTATGAATTAATCCCTTGCAACATCATCTTGAACTCACAAGAGGCTCCTGAACTACTAAACAGGAAACACTGATCTTATCCCAATGCCCTCATTTTACAAATGAAAAAAAACTGAAACTCAAAGAAGTTACATGTTTTCCCCAAGCTTCTAAGTGGCAAAGCATAAATTTGAACCAAAGTCTCTAAGATTTTAAGCCAGTGATTTGTCCAGTTTGAGGGTAGTATACTGCATCCTGCTTATTCTCTTAGAACATATTTCAAAGTATGCTTTCTTTCCCAGGAGGTTTCTATCTCTATGTCTTATTAATTACCTCTAATCATTGGCATGGGACAGTTCCATCTTCCCCTTCTACCAATGACTACAAGTAGTAAGAATTTTATTAAAACCATCTTATTCATGTTCTCCTAAATATGTTGCTTGTAACGTTTAGCCAGCCTTTCAGGCAAGAGCTGTGGCAAGAGATGGTAGGATCTGCATTAGGGTAATAGCACTGGGATGGAAAGGAGGGAATGAGTCTCAGGGATACTAATAAAATAGAATTAAAAGGACTGAATGAATGTGAGAGCTAGGAGAAAAGAGAGACTAGGTGATGACTCTTTATGTGGCAAAGTGAACAGAATAATCAAGTGAGAAAGTCCATTCTAGGCCTAGGAAATGGTAAAGGCCCAGATGTAGGAAAAACCAACATCAGTCTGCTGAACCGCGAAGAGTACCTCATACCTGGATATGAGTTCTAGTTATGCCTTCTAGCTGTGTGATCCTGAGAAAGAGATTTTTGCCCCTCTGATCCATAGTAACTTCTTCTACAAAATGGAGGGATTAGTATTTACATTTACTATTTCACAAAAATGTTGTAAGAGCCAGTGAAAATAAAAATGTGACCCATTGCTGTTATTACTACTACAAATAGTACTGCTCCTACTACTGTTTTTTTTTAATGCCTTCTTAATTGAGTTATACTCCCCCAAAGCAATGGTCTGTGTCAGGTTTCAAGCTGGGCACTAATGCTTCGTCACTTCATAATTATCTAAAAATTAATTACTTACATGGTGATTTCAAATTAATTAACAATTGACAGAATTTATCCTGCTGAAAATGTGTACTTTGTGGACACTCTGTATGGTCAATTATGGCTTTGCTGATATTTCAGCTCTGAGATGCAGAGAAAGCTTTCAATAATCAAAACCTTTGCCACCACCCGTACTCTAAAAAAAGTTTAAGTAACAATGAACTCCCATCAGTCTAAGAAGTTATGACAGTTCCTAGTGTTAAATGTGGAGCAGAAAGAATAGAATAGGATGAGGGTTTGTCAATTATGAATCACACAAGAAAATCGACATCAGTATTTTATAATCACACCTTAGTTTTAATTCATGATCATATTCCTTAGCTTGCTTACCTTCATTTACCAGATATTCCATCATTAAGTTCAACATGCTTACCAAATATTTATTAAACATCTAATAAAAGGGGATTTTGTCATAAGAGACTTATTATGGTTGAACTGTTTACATTCCTGCATGGAAAGATGATACTTGTAACTCATGAGACTATCTCAGTATTAGGGTAGTTAGAGGGGAAAAAATCATACGTACGTATATACAGATATAGATAGATAGATAGATAGATAGATAGATAGATAGATAGATAGATAGATAGATAGATAGATAGATGGCACAGGGTGAGTTGAAAATGAAAGGGTCATATCTGGAGAATAAAATTAAGGGGTGAGAGAGCATTATACTAGAAGAAGGAGAAAGGGAGAGGTAGAACAGGATAAATTATCTCACAAAAAAAAAAACAGAAAAGAAAAGGCTCTTACAGTGGAGGGGAATGGGGGAAGGTGAGAGGGAATGAGTGAATCTTATTCTCATAGAATTTGACTTAAGGAGGAATAACCTACACACTCAATTGGGGATGGAAATCTATCTTACCCTACAGGAAAATGGGGGGGGAGGGGACAAGAGAGTAGGGGGATGATAGAGAGGAGGGCAGATTGAGAAAAGGGGTAATCAGAAGCAAGTACTTCTGAGGAGGGACAGAGTCAAAAGAAAGAATAGAATAAATGGGGTGGGTGGGATAGGATTAAGGGAAATAGAGTTAGTTTTTCACAGCATGTCTACTATGCAAGTGTTTTGCATAACTGCACATATATAACCTATATTTAGTTGCTTGCCTTATCAATGAGGGTGGGTGGGGAGGGAGGAAGGGAGAAAATTTGGAACCCAAAGTTTTAAAAACACATGTTTAAAAAAAATGTTTTCACATGCAACTGGGAAATAAGAAATACAGGAAATGGGGTACAGAAATCCATCCTGCCCTACAGGAAAATTGAAGGGAAAGGGGATAAGAGAAGGGGGTGGGTAGAGATAGAAGGGAAGGCAGACTAGGGGAGGGGGTATTCAGAATGCATGCCATCTTGGGGTGGGGGGAGGGGCAAGATGGGGTGAAAATTTGGAACTCAAAATCTTGTTGAAGTAAATGTTGAAAACAAAGAAATAAATAAATAAAAATAAAATAAATAAATAAAAGGGGATTTTGGCTTGAGGCAGTTAAGTGACACAATGAATAGTGGGCCTGGAATCAGGAAGACCTGAGTACAAATCTGCCCTCAAACATTTACCAGCTGTGTGAATAATAATAGCACCTACCTCCCAGGCTTGGGATGATCAGATGAAATAATTTTGTAAAGAGCTTAGCATGGTGCCTGGCACATAGTAGTTGTTTAATAAATGTGTGTTCCTTCCTACCTGTCAAGATGGTTGCCTGAAAGTTAGCTCAGCTCTCCCAAAACTACTCCAACAAAAACCTAAAAATCATACTATGCCAAAAAAATTATAAAGAAATCCAGAGAGAAAGTACAAGTGAATTTTCCCAACTGAAAACTGCATAAAAAACCAGCCAGCCAGAAGCCCACATGTTTACACACACACACACACACACATACACACACACACACACACATACACACACACACACACACACTATACGAATTATTGAGTGTACACAAACGTGCTCATGCTCACCAAATTCAACAGAGTAACAATAAGAGAGGTTTGAGGTGAGGAGAATAAAAGGGGAAAATGATGTCAGAAGCAAAACAAATTTCCTGATTCTGAAGGAGAGATTAAAAGGTGGTCCATGGTCACAAAGCTAGGTAGTAGGTCAGAAAAAGAACTTGAACCCAAGAGTCACAGCACTTAAGTCTATCTAGTATTCTGTCCCATATGTAGTACTCCCTCTCTGGAAGATAGGGTAGGACAATGCCTGGGAGCAGCTTGATTGGAACATCTAGTCCATGAATTAAATAAGACTCAAGAAATAAGTTGAAGAAGATTTCAGAGGGTATTAAAAGCAAGGCTAAAGAGTATATATTTTATTCTCAAAGTCATGAGGAAAAATTATAGGTTTCTGCGTAAAAATGTGACATGATCCCACCTATACATTTGGAACAATATTTTGGCAGTTTTGTTTGGGAGGAGTGGAGTAAAGAAAATATGGAGGCTGGACCAATTGGTAGGCTATTCATTCAAGTGTCTTCCACTTCTTAGGCAAAGCCAATGTTAGGTACTGAGTATAAAAAGATGAAAAATGACACCATCTTTGCCATTAAAAGTTTCCATTCTAATAAAGGGTCAGAAAAGTACACAAGGAAGTGTGATACAAAGTAGAATGAGCTACGTGCAAAGGAGGGGTCTAGGTAAAGACCAATAAGAAACCTGAAGAAAGAAAGATTCCCATGGGGTGGGGAGAGGAGTGGTGTTTAGGGAAAGGCTTCACAGAAGTGGTGGCTTCATAGAATTGATGATGAAAACCACTGCAATAGCCCAGACAAGAAGAAATTAGGGTATGAGCAAGAGTGGTGCAATGCAAGATAAAAGGATGGGACATAAGTGAGAGATGCTTCAGAGGCAGACATAAAATTCAGTTACTTCCAAAAATTAAATCCACTCTCAAAGAACAAAGGTTTGCCACTAATAAGAAGCCTAAAAAGAATATGCTACAGTTTCATGTGAAAGTTTTCCTTCTGTGTTTTTCTTTGTATGTGGAAATGATCGTGTCTGTTGGTGTCTGTCAAGTCCCAAATTAAAAAAAAAAATTTTTTTTAAAGAACGTGCTACAGGATCTGGAGACAGTTCCCCAAGAGGGATAAAGTTTGAGCAAGAGCAGTAGTATGAGACTCCAAATATAAACTCACAAGAGGATGGCTCTAAAGGAATCACACTACTCTGGTCTGTTGGACACAGACCCAAAAGTTCTCCTCTAGGCTTGCCTTGGATCTTGGGCCTTGGGAGAGGAGCCTGCAACATGATTTGTCTTTCAGTAAATGTTCCATTACACCAGCATATCTCTTCTGAGCACCTTATCCTAAGGAGATGAGGAAGTCAAGAAAATTTAAAAAGCAATATTCAACTGGGTATATTCTGGTCGTTTGCATGCTAATTGGTTCACCCTAAATTGAAAGTGTTTAGACTTCAAGGTAAGATTAAAAGCCCCACAAGAGGGAAGAGAGAAGAGAAGAAATCTATTATGTGTAAATTGAGACACATTTACCAATATAGTAATGCCTTAAATAGTCTCTTATCATAGAGAAAACCATGGAGTTTTCGAGCTGGGAGAAAACTTTTAAAACATGACTTCTAATAACCTCATTTGACTTGCTCGAGATCAAACAGGAAGTGAATAACACAGCCAAGCTGAATCCAAATCATCTGCTCCTAGTATATTGCTCCTCCTGTTATACAATCTAGAATGATGAAATCATTTTCCCAAGGTCACATGATGAGTTGATGGAAAAGCCAAGACTAGAAACCAGATCTGTAGTAAAAAGTTGCTTAGATTATACCACAAAGCCTTCTTTTATACTCAATAAGTCAAACAGATTCTTCCAAAGAGAAGAGGGAGAACAAAGCTATTTATTTTTATAGTTTAAATCAAGCACTTTCATGTTCTCCTTAAAAACTTGGGACATTGTCTGAAGCATCTTACCGACTATATACATACATGTTAACTCTCAGTCTATGCCACCCCTAATCACTATTCAATTAACATTCTCAATAAACATCTCTCTGTTTTCCAAGGGTAAGGCCTTCCTTCTTGATGTGAAAAGGGAATTAACAACACTTCTCAAATGAAACAAGGGAAGAAAGTTGTTAAATAACTAATGGATTAAAACTCTCTGCCGTGCTCTAAGGAAATCACAGTCTCCTCTAGGAAGAATTTGACCCCCTTGCAAATTCAGATCTGTTTCAAGAAAGACTATCTCTCTCTTCAGTTGTGTCTGTCCACTTTGGAGAGAGAAGAAGCCAATAATCCAGAGGGATTCAGTGGACAGGTTCCTTCCCCACCCTGCTTATACTAATTTAGATGAGAGATATCATTGAAGTGAATGATTGCCTGAACTAGAGCACTCACCCCCTGACAGTCTACCTCTGCCACAGCCCAGCAGTCTGTCTGTGTCAATGCATCACCTCCCATTTATCTCATCTGACTAGTCTGGCTCATTGTTAAAAATAAACATTTCTTCAAAGTGCCAGCAGAACTCACTCCAAAGGCAACTGCATTTCGCTCTCTCAATCCTCTCCTTTAGAATGACTGCAGTTCTGTAAAAGGAAAAGCTGTTGGGGTAGACGGAGTGAGTCAGCTCATTCCTCCATATTCAGAAATAATAAAAAGCCTCTTTTCTAACTCTAATATCCTACCACCACAACCAATAACATAGGGCCATCTTGCATATAAGCAGATTCTATCACGATCCCGGAATCTTTAAAAATGTGGCAAAGTTATTACAAACAATAAAGGAAGCAATGGACTGAAATAATGTTATTTTCCCTCTTTTCCTGCCCTCCCCAACAAACATTCAACAAACATTTATCAAGTGGTTTGCATTCATTCTGCTACATTATTTCATCATATTCCCATAAAAAATTCATAGACTTTTGAAATTTTAGAGCTAGAAGGCACTTTAGAGATTATCTACTTAAGGAAAATAGAATTGGAAAGCTGTAAGTAGCTTTGGAACATAGAATGTTAGAGCTGGAAAGGACCATAGAACAAAGCATGTTAGAACATATAATATTAGTGCTGTCCACAAAGCTTTGCAATTTTAGCTCTTAAGATAATATAGGAGGCTGTTCAAAATAACAAAACAATGACTTTGTGTCCATAAGCCTAACATGAAAATGTTTTTACATTGTATTTTTCTACAGAACATGACTTAACCTTTACCCAGAGAATTTCCAAAATGATGCCATAATGAGTTCTGTCCTATTAGAAGGGAAAAATGAATCAAGATCATCTTTAATTCTTCTCTGGTTGACTCTACCTTCCTACCCTTGTGCTCAGCTTGTGAACTATTATCTGCAACTCCATCTGAAAATCAATAGTGAACATTTGTTCTTCCTGGAGTAAAATAATTTCTTTAGAAAAACCCACTGTCAGGAAGTGTTTGCTCTTAAACTGCTGCCTTTCTGAACTTCCATGAAATCTCTCTCCTTTCAAAAGTTTTATTCAACAATTTTATCAAGCATGATTGGGGAAAGTAGAGGAGGAAGAGTGTGGCACAGAATTCTTCATTCTATTAAAATTTTTAAAGGAAAGAGAGTAAATAGTTTACCATATCTTAGAAATCATGACGAATAAGGTCCTACTCTAGTTCTCTTTAGCACAATACCTAGCTAAAAGAGTCAGGGGAAGACTTCATGGAGGTGAAGTAAGTTCAGCTAAGACGTGGAGAATGTGCAGGAATTCAACAACTGATGGGAAGAAAGGTCATATTTCAGGCAGAAGGAATATCATGTAGATGGAAAAAGTTAATCAAGATCAATTATAATGCTTTTCTCTAGCCTTCCCTATCCTCCTACCTTTTTGAAAAACATGTGAACAATTAGCTAGCATCCCCACCTCCTCACTACAAAAATCTTCAATTTAATCTTGAGCTCTGATGGTGCCTTCTGTCCTTCTACTGACTGAAGCAGGCCTCCATGTCACTTTTCAATCGCCAGCTCCAAATGATGCCTCTGGACTACTAGCCCTTTCTTTTCAACCCACCTTTGAATGTTGTCTTCCTCATTAGATTATAAGCTCCTTGAGTACAGAGACATGTAGTGCCTACATGCATTTGTATGCCCAGCAATTAGAACACTACTTGAAACAGAGTGAAAGCTTAATAAATTATATGTGTGTGTAAATATATATGTGTATTTGTGTATATCTGTGTGTATGCACATATGTACATGTGTGTATGCGTAAATATATGTATATATGTGTTGTGTATATGTGGGTATACCCTATATCTAAGCTAGCTAGCCTGTTATCAAATATGGCTGGAAAACTAAAGTGCAGATTTTGTGAAGGGCCTTAAGTAGTACTAAGAAGCTGCCATTTTACATTAGAGGCAACTTGGAGCCACTGAAGATTTTTGAGTAAGGGTATAACAGGATCAGATATAAGACTTAGAAACATTATTCTGACAGTTTAGCAGAGGATGAATTGAATGGGGGAGAGAACAAGACCAGGGGAACCAATTAAGAATTTATTAAAATGGGTGCAATATAAGTAAAGTTAAGTGAAGACATGTGAAACGTTTTGGAGGTCAAATAAATTGGACTTGGCAACTAATTAGATATGGTAGAGGTAAGGAAGAGGGAAGATTTAAAGACAACTTTGAAGTTCCAACTATTAATGAAATAGAGAAGTTTGAAGAAAGGGTGATTTTAATAAGTAAGATAATCAATTAAGTTTTAAATGTGTTGAATTGGGGGTGCCAACAGCATATCAAAATAAATGTTATCTAGTAGGGATTTAGAGATAACAAGATAGGAGTTCAGGGGAGAGAGAAAATGAATATATAGATTTGGGAATCATATAGATGGAATTGGAGAATTATAACAAATAATAGAAAACAAAAATACACAATTCAGTCATCAGCAGATAGATGTGAATATAGAAAGGAGTACTCCAAGTATCTGTTTTTTATTCCCTTGCTGATTAATTTCTTTTTTCAGTGACTTGGGTAAAGCATAGATGGTATCCATATCAAATTTATAGATGACACAAAGCAAGGAAGGATAGCTACACTTATGGAAAAAAGGATATACACACATACATAGGTAATAAAATTGAAGGATAGCTACCCTTATGGAAAAAAAGATATACACACATACATAGATAATAAAATTGGCCAGAACACTGGACCAAATCTAAACAGATAAAAATAGCAGTAAAAGCTTAGAAATGGAAACCAAAAAGTTAGCTTCGCAAACATAGAACAGGGAAGCATATGGCAGTTTGTTTAGAAAGTAATCAGAAGAGTCATATATTTTTAAGGCTTAAGTTCCCTACATGACTCAATAGTTTGATTTGGCAGCCAAAAAAAGCTACTACAATCTCAAGATGCATTAAAGAGGCATTGTATCTGGGATAGGACCTCTACTGCTAATACCACACGCGCGTGTTGTGCGCGCGTGTGTGTGTGTGTGTGTGTGTGTGTGTGTGCTGTCTGGTTGTTGTCCTTCATTCCCAAAGAGAACCAAAATGCCATCACTACATTACAGTCAAGTTACAATGCATCTGACTGTGACTGATCAAACCAATAAGAGCTTGGAATGCTCTACCATAGGTCAGGCACAAATAGTCCATGTGAACACTAGGGGTGGATTTTCTAATTTTATGCATCTCACATTTCTTTTGAGATACTTCAATTCTGCTTTGCTCATAGAGCACAGTGCCTTCTCTGATGAGGACATACCATGCTGGGTCGTCTTGTGCCAGTGTCTCCCATATCACACAATCAATTCCAGAGTTCTTAAGAGAGACCTTGAGAGTGTCCTTTTATCACTTCTTCTGACTACAATATGAATGCTTGCCCTGTGTGAGTTCTCCATAAAATAGTCTTGTATATGTATACACACACACACACACACACACACACACAATACAATATATTGCTCTATCCTGTCCTTGCCAGAAAACATTTGCAGTACTGTGTTCAGTAGAGGATGCTACATCTTAGGAAGATAAGATGGAGAGTGTCAAAAGGAAGGCAACTAGGATGGTGAAAAGCTTCAAGATGATATCACAGAAGAATCAGGTGAAGAAAGTAGGGACATTTAGCCCAGAAGAAATGACTGAAAGAAGATATAACCGCATTCAAATATCTGAAGGATTTATTATGTGAAAAAAAGATTAGGCTTACCATGCTTGAGCTTAGAAAGCAGAACTCAGAGGCAATGTGAGTTGCACAAAGAAAAATTTGGGTTCCATGATATGAAAGACTTCTTCACAATTACAGCTAACAGTAGAATGGACTTCCTCAGGAGTATGATTTCACTTTATAGGTCTTCAAGTAAAGGCAAAATGGTCACTTGTATGAAATGGTATAGAGAAGATTCTTATGCAGTTACATGTTGGAAGAGATAGATTCTTAGGTCTCTTCCAAAGCTGAAATTTGTAATCCCATGTCATTATGACATGATAACTGAACACACAAGAGCAGATAAACTCATCAAAGGTGATAAAGTGTGTGTGGGGAGAGCTGTATCGGGAGTATCCAACAAAGACTTCAACAACTACCATTTCAATAGGGCTAATATCCCTGACCTCTTTAATCATCTTTACTGCCTTCTTCTGAACTCTTTCCATATTTGTTCTAGATTGTAAACTCTGTATTTGATATAAGACTGAAGTTCACAGGATCACAAGACCACATGATTTGTAATTAGAAGGAAACATCTACTCCAACCTCTCATTTTACAGATGAGAAAACTGAAGCCATGTGTGATTGTGACAATACGCCAGGTATATAATAAGAAAACTATCTCACAGCACCAACCAAATTTTCTTCCACAAATGTGGCCCTAAACCCAAAATGGCTTAGTCATTTATTCACTGACTCAGCAGAAATAAACCTTTTAGATTTAAGGCACTATGAAAGACATACAGATAAACAAGAATTAGTCCCCACCCTTAAGGATTTTGTAGCCTAGAAATAATAAGACGAATGGATCATATTTCCATATTACTTTGCATTTTCCAAAATATTTCATCACAATAAAATGGGGAACTATGTGGCAGAGTTATACATATTCCTACTTGACAGATATGTAATATAGAAGTTACATGCCCATGATCCCACAGTGAGTCAATAGAAAAGCCAGAACTAAAAACCCCTTCTTCTGACTCTAAGTCCAGTAATTTTTCTACTACACCATGTTACTCTGTTTGGAAAGATTAGATGTATACATAAATAACTAAAATACAGTGTTACACACACGTGGGAAAGGAGAGATAGAGAAACTTGTAATAAGATTTCTAAGAAGTCACTTTGAGTTGGAAGGATGAGAAAGTCTTCATGAAGGTGGTGACATTTTAGTAGAATCTGAAGAAGTAGAGATAAGGAATGAGTCATTCCAAACACCAGTAATGACTGGATACAGTCAAGCAAAATGGAAAAAAAAAATTACAGATAGATTTGGAGCCCCAAGGCTTCAAGCCCTATCTGTCACTTACTATCTAGGTAATATTGGGCAAGTGCTTTCATTCTTCTCTCAGTTTCCTTCTATTGGCTTTGGACCAAATATCGCCTCCTAGTTCCAAACTACAATGAGATTCTACAACATTATCCACTGTGACCATCAGGTCTGCTTCACAACTGTACATGAAGTCCACTCCTCCTAATCTTACATTTTTGCAGCTTGCTTTTCTTCATTAACTATTGGCCAAGAATGTGCTTGTTTTTCAACTCAAAAGCCCAGACACATCTGTGAAAGTTATACATACATGTTACCATTAAAAATAAAGACAATGAATGACACCTTGAATATTTATGATCAGAGACAAAGCTCACCCATGGGGCAAGACACCACAATCACAAGCATGTGTAACAGTTAAAACTGGGTAAAGAAATGAACACATCAAATTGCAAGTTTCTAAATGTGCACCTGACAGATGTTGAATTAACTTTGAAATGAACTTCTCAGTACTTGATCATAGCAAAACAAATTAAATCATCAATAGAGCAAAGCCCTTTCAACATTTCCATGTGGCACCTGCTAAAAATGTGATGATCAGTTACATTAATTAACAGCAATGTCTCTTTCAGACAACAGCTCATAAAAAAGAGTGGAAGAGTAAAAAGATAATGCGACTAGGAGGTATGTTCAATTTTTAGTTTCCTTCAAGTATATGTGTGTGTGTATAAACATGAATATTTCCTAGTGATGCTATATGACTTTAAATTATAAAGTGTTACAATTTCACAATGGCATCTGGTGATCCAAAGTGTAGTGGAAAGATACTTGGTGGACTACAAGTAAGATGTAATATGTTAATAGCAATAACTTGCCTACAAGAAGTGGTATGAAAGATACCATTAAGGATGTGAAAAACTGGAAAGGATGTGAGCTAATTATATACCATATCACATACAACAAGTGCTGTACTGTTATCCACAGAATATTGAAATTTGCAGAGAAATGTTTCTAGTACACTAGTAAGGTCTTCTAACAAAGATTTCAAAGAATTGTATACGAATCAAGGAGGATAGGAAGGCAGGAATGGGTCACAAGTTTCACTGGAGACAGAAGTATAATAATTGATGTTGATTAGATCCCAGATCCATTGACATATTAAGCATCATTTTCAGTTTTAAGCCCTCTAAAGATACACAGATAGTCCTGGAAGTCTCTTGTTAATGCCATGGGGAAAAAAAACCATAAAGACATCAAATTGGTTTGAGGAAGGGAAGAGGGGGCAGTCAGAGAAGGACTCCTAGAATCATAGAATCTCAAAAGTTGTAAATTACTTCAGAGGGCAAAAGCATAACCCCCATGTAAAGAATGCATCCTCTCTCCAACATTTCTGACATCTGGTCATCCCTGCTGTATTTGAAGACCTCCAATGACGGGGAAACAAAGATCCCCTTCCCCTGAAATGTATATTCTGTTGTGACAGAGCTCCAATTTTTAGGAAGTTCCTTCTTCTATCAACCTAAAATATAATTCCTATACATATAATAGGCATTTAATAAGTATTTGCCAAATAGAATTAAGCTACAGCTTCCAACTCCGAGTACTATTTCTGTTTTCTGATCTCCAAAAGATGTAATTCCTCTTTCCTGAGATACCCCTTCAGGTAGTAAAGATAATCACACTTGCAGAGATCCTATAACCAATAGTGTCATGATATACTCTTGAGTCTCTTCACTCTCCTGGTTATTCCTCCTTCTCTGAACCCTGTCCATTTTGTCAATGCCCCTTCTAAAATGCAGTGGCCAGAATTGAAAATGGCACAGGTGATCTAACCAAGGACAAGACAAAAATCCCAGAGACAGTTACCTCCTTCAAATTTCTTTATTCTGGACTTCATTTTTCCATTTAAATAGCTCCAAATCTCTGGTAATGTAATCTTGATAGAGCAAATATTCACTGCTCATTCTAAAAATTGTTAACTATTGAGTCCTACTGGAGCCATTCATTGATAATTCTTGGCTTTTTTTTTTCCATTTGCACATGCAGAAATATGTGTAACTGCATGGTACTTTCAGTCATATGATAACCCAGAACTAAAAGGATTTTGGGTGTTTTGGTATGAAATAGCAAACCCTGAAGGAAATCTTGGCTCCTTACATCTTCTCTTCCCCACCTCACTCTCCATTTTACCAAAGGCAGGGGATGAGGTTGCTATATCAGTTAAAAGAGGAGACAGCTTTTAGCAACATCATCATCATTGTGATGGGTACCATTTATATAGAAAATAAGGTTTGCAAAGCACTTCACAAGTATTATCTCATTTTATCCTTTAACAACTCTGGGAAGTAGATAATCTATTATTAACCCCATTTTATAAACTCTCCACTGCAGCAAGTAACATATTCTGTCTCCAGATACCCTGTGAAGTAGGTGGGTAAAGTGGGAGAGGAATGGGTTGTGCTCTTTGGGCAGATGAATTCAACTAGGTGAGTTGGTAGCTAAAGCCCTAGATGCCTCTTCTGCTTTTTCTTTCCTTTCCTAGTGACTAAACATCATCTTTGAGAACAATGAGTTCAGGCTTAGTTTGAGAGGTCTGGAGATCCCTTGTCCAATGAATGGATTACTGGTAGCCAAGGGAAGGCTCTGTGCCATAGACAACCACTGACAAGAGGACTAGCCCAGGCCTGGCCTGTTTGAACACCCAACACCTAAAAGGAGTGTCTTAGACAGTGAAGAACGGAGGTGAAATATAAATGCCTAAATCAACAAGACTACAAACTTCTTTTGTTCTGATAAAGTGTAACAATCAAACTCCTGAGAGACCCTAATCATAGTTATAAGCTGAATAATTGAATTCTGTTCTAAGTTTTGTCAATGCATGCTTATGGAGTGTTCGATGTTTCAGCATTCCATACACACACAACACACAACACATATGTATGTATGAAATAATACCTACCTCACACCTCAATTACCATGTATATTAAGTACCTTGCAGTGTAAGCTTGAAATAATTTGTATCCAAGGTCCTAGGGTGGGGGTTTAAATGAGGTAACAAATGTAATAAAAGGTAGTCTTGCCTAGCTCTCATCTCATCAAAGGCCAGACTCCCCCAGTAATGAGTCTGGTCAGAATGCCTGCAAGGGTCTAGAGCAGATGAGCACTGTGGGAAAAATTTAGAAGTTAGGCTTCCACAGTAGAACAAGGGAGTTCCAAGATCTTGTGGATAGTCCCTCAACCAATCAGGAAGTGCCCCAAACATTCTGCAAAAAACTAGTTCCGTAAGAAAGAGCCCTGCAGGCTAAACCGGTTGCAACCTGTCAGGGTCAAGGACTGGGCAAAGGCTTTTCTCTATTGCACTTGCTAAATAAGTGTATTGAATATTAACTGACACATGCCAAGGGGAGAGATAGCCACCATTTTTGAACATGGCGCACATGAATTGGGAGGGTTTAACATAAGAATGAGGAACATGGGATGGGCAGTTTAGGAAGAATGTAACTCAGATGAGCTGGACCTATCTTAGCTCTGATAGGAGGAGTAGGATCATACTAATAGGATAAAAGCTGGCTCTCACTTCTGTACAGCGTGTCTCTCCCACCAAGGGGCACACCTGATACTTTTTTCCACTCTGGACTTAGTTTCATTATTAAGAATGAGACTCCACCCAGCATTGTAACTGGGAAAGCAATGGGCTGCAGGTAGCTTGCCCTGGCTAACTTCCCAACCCTGCTGAAGGGGTTCTAGGGGCTCTATTTCTAACGAGCCCCTTAGTGGGAAAAGAAGTGAACATGGTACCCCAGCCTCTGTGAACCAAGTTTAATATTATATTAGACCATTAGATTGTTGGGGCTACATGGAACTTTGGTTTTAAAGAATCTTGCTTGTGTCCACTAAGGTATTTCATAAATAAGTTTAAACTTGAGGGAATGGGTCCTTAACTTAGGGTCTGTTAAACTTGTTTATTTTTTAATATCTTGATAACTATATTTCAATATAATTGGTTTCCTTTGCAATATTATGTATTTTATTTTATGCACTTAAGAACATTATTCTGAGAAGGGGTTCATAGGCTTCATCAGACTGCCAATAAGATCCATGATACAAAAAAAAAAGGATTGAAAACCACTGCTTTAGAGGATTTTGTGAAATGACTATTTTTTAATAAGTTAAGTTGGTGTGACAAAGATAATTCTGTATTCATTTTATTTATCTTCTACCTCTGAATAAAACTTTCATCATACCCTGGAGTATACCATTAGTTCCCAAGTGTAATGGAAGTCATTACCAAAAAGTGAGCAATACAGTTTATGCATCGAACAAGTTTGTTTTTTTCTGAAAGTTTTTGTAATTACAAAGGTTTGACAATCCTTAGTCTATCATGATCACTTACCGTGAAAACAAGGGAAAGTCACTTAACCTGGTTTAAAATGAGAAGCATGTACTAAATAATCCCTAAGGTCCCTTCCAACCCTAATTCAACAATGGAGGAAAGGATACATAAGTGTTAATTGTCTCTGCTAGTTGCTGCTGACAGTAAACACTCTCAGTGGTAAAAAAGGAAGATGTGGCCAGTGCCCTTGCCACAAAACTAACAGCTTGCTATATCCCTCCAGTTACTCCAAGCCTGAGTCTACAGGGCTTGATCAAAAATAATTTAGGGAGGAGGTGGGAAGAAGAGTAACCAGACATGAAGTTTCCAATCCACAATTAAGGAAGAGAGAAGAGAAAAGACTACAGGGAGGAAAAAAGTATAACTGAATACAATAAGGCCCTGGTTTTCTCTTCCTCTTCCTGCTGAGTCACTGGCCCCTCCCTAGCTCCCCTACCAGAGATGAATCAGGGAAAAGAATGTGAGAAAAACTCAAATAAATCAATTTTTCTCACTGTCAGTAACATAAATAAAAACTGCATTTGGAAAGAAGTATGTAATATTCAGATAAACGCAGATTAGTACAGTTAGATCAGTGGAATTTGAATAAGGAAATCTGGGTTGAACTACTGGTTCCCACACTTACAAGCTGAAATAACTTCATATATGTAGGCCTCAGTTTATTCATCTGTAAAACGGGAATAATAAATTGCACCATCTACCTCAAAGCATTGCTATAAGACAAACACTGTGTGAAACTATAAAATATGAGTTATCACTATATAAGCAGTAATTACTATCATCCAGATGTGCTTTACATGAAGATACAATATAGACAGACTCCCTAATATGTGCCTTCAAAGGTATAACAAAGGGTGCTCCCAGTGTTCAAAAATTTTAGATTAAAGCATTCCATTCTACTTATCCCCTAATACCTGGAATTATTTCTAACAAAGAAGGAACCTTTCATTATAGAATGAAGTTTTTCACTCAGTGGAAAAGTAACAGTGAATTGAAGGAGCTAGTAGGGATAAAGCTCGGCATAATGAAAAGAGCACTGGATTAGTGATCAAAAAACATAGGCTTGAATCCTAGTTCTGCCACTAACTGGCTGAAAAATTTGCACAAGGTACCTACCCTCCTTGCTCCTTAATGTCTTTAACTATAACTGAATTAGGAGGTTGAACTAAATCAGGAGTTCTTAACCTGGGGTCTGTGAATTTAAAAAAAATATATTTTGGAGACTGTATAAGTGAGGCAGCTACAAGGAGCAGTAGATAGAGCAATGGACCTAAGGTCAGGAAACTATGAGTTCAAATCCATCCTCAGATACTTACTAGCTCTGTGACCCTGGACAAGTCACTAACCTCTGTCTGCTTCAATTTCTTCATCTGTAAAATGGAGACAATAATAACATCTATTTCCCAGGGTAGTTGAAGATAAAATAAAATAATATTTGTAGTGTTTTATAAATAGTAAAGCAATGTATAAGTGCTAACTAGTAGTAGGAGTAGGAGTAGGAGTAGTAGTAGTAGTAGTAGTAGTAGTAGTAGTCATGGTTGTCATCGTTGTTGTAGTAGCTATAGTAGCAGTAGCAGTAACAGTAACAGTAGTAGTAGCTGTAGCAGTAGAAGTAGTAGTAGCAATAGTTAAATGGTGATAAAAATAGCATCTACATCCTAGGATTGTTGTGAGGACAGAATTATATTTTTTTAAAGCATTTTGCAACCTTAAAACCTTATATAAATATTAGTTAATATTATTATTCGTTTCCTTTGCAATCCTATGTTTTTTATTTTATACATTTAAAAACATTCTAATAAGGACTCTATAGGATTCACGAAGTTGTCAAAAGTGTCCATGATACAAAAAAGGTTAAGAGCTGCTGACAAGAGAACTGCTGAAGTCCCTTCTAGACCCAATATTCTGTGATTCTAATTTCTCTTACAGTGACAATATTCTATGGCCTAACATTCTATACATATATCAAATTTACATGATTCCACAATTCAATGATTCCAATTGAATATGTATATATTCAATGATAGATACATAAATGTGGGTATATTTTTGGCATACATGTGCATGAATCTATATATAGCATATATATGCATATGTTATACTTTATATTAATACATATAGACATATATCCAAAAGCGATAACATTGCTTAGTTACTCTGATCATTAACATAAATTCATTCGAATAAAATTTTAAGGCCCCTTTGGGATCTATTTCTCTGTGTTCTAAGATCCTTGCTTTAAGTATGAACTTGGTCTATATTCCAAATGCTACAGGAAATCAGAAAAGGGAGTGATCACTTTGGGCAAGAAAAGTAGGAAAAGACTTTCATGTAGGAGGAAGACACAAGTGACTTGAAGGTGCAATGACTATCTCCCTGCAAAATTACTGCTGACCATGTTATTCAACTGAACCTGCTCTCTCCAAAGTTACCAATTGTGTCTTAATTGTAAAATATTAAGGCCTTTTCTGAGGCCTCATCCTTCTTGATTTCTCTCTGCTGTATTTGACACTATTACCCACCTTTCCTCCTGAATACTCTTCCCTCTCTGGGTTTTCATGACCTCCCCTTGGTTCTTTTCTTACCTGTGAACACCACTCAGTCTCCTTTGCTGAATCATCTTCCAAAAACAGGACCCCTAACTGTGATTTTACACCAAAGATCTGACCTGGGCTTTCTTCTTTTCTTTCCATTCACTCTTTCCTGATCAGTTCACATGTGACTATCATCTCTCTTCTGATTTCCTGGTCCCCTCCAACTGAAGTTTCCAGTGTTTATATATTTACATGTACATTCAGTTTCCCCTTGCTAGACTGTAAGCTCTCTGAAGTCAAATTTCATTTCCACTTTTGTCACTGTACCCTTGGCATATAGCAAGTGCTTGACAGATAGCCAATGCTTAACAAATGCTTGTTTATCAACTGATTAAGAGTTAGACCAAAGCAATCTACTTATTCTCACAATACTCTTTATGTTGAAAAGGTATATTCATTTTCATTTTATGGATGCGAAAACAAAGGCATAAAGGAGAAAAATGACTTCTTCAAATTCACATTCAGAAAGGAAGTTAAACTGCAGAGTAAGGTGAAAAAATGTAGGTTCCCATTAGATTCCATGCTGAACACATTTCATTTAGTGATGATAGATAAGGGGGAAAAATCCTCTTGGGCATAGATCAAGGATAAATACAAATAAAAAAGTTATAAATGATGAATTATCCAGGAATCAACTCAGCTTTTAAGAATGAATACAAGTTTAGCCAGGAGGTGCCCAAGAGTTACCCAAAGCCATTCTAGGCTGGTTGTGAAATGTTTCTTAATGAACTCCTTCTGCTTGAAAAGAGTCACACTGCTCCTATGGAATGATAAACATGAAATCCTATATAGTGAACACATTATAAAGCATTATACAAATGCAACGAATTATTGCTTGATGGGTCCCTTACCCCAATAAAAGGACAAAATGTGCATTATCAAATTAAGCAGGGCTTCCAAACTACAGAATTTTAAAGGTTAAATTTCTGTTCTTAATTGCTACATGCTTCTGTAAAGTCTTATTCCAATGCCTCATCATGGTGTGGAGGTAACCCTGGATTCCTAATGGCTACACCAGTCCAGTATAAGCTCTGATAGGCCCTATTAAGCTACAAAGGTATCCAATAAAGTCCTAACAACAGACTGTAACTACCTCCCAAGGAATAGCCTAGCTAGATACAGAGAAGCTTATCACCAACAGAATGACCACAGATGATTCTTTGGTCATTACCAACCCTGAAAAAAAAAGAAAAATGTAAAAGTAGCCTTGTGTCTTGTGTAGATCCCTTCTCTTCCCACAGTAACTGTAGCGGAATGGTGAAAAGGGAATGAAAGATGCTAAGAATCACACAGTATTAAGACTATCTGTAAAAGTTAAATGAACTTTAGTTCTTCTAAACGTGAGGTCTTTGCCCAATGAGCTATAAACTGATAAGCACTGAAACACAAAAATATTAGTGAATCCTGAAATACTGATACAAAAAAACAAGCAAACAAAAGAATTGACAGAATTGCTTACATCAAATATACAAGGACAAAAGAAACCTCATTTCATGAGACACTTGGTCATTCCATCTTGCAGTGTTCATAATGAGCATAAGACCACCATTAATACGACAGACACTCATGCACCTATATCTATTGGAGAGGTGAGGAGTTAGAAAAGTTCTATGAAAAACTGATGAGCTCCACAAAACACACACAGCCAACATGCACTTTATTACTTAGTGACTTACATGAAAAGATTAGAAAAGGAGAAGATGACAAAAAGCATACTGAAAAATATGGCTCATGTCTGGGAAAAGAAAGATGACAAAGACAAGTAAGCCATTCTGAAGTGTCATGCTTATGCGTCATTAACATGTATTCTAGAAAAGAGTTGGAAGGTGATGGGGATAGCTAGGATTTTCTTGATCAAGTACTCTAAAATGTTTCTATTCATCCATCACCTCCAATCATTCTATCCCTCCCTATACCTCAATCTTCCTAAACGTTGACTTCATCCTTACCTTAAACACCCCCCAGCTCATCATCATTGCTTCAGCTCCCTTTCGAATCCTGACTCTAGAGTTAACAAGTTCAACTTTACATTGCACTCTACTCTCAAACACTTTAGAAACTTTGTCCTATCACCCTTTATACCTTGCCAAACCACGAATTCTGAATTATCTTCATTATCTATCTCCTCAATTTCTACTCACATGACACTGGTGAAAAAAGCCACACAACCATACTGACTAGGTCTGCTCAATTTTAATATTGTCTAATATCAATTTAACCATCAATGTCACAAGGCAATCCTTCTTACTGACTCTATCTGTGATAGGACGACTATTTACCAGTGTTTCCTTGCAATACTGATTAGCCTCGGGCCTCCTTCCTTTTTGAGACAGAGATCAGTTTTCCCAAACAGAGAGAAAACTGGCCCTAGGACCCAACTGGCCTTATCTTCTCTAATATGATTTCTTGGTCACCTAAAGTCATAAAAAGTCCCACCCATGGAGTCTAAACCTCTCAGAACTGGTGGGTACCTGAGAAAACACAAGGCACTGTATCCTGATGACATGCTGAGCAGAAGCACCTCCACACAAGGCAAAGGAGGCCAAATCCACCAAAGCTAAAGATTTAGGCCACTGTATCTTTGCTGCATATCTTTGTTCTGTTAGGGTGAAGTACTACCTTTTAACTGTTCAATAAGTTATGAGCACCTACTTCATTTCATTCCAAAAGTCAATCTGAACTAAGAGAATGCTAGTGTTAGACCCACCTCCAACACTGTTGAATGCCCCACAGCTGCTATTCCAAACCTCTTCTCTCCTCAAGTCTCTTACACCATTCCCTTTCCCAATCCTCTCTGCAGAAGACCTTCCCTCATATTTGCTAAGAAAATGGCAGCCAATAGTTCATAAGCTCCATCTCCTTTCCTCTACAATTCAAAAACCCTTGACATCATCCTCCATGTTCCTCTTATTTACTCTAGTTTCTGATAAAGACGTGGCCTTCTCTTCACCAAAGCTTGTCAAAATGCCCCACAATCACCTTTTTCCCTAATTTTACATCTTTCTTCCTTGGATCCTTACCTGCTGCCTATAAACATACACATGTCTCTCACATGCAAGAATATCTTCATTCAACCCCACAATCCCCAAAAGCAATTGTGCTAAATCTCTCCTCACTTTCACACTCAGGGACAGGGACTGGAGCTGTGATTCAACATGAAAACAGCATGGCACAATAGAAAGAGCTAGCAACCTAGAATCCTGCTTCAAACATTTACCAGCTTTATGACCATAGGAAAGCCCCTTAACCTCTAAGCATCAAAAAGGATGCATACCAAAAAAAAAATATCATCTCTTCTCCCAGTATTCCAAACTTGGCACCTATAGATTGCCCTCATATTGAGGGATAACTAATCAAACTGTGAAAGATGGATATGATAGAATATTATTGTGCCATAAAAAATAACAAAAAGAACGGTTTCAGAGTAAATTAGGAAGACTTATATGAACTGATGCAGAATGAACAAAACTAGGAAATATGACATTATACATAAAAACAATTTTGAAATACTTTAGAACTCTGATCAATGCAATGATAAATCATAAATCCAAAGGAATAAAGTTTAAACATCTCTAGTCAAATATGATAAACTTAAAATACAGAATAAGAAACATATGTTTGAACATGGCCAATGTGGGAATTTATTTTGCTAAACTATGCAAATTCATTACAAGGATTTTATTTTTCTTTGTTGCTGTTGTTGAAAATATTATTGTTGTTACTTTTATACCATTTAATAATGCCTGATCTTTTGCTATTCAAAACCTATACCCACTGACAGACTTCCTATTAACCTTCTGTTACCAAAAACCTTAATTCTCAGCCCATATGGAAAATTGGAATTATGGAAACACCTTTGGGAATAAATGTTTCCCCAACCAAATTTATCACCTTCATCCACTTTGCTATGTTCTTATTTGAATGAATAATTGCTCAAGTGCCCTCCCCTATCCCAACACTTCAACCTGAGAAAAACTTTAAATTCAGAAAATATTTATTTTCTAACACCTAATAGGTAGGCTTCTAACCAAACAAGGACTTGATATAAGTGTAAATATAATACGAGCCCTGTTCTTAAGAAACTAAAAAAACAAAAGCAGCTAAAGGTCATGTACACCAATAAGTATGATATAAGAGAAACACAAAGGAGAATAGTAACAACATGTTATAAGAAATGTGACGTTCATCTAGGGGGCCAGGAAATGGATTCTTGAAGGTGGCAAGGGACAGTGTTACTTAGGTTTTCAAAGAATAGAAGTTCTTCAACAGACGTGGATTAGAGAAAAAAATCCATTCCAGAAATCGACAATGGTATGATCAAATGTAAAGCAACAAGAATGAGAAAGAGAATGGAGTCCAGTTTGGTTGTAATGAAAAATGCATGAAAGAGATTAGTATGCACAGATTCTGAATGGGTAGGTCAGATCTAGACCACAGAGGGCCTTGAGGTCCACAGTCAATAGTTATACTTGATTCAATAAGCAGTAAAGAAGAACCACAGAAAATTTTTGAGTAGGGGAATTTCAGGACAATAGCAGTTGACTAGGAAGATTACTCAGAAAACACATACAAGATGCTTTCCAGAGGGTATGCAATGGAAGCAGGAATATCATTTAGCATTTCATGACAATAATCTAGGAGATAAAGAGAAATGAAGGCCTGAATTAGCATGGGTGCATCAGAAGAAGCCTTGTTTTGTTTGGTCCCAGAAACTAGAACAAGGAGGAATGGGATGACATCTACAGGGCCAGATTCAATCTCAATGAAAGAGGAAACTGCCTAACAACAAAACTGTATAAAAATAGAATAAGCTACCTTAGGAGAGAGTGGGTTTTCCCTCAAAAGAGATCCCCTAGAAAAGGCTGGATGGCAACTCCCTGGGTGCAATGACAGACAATCCATTCTCCTATATTAACTGAGACGAGATGCCATTTCAAGTTCCTTCCAATTCATAGATTACATGAAACCTCAGTGAAAGGGCTTGATGAAATTTTATCATAAACATTTAGAAAGATGGTAATAGGAACAATTTCTACCCACAGTCAGGGAAGGGACATTTCAACTCTGGATCAAACTGTAAAAATGTAAAAGTCTAAGAGGGACCAGTGAAGAAGACCAGCAACAGAGTCCCAACATTTTCTAGAGAGAAAAGCGGGCATCTCTTTTGGTTCTGAGGTGAAAGCATGAAGTGATGATGACTGGCAGCATTATTTGTGACTCCTTCACAGGGAAACACACAGGCACATTATCAGACATGTGATGTACCAAAAAGATTAATGGTTGACAGAAAAATAAATGAATAGATAAAACTTCTGAAAATATTTCTAACTTTAAAAGTGATTAGGAAAGGAAGGATGCTTTACAGAGGAGGAAATCTGTTCACACACTCTATCAAAGGTGACAGTTTAATAAGGTAACTGCTGAAGAAAGCTGAAGAACAATCACTACGGGTAAGACTTGCTGTACTGTGCTTCATGAAATATTCACTGGTTTTGCTAGCAAAGAACACCTCAGAGGGGCCTTTCTCCATCAAAGCTGATAGGATTCAGACAAGAAAGTGCAAGATCCAGAGTCAGAGGAGGGGTGTTCAAATTTCTGGTTTACCATTACTACCTGTATGACTTTAGGTAAGTCATGTTTCTGTTCTGGATCTCAGTTTCCTCATCTGTAAAATAACAGTTAGTATTTATATAGCACTTTAAGGTTTGGAAATTGTTTTACATATGTTATCTCATTTAATTAAAATGAAGAGTTTCAGACCCAGATGATCTCTAAGATCCCTTCTACTCCAAATTCTAGGATTTTATGAAGCTCTGTCAAACTGATGTGGTTGTATAATTATTCTTTATTCATCATCTGGCCTAAATAACAATGATGATAAAAAATGGGCATGCTAATAGGTAGATTTGCCTTAATGAAACAGGAAAAGAAAAAAGATTTGGCAAATTAACTATTCAACCATTTAAAATATCACAGAATGGACAAAAGATGATCTTTGTTTTTGTCCCAGGACATTTTCTTTCATTCAATAAAAATTCAAAAAAGAAAAAATGTGCTGGACATTATATGAGATTCTAGCGAGGTACCACTTTCAATTATAGGCTGATGACTTAGTCAGCGAGGGTCAGCTCTGTTCCTACATTGATCATAACCCCTCAGAGCTTTCTCAACCTATAGAATCCTTATCAATGATTTTTGAAATATTCTCTGTAGAGGGATCTACTCAAGTTACCCTGGAAGTTCACCTCTGATTATCTTAATACTTTATATCACTCTGGCTTGCATCTTTCTCTGTATATGACTAACTCAAATCCTTGCCCAGCCATTTTTATGTTTAATGAGGCATTTTAGGGCAGTTAGGTGGTGCAATGGATACAGCATTGGCCCTGGAGTCAGGAGAACCTGAGTTCAAATCCAGCCTCAGACACATAATATTTCCTAGCTGTGTGACTCTGGGCAAGTCACTTAATCCCAATCACCTCATTTAAAAAAAAAAAGGTGTATTACATCATTTCTCTCAAGTAAATAATAATTCACAATATGCCTCATCCTACTTATACCCACCAACAATCTTTCCATTGCCATTTAATCCACCAGCAATGTTTTATCATGCCAAGATAGCCTGGAGTCTGTAATTTTCAGTCATATAGCATCACCAAGAGACAAGAAGACAAACAATAATAATAGCAGCTCAAATGCATAGCTATATACTATTAAAAATACTTTACCCAAAACATTCACATGAGATATACAATGTTAGTATTATCTATAAAATGGAGACAGATGTGAATATTGACATAAGAATAAGACAGTCTTGATTAGAAATTGGAAATTGTGAGTTTTTAATGTAGGACATTTGACATAAATACAATAAACTCTGCATTACACTTTGAATTTTTTTTTGGTGAGGCAATTGGAGGTTAAGTGACTTGTTCAGAGTCACACAGCTAGTAAGTGTTGTGTGTCTAAGCCCCATTTGAATTCAGGTCCTCCTGACTCCAGGCCTGGTGCTCTACCCACTGCGCCACCCAGCTGCCCCTGACTCTGCATTATATTTAATTAACTCTTTGAATAACATGTAGTCCTTAGCCTCAAGGAACTTATATTTCATTAGGGAAAATAAGAAAAATGCAAAAAGCAACTATAATAGAAGATTGAATTACATGAGTTCTGAAGTATATTAACGAGGGGAAAATGACCAGATATGAGAAAAGCACTAGATATAAAGTGGGAAGATCTAGATTCAAATCTTATCTCTACTATTGTGTCCATGATCTTGGGCTAAAGTTTCACTTCTCAGCATCTTGGATTTCTCCTTTGTAAAATGCGGAAGATGGATTAGAAAATCTCAGAGATCTTTTCTAGTTCCAAATTCTATGTTCCTGTAAGACAGTATATTTGGCAATAGAGAAAGGCCCTTTGAGACTGACTATAGGGAATGGGCTCAGGCAAAATGCTGGGGCAGAGTTAGTTCAGAATGTCTCAAATATGAAATCTTATTGCATGGTGAAGCAGAAAGAGAACTGTCAATTAAGATAAATTGGACAAGTCACTTTAAATTTTTGAAATGCAATTTTCTCTTCTACAAAATAAAGGAGTTGAAGTTGTCCAAGACAATGTCTAAGGTCCTTTCCAGCTAAAAACTCTGTTATCCTATGAAAACACACTGAAGGAAAATAAAAGTCAAGTAATAGAGCCCATTCTTCTTATCTTATGGAACCTTTAAATTAATCCCAATGGCCAGCAAATCTCCCATCTACAGCATGAAGAAAGAGATCATTCCAGTACTCTAATATAGTCATACACCATATCAATTATATTCTCTTGTGGATACCACAATTAAGGAAGAATATTGATAATCTGGAAACTATACAGAGGAGAGTGAACAGGATAGACATGGATACAAAGGTCATGCCATGGAAAGATTAAGGATTAGATTTGTTTTGCGTGACCACAGAGAGAAGAATTAGGAGCAGGAGGTAGATGGTGTAGACAAAATGATTCAGGTCAATGTAAGAACAGACTCTCTAATAACTTGGTCTATCCAAAGTTGGATGGCAATGCCTCAGAAAGTCAAGAGGTCCCTTTTCACTTAGAGGTCTTTAAGGTAAGACTGGATTTAGGTAACCTGCATTCCATTCCATTAGCAAGGTTTTATGTATGACTATATAATTGTGGTCTAGTGTTAAAGAACTAAAGAAAGGCAGGAGGGTACATAGCACAACTTTTGTAATAAAGGTCCTGGGTTCAAATCTCAACTCTACCTCTCTGTTACTAGGGTCATATTCTCTCTTTCTCTGGACCTCTATTTGCTAATCTAGATAATGATGATTTCTAAAATCCTGTCTGGTTCAAAATCTTATGATTCAACGACTTAGAATCCTAAGATCATGACACCTCCAATAAGGAAGGTGAGATTTTTTTTGAAATAAGTTTATAATAGGCAGCATAAAGAAAAAAGTGGATACAATTCCATCAATGTCAAGGGAAAGATCAAAACCTATAATGGGAAATATTATTTTAATGTCAATTATTTGACTTCTCTTTAACTTTTACTTAAATTAAGTATGATCTAAAACATTTATGTTAATATAATTACCCAGTGCACTTAAGGGTAAAGTCCAGGCTCTGGTACTGTAATTAATCCTAAGGATGTCATTCATCCCTAATAATTACTTTCTAGGCACAATACTACATTTTACATAGACACAAAGAATAAGAATATATGTAAAATGCACATTATTATGAGAGCAAATAATAAGCTATTCATATACACAGAATGTATAATGGGAGGAACAGGACACAGTGTGACTAAAGTCAGTCAGTAAATCAATACACATTTAGTAGGCACCTACTCTGTGCCCGCATCTACTATATTCCAGGCACATAGTAGCTTTGTTTGGGCTTTGATTCAGAATCTCAGCTGTGACATCTATCAACATTAGGAAACTGAGGAGCATCCACAAGGCAGGAAGCAGGGAAGAAATGGTGGAGTGAATTGGAGACTTTTGGCCTGAATAAGAGAAGGTTTGCAAGGAAGATGAAAGCTTCCTTTAGGATACGAAGGGTTTACTTCCAAATGGAAGAATGAGGAGCAGCAGGTGAAATTGCAGAGAGGCAGATTCTAGGTCAACGAGAGGTGGTGAAGTCTCTGTCACTGGAGATCTTCAAGGGGAGGCTGGATACCTGCTTGTCAAAGATGACTGAAAAGGGGGATCCTGTGTAGATGCATGTTAAAGTGGATAACCTCTGAGATCTATGCCAGCTCACCAATCCTATGGTTTGATTACCGGGAGGGAGGGGCAGAGGGGCAAATGGATTCATGGCTCCTGGCACCAGTTAATTCATCTTTAAATGGTATGACCAACCAGCAGATAAGAAGACAATGTGCAAATCTCTCTACCCAGGAAAATGTCATGTAAAGAGCTATGAAGTAGCTTGCGGGCTTGGGGGGGGGGGGGGGGAGGAAGAGGGGAAGGGATATGGAGCGGGAGAAATTGTGCTAGAGGGCATTATTAATTGAGGGAAAAGGAGTTGAGTAAGTCTTAAAAAAAAAAAAGTGAAGAACTGATCAACTGTCTGACTGTATTCCAGAAGAACAGATTCAGCTGATTAAAAGCCCAACAATTTGGAAAGATAGGCCAATGGCCCAACTATCTGCACAGAGATGGAAGGGTATAAAACAAGATCACCAATTTGGTAAATTCAGTAGACTTGCTCTCATTGTGCAGTTCCCTTGACCTGTGAAGCTCAAGAGGAATGGATGAATAGTAATGATAGTAACAACTAATATTCATAAGGAGCTAAATTTAGGAAGATATAGATAGATAGATAGATAGATAGATAGATAGATAGATAGATAGATAGATAGATAGATAGATAGATAGATAGACAGACAGACAGACAGACAGACAGACAGACAGACAGACAGATAGATAGATAGATAGATAGATAGATAGATAGATAGATAGATAGATGGATATTATCTTGAGTCTAATAATAGCCTTGTGAGGGCAGATATTACAGGTATTGTTGTGCCCATTTTATTGATGGAAGAAACTAAGGCCAAGAGAGGTCAATTGATTTGCCCACAGTTATAAAATAAGTGTCAGAGGTTGACTTGGGCCCTAAAATTCCAGAATCTAAATCTAGAGTCCCCTGTCCACTATGCTGCTTGGCTAACTGTGTTACTTAAAATACTTGCATTAGCTATCTCATTGTGTTACTGTGAGCAAGGCAATTAGTAAACTATTAAGGGCTGTATAAACACAAGCTCCTAGTTCTATTGTTGGAGGATCAGTTATCTTTCAATACTGTCTATTGAAATCTATAGCCAAATATGACTCCTAATCTTCTGGACAAAGAGGAAGGAAAAGTGAAGGAAGACAGAATAAAGCAAAGCAAATGGACACATCATAAAGGGATAATTTTTGATGACTCAGAAACCTTGATATTTCACAACCTATATGAATAATGTTGTTATATAACTTAAAGGCCCAGAAATCACATCAACAGGGGAAGATATGCTTTGATGGTACGTATGAGAACCTATGAAGAACCACTCTGAAACTCACAAAATTCTTACCTGAAATATGTGACCATTAATCACTTATATGCAGGGTACTTAAACCTTATTCGAATTCACTTATTATGCAAATTTCAATAAAATTCAGTTAGGGAGGCATGAAAACCATTTATCCCTCTTCACTAGAGTGTGGCTGAGCATTACATAGAACCAGAGGGATGGAGACAACTCATTTGTTTGTTTTTTTAAAATGACTATCATATTGTAGCTGATGCCTATAATTTACAAATTTCAGGATGCCATTATATACTGAAGTGCACACCTTGCAAGTACTAAAACTGATTCACAATTGTATTGCTTTAAAGGAAATAAATTCATTCTGGACTTCTATGTAAATCTAAGCACAAGTAGCGCTTACATTTAGGGCAAATCCATGAAAGCTCCAACCAAAAAGGGGGTTGGGGACTGGCCGGTGGCTAGGGGGTTGGGGTGGGGGGGGAGAGGAAGAGAAATAATAAAGGACAAAGAAGGAAAGCCCTAACATACAAACCAATAGAATTCAACAAATGGCCAAAAAAACTACAACAAATCTACAAGTCTTTGGATTTAAGAAAACTGGATTTTATTCCTAGCTTGGCAATACACTCATTGTATGACTACTTGCCCAGCACAGTTCGAAACACAGGCTACAAATAAACAAAAAAGACAGATCCTGTCCTAGAGAAGCTTACATTCTAATAAGGAGAAGACAACACATGTTGAGAGTAGTAGTGAAGGGAATACAAAGAGTCATAATTTGGAAATAGTGGTGTGACAAGGCCTGGTTCTGGGCAAGGTAAGGGGAAACACTCAGCTATCAGAGATCAGGGTACTTTCAGGGCAATGTCCAAGGTTGCTGTGGTGAATGTGGAGAGATTGGGAGGATGTCCAGAATGCAGAATGCATACTTGGTGAACTGTAGCTGGAAAGTATCTTCTTTCACCCTGAAAAGTTCTTTGTATTTATATATAAAGGTTCCAGAATGTAAATTCTTTTTTGTTTTTGGTTTTGGTTTTTTTGGTGAGGCAATTGGGGTTAAGTGATTTGCCCAGGATCACACAGCTAGTAAGTGTCAAGTATCTGGTCTGAGACAGGATTTGAACTCAGGTCCTCCTGACTTCAGGGCCAGTGCTCTATCCACTGTGCCACCTAGCTGCCCCCAGAATATAAATTCCTTAAAAGCAACAATTGCTGTGCTTCAGCCCTTACATCCCCAGAATTGAGCTCAGTGCTTTCCTCATAGCAGGAACTTAAAAAATGATTGTTAATGAGAAAAAAAAAACAAAACCCTGAAATGCAGTGACCAACTTAAATGAGTTGATAAGTACACTGAACATAACAATTCATTTGACCATGTCTAATTCTTTCATAGTAATAGAATCACAGAACCAGAGAATATTTGGTATAAGGAAATATTTAATCCACTAAAAGATCTAGTTTTACAGAAGAAAAAATTGGGGCTCAAAGGAAAGAAATGATTTTCACAAAATTACACATGTATTCAATAGGCTTAGAAACTTAATGCCCTGACTTCTAGTCCCAGGACTTTCTACACTGTCTCCCTCAATGCATGAATTCTTTGTTCAAGAATAAAACACGTATCCAAAACCAAGTGCAGTTCCAATAAAGTGTCATTTCAATATTTTTAAGGATTCTTTATTTCATTTCTGTGGATACAACAACTACTGATCCAGAATGCACCATCTCCAGACCTTAGAAGATGGTTTCACTAAGAGGTAAGATAAAAAGTTAATTACCTGGTAACAAACTTTTTGGTGACAAGTCTCTCTTTATTTAATTAGGCTGATGTAAAATTCCTCATTTATATAGGCTATCTCAAAGTCTGTCCGACCCAATGGAGTTTATAGTCTGCTGGTATAGTTTTCAAGATTCCAGGGTCATTTGCAAAATCATTAACAAAAGGAAAAATTCTATGGCAAATGCCCTACCAATGGTTCAACTATTCTTTAAAGCAACTTAGAACTACATCCCAAAAGTCACTAAAATGTGCATAGCCTTTGACATAGAGATATTATTACTAGGCATATATCATGAAGAAGTCAAAGTGAGATGGAAAGGGCCAATGTCTACAAAAATATTTATAGCAGTCCTTTTTGTTGAGGCAAATAACTGAAACCAGGGTGGGCATCTATCAGTTAGGAAATGAATGAACAAATCATGGTACAAGAATGTAATGGAATTTCATTATTCCAGTGAAAAATGATGATGGGGCAGATTTCAGAGAAATCTGGGAAGATCTGAACTGATATAAAGTGGGCAGAACCAGAAGAACAATTCAAAAATCACTATAATAATGTAAAGGAAAACAATTTTAAGTGACTTAAGAACTCTAATCAATGCAATAACCAATTATGATTCCAAAATACTGGTAATTAACTACAATTCTTACCTCTCGTCAAGGAGGTAAAAGACAAGAAGTGAAGAAAAAGACATGAATTTTCACACACAGCCAACGTGTAAAATTATTTTTCCTTGGCTATACTAATTTTTTACAAGGGAGAATTTCTATTTTGGGGGAAGGAAAGTTGCAGGTTCAGATGAAGAGGAGAAAAGTAGGTAGCAATGGTAATGCAAAACAAAAGATGAAAAGAAAGTTAATTAAAAGATTAATAGAAGATTAAAAGATACATAGAAGACAGGAAAAAGTCAGAAGGGGACACAGACAAAAATGACAGCTTTGTTACTATCAAAAACTGCATATATTATTAATTCTTAATTTATTTGCATACTGAAATATTCATACTTATTGATGTTCATAATTTTAAAAATTAAAAAATTAAAAGCAAAAAAGAAAATGCCAAATGAATCATAAAATTAATTTTAACATATGTTAGGTGTATTTTTAAAATATATTTACACAGTATGCCAAACTTCATGGGAAGATAACAAAGACATGGAGAGCTCCCAGGAGCAATATGGAAAGAATATATAAACTGAGGAAAAAGTCAAATATAGTGCTGTACACAGAACCAAAACACCCAGAGACATGGATATTTAGAGAGAGATAAAAAGGAACACATACAAGAGATAGAGAGAAATGCACAAATACAAAGAAAGAGAGATTTTCACACAAAGACGGAGAGAGGTGTATACAAAGACAGAAAGAGAAGGCACATATACATAGCGCTACATGCAGATAAAGACGCACAGAGAAAGAGACAGAGAGAGAAATGAACTCATATCCAAATAGAGAAAGACATACATAGAGACAGCTATACACAGAAAGACAGAGAGATGCATACACACAGAAATGGAGACACAAACAGAGAGGTATCTATGGACACACAGAGACCAACAGACACACAGAGGCACACATACAGGTACAGGAAGATACACAGAAATACAGACAAAAATGGAAAGAAATAAGTACAGATAATGAGATGAGACATATAGAGGCAGAGAGTTAAAGAAGGAGAGACAGACTGACAGAGATGCAATCACATGCCAAAATAAAGAGATAGAGACACAAATATAGGAAAAGAGGGGAGGGAGGGAGGGAAGGAGGGGGAGGGAGAAGGGGAGAAGAGAGAAGGGGAGAGAGAGAGAACAAGAACATGCACATGGTAATAAAATTAAGACAGATGATAACCAAATACACCTTGTATAAATATATTTACACTATATTTTGTTTGATCATTAAGTATGTCTTTTAAGTATCAGAAAAGAGAAACAGCCTTCTAAAAACTTGTCAAGGGACCATACATCTACTCAGAAGAGGCATAAATAGATTCCAGAATTATTTAGGCTAACTCTCTATAATACTGTACCAGCAAACTTTCTTTACAATAAAAAGCACACCATAATATTATGAAATCCCTACTGCAATATCTTTTATTAAATCAGCTGAGCTAAAAATGGCACAGCTGGCAAAAGGCTGAGCACCAACTATCCTTAGCACCAATTTGCTTACATTCCCATTTATAATATTCCCTTTTGAACACTGTATTGCTTAACATACTTGTACAGAATCAGTTGATGTTAGGAAAAGGTATGCCTACAGGAAAAAAAATAGATTTCAACACAGAGACTCTTAAGGTCTAAATTATTATCACTTTTGTGAGGATTATTAATGAAAACAGTAAAAATAACCCTCTACTACATTCTTCTTCTGATAACTCATTATGGCATGAAGGTAACTAGGTTCTCAAAGGTTGTGCCAGCATAATACAAGCTGGAAAGGCTAAAAACCAGCTTTCAGTACAAGCTCAGCAACTGGTGATATGTCTTTTGTTCAAAGAACATCAGAAGGTATCAGAAGAGGCTTGCCACCAGAAGGATGACCATGAAGCAATAAATTCTTTTTCAGGCATAATAACCCAAGAAGACCATGTGCTAAATAAAACTTGGAAGTGTAGTGATCTATATCAATGGAAGGACCACCTGCACTGACGAAACCAAGAATCTTCTGAATTACTAAAACAGCAATAGTAGTCAGTAGTGGTTATCAATGTCCTATTTGTATTTATAAATGATTTGTTTCATGATAACCCTGTGAAGTACATAAAGCCTATTTAGAGTAACTTTAATGCAGCATTTAGTCTTTTAAAAAAACACGCCTCCTCCAAGTCACATATCCTTTGTTGTTGACACCCAATAGCTTTTAGAGGTTTCCAAAACCATATCCATTAAAGCATTGCTTTGGCAACAACACCCATATTCATGGAGAGAACTTAATATTGGAGGAATCTTAATGCATTTATAAAGATGAGCAAGGCAATAAGAATGTAACAGTAAAGAAAGTATTGGTTTACAAGATTTTATATTCAGCTACCAGGCCCCCTAAAGATAACAAAACGCCAGCACACATAAAAGTTAAAGTGATTTCACAATCTCTTTCTAAAGTTACATGAGTGTGTCAGTATATGTATGTATATGTGTATATACACATGTCTATATGTGTGTGTGTGTATATACGTGCTTTGTAATCTTTACAAGTGCCAAAGTGTTAGCATTACTTCCGCAGTGTGAATTACAAACCATCAAACAGTACTTGACTTACTAAACAATTCACAATGATGATCCAAGGATTTCTTTTTCACTGAGGCTAAGAAAGCATAGAGGATATGCTCATAAAATCAATGATAATGGGTTTAAAGATTTTAGGTTCCCCTAGTTTGGTTTTATTAAGAACAAGAGGAACAAGTGTTCAATGTGTTTTCCTCAGCTTCTCTGGCAGAGTTTATTCACTCTAATAGCTGCAGCACTATCACAACCAAACAAAGAGGTAAAATGGTACAAAGGAAAGAACGTTTAACTAGGAATAGGAAGACATTGATTTGAGTCCTGACTCTTGCCAGTCTGAATGAACAATAAGGGTACATGAAAGGGAGTCATGTATTAACAAGGCTGAAAAGGTGAGTTGGAGACATACTGTGAAGACTCTTAGATGGGAAACAAAGAGTTTCTATTTGGTCCTAGAGAGCCACTAGAGTTAAACACAGACATGACACTTAGAATTGTGCTTAAAGAATATCACTTTGGCAGCTGTGTGGAGGATGGATTGGGGAAGGCAGAGGCTTGAGGCACAGACCAGTTAGGAGGCTATTAAGCTTCTCCAGGAAGGAGGTGATGAAAGCACCATGAAAGAAAATGATTCTTAGAGCAGAGATGAAACAGGAATTACATTACAAAAGCTTTGAGAGGATGGAATGCTGAATTCAGAGAATAAGTGAGCCAATTTGGCCAAAATTTAGAGTGTACAAAGGAGATTAATATGAAATATTACTGAAGAGGCAGGTAGGAGCCAGACTATGGAAGGCTTTAATTACCAGTGTGAACTGTTTATATTTCACATATCCCTCTGCCTTCCTTTACCAAACCCCACTTTTCATACATATCATAAACTCTAATCACTCCAATCCAATTATGTCATTTATTTTCAGTCTCTCCCGGTCTACTGACTCCTTCTCTATTGTCTACAAACATGCCTATGTCTCCTCTATCCTCAAAAAACAAACAAAAAAACTCTTAACTTAATCCTGACATACCTGCCATCATTGTATATCTCTTCTGTCTATGCTTAAACTCCTTGGAAAGGTCATCTACAATAGGTGTCTCCAGTGACTTTCTCTCCTCTCACTCTTTTTACCACCTTAAAATCAGACTTCTGATCTCATCACTCCAGCAAAATTGTTCTCTTCAAATTTACCAATGATCTCAATGCCAAATCTAATGGCCTTTTCTCAATCTTTAATCTCCTCTGTCTGTGATGCTGTTGATCACTCTTTCCTCCTTGATGCTCTCTTCTCTCTAGGTTTTCAGGATACCACTCTCTCTCGGTTCTCTTTCTAGCTATCTGACCATTCCCTCTCAGTGTCCTTTGCTGGATCCTCATCTAGATCACACCATATAACCAGAGGTGTCCCACAGGCTTCTGTCTTGAGCCTTCTCTTCTTCCTCTATACTACTACACTTGGTGATCTCATCAGCTTCCATATATCTAATTATCATCTCTATGCTGATGATTCTCAAATCTATCTATCCTGTCAATTTATCTAAACTCTCTGCAAGATTAGAATCTTGCCTCTCCAACTGCCTTTTGGACATCTTGAAGTAGATGTCCAGTAGACATCTTAAAATTCAACATTAAAAAAAAATAGAACTCACTATTTTTCCCCAAAATATTCCCCTGCTCCTACCTTACCTATTACTGTCAAGGGCAACACCATCCAACCAGTCCATCAGGCTCACAACTAGACTTCACACTGTCTCAAATACACCTGCCTCCTTCTCTCCTCCAAAACTGCCACCACTCTAGTACAGGTCCTCATTACCTCATATCTGGACTATTGCAATATCCTGCTGGTAGGTCTGCCTGTCTCAAGTCTCTCCCACTACAATCCAGTATCCATTCAACTACTGACGTGATTTTCCTGAAGTACAGGCTCAATCATGTTACACCCATACTCAATAAACTCCAGTGGCTCCTTACTGCCTCCAGGATCAAATACAAAATGTTCTATTTGGCATTGAAAGCCCTTCACAACTTAACCCCTTTTTACTCTTCCAGTCTTTTACATCTTATTCTCCCGCACATACTCTTCAATCAAGTGACACTGGCCTCCATGCTGTTTCACGAACAAGATACTCCACCTCCCAGCTCTAGGCATTTTCTCTGGTTATCTCACATGCCTGAAATGTTCTCCCTCCTCATCTCTGCCTATTGCCTTCCCTGGCTTCCTTTAAGTGCCAACTAAAACCCCACATCTACAGGAAGCCTTACCCAAACCCTCTTAATTCTAGCACCTTTCCTTTCTTAATTATTTCCTATTTACCCCATATATAACTTGTTTGGAGCATTCTACTGCAGTAGAAAAGAGAAGAATGCTATAGTGAAAAGAACACCAGAAATGGGGGCAAAAGACTTCCATTCAAAATTTCACTCCTGTACTGACTGGTTGTATGATTTCTGCCAACCTAAAACCTCTAAAGTTCTATTTTTTCATTTGAAAAATATACCTAACAATATCATCATTGTCTCTATCTATTCTCTCTCAGCAAAATTGCTGCAGTAGAGTACTATATACATTCTTTGCCTTCATTTCCTAAACAGACTTCAGTTCAACTGAAATTGCCCTTTCCAAAATCACTAGCAATCTCTTAATTAAATATGATTGATTTTCTCAATTTCATTCTTCTCGATCTCTCTACAGCATGTGCCACTATTGACCGCCCACTCTTCCTAGACATTGTTCCACTTTTGGTTTTTGTGATACTCCTCTGGTTTGGTTGTTAGAGCCTGGTATGGCAAAAGAAGCACTGGACTTGGAGTCAGAGGAACTGGGATCAAATTTCAGACTCAGTACTTAACTGCCTTCTAGGATCTTGGGCAAAGACACTTTTCCTCTGTGGATCCAAGTTTCTGGATTAGAGATGAGAGATTTCTCTTGTCCAATAGTCTCTAAAATTGTCTAGCACTTTGCATAATTCCTAGCACATAGTGAGGAACAAATGCTTGTTGATTGATTCTTTCACCTCCTGATTGTCTGACCATGCCTTATTATTCTCCTTTATTGGATTATTTTTTATCTGCATTCATACA
Source organism: Vombatus ursinus (assembly GCF_900497805.2). Taxonomy (NCBI): domain Eukaryota; kingdom Metazoa; phylum Chordata; class Mammalia; order Diprotodontia; family Vombatidae; genus Vombatus; species Vombatus ursinus. The sequence goes on along the minus strand of NW_020945014.1, from coordinate 5,718,421 downwards.
TACATACCCACAACTGTCCAAAGTTCTGTCCTTGGGTTTTAGATCACCTGATCTCTTTAAATGACCTCAGCACTTCCCATTTAATTATCATCTCTATGCTGATGGTACACAGACCTATATTTTAAGCCCTAGTCTTCTCCCCTGGTCCAGTCCAGCATCATCAGCTGCCTACTAGACATATCAAACAGAATAGTCTGCAGTAATTTCAAACTCAAAATATCCAAAACAAAACTCAGTATCATTATCATTCCCCACAAACCCCTTTTCTGAATTCCTTATTTGTCAAGAGTATCACTATCCTTCCAGTCACTTAGGCTTACAACCTCAGTATCATCCTGACTTCTTAGTCTGACTAACTCTCATATCCAGTTGCTTGTCAAATATCATCTCCTCTTGCATTTTTATTATTTCCTTCACTCACAGAGTTTCCACTCCCGTTCACTATCTTACCACTTTTCACTTCTTGCCTGCTTCTTATGGTAGCCTCCTTATTGATCTCCTTGCCTTCTCTCATCCCTCTCCAATCCATCTTTCACACTGCTGCCAAACTTACTCCACTAAAATGCAAATCTACGTCATTACCCTACTCAGTTACCCCAATTACCTTCAGGATCAAATATAATGTGTTCTGCTTTAGCATTTAGTCTTTCCAACCTAGCCCCAACCTACTTTTTTAACCTTGTACATAACTCACATTTTTCAATCCAGACAAACTAGTCTTCTTGCTATTTTTCATACACAATATTCCAGCAAATACCTCTGTGCCCTTCCACAAGCTGTTCCTCATGCCAAACATACATTCTCTCCCCATAGCCATCTCTGTGAATCCCTAATTTCCTTCAAGGCTCAAGTCAAGCAACATTGCTAATATACTCAGCTGCTAATGCCTTTTCCCCAAAATCTCCTTGTATCTTTTCTGCATATGCCTATATTGGTGTAGTATACTGTGTGTATGGGGGCAAAGAGGTGGTGCAGTGAATAGAGTATCAGGCCTGGAGGTAGGAAGATCTGAATCCAAATCTGGCCTCAGATGCTTACTAGCTATGTGACCCTGAGCAAGTCATTTAACCCCTATTTTCCTCAGTTTCTCATCTGTACAATGACGACACACTGGAGAAGGAAATGGCAAACCACTCCAGTATCTTTGCCAAGAAAACCCCATGGACAAGTCTATGGGGTCACAAAAAATCAGACATGACCAAACAACAACATATTAGTGTGTACTGTCTCCTTGTCTAGACTGTAAGCTAATTGAGGCAAAGACTGATTAAACTTTTGTCTTTGAGTCTCCATTGACAATCACAGTGTCTGTCACACAGCAGGGACTTAATAAATGCTTGCTGATTGGCTCAAAAGGTTGTAATGAAGAAAAACTTTTGTAAACTATAAAGCGCTATATAAATGTGGCAATATTATAACTGCTCATAGCACCAATGAAAATCAATTTATTCCTAACATTAATTTATTCATTCATTCAATAGTTATGTAAATGCTACCTGTATAAAGAACACTGTGCTAGGTAGGTGTAAAAGGATCCTTCAGATGGATCTGTGATCCATGATAACTGCATATTTCAACCCATCCACACATTCTCATCCTGTATGATTCTTTTCCATATCTTCCTATAAATTCTCCATAGGTGGTCCACTCAATGTAATATGGAACTTATTCTAGACCCTCTGACATTGTTTTGATATCATTATGGTACACAGGCTATCCATAAATTATTCTCCACTCTTGGTAAGTGATTAGCCTCATTACCTTTTTATAGAATGATTCTTGTCCTCATGGAATATGGGCAGGAAAAAACCAATAATGGTGCCCCCACCCCCGGCCTCCACACATTTCCCTAAGTTTGTTACATTTAGTATCACTTTTGCATTTATAAGTTCTATTTTTCCTTCAGGGATCCAAAAGTCTTTTCTCATTTTCCCATTTCCTTGCTCCAATTAGAAATTATTTTTCTTCCCTAAAACCTAAAAAGGCACTTTGTGCTTCTCTTATGCACGAATCTTAGTCTATTTTGTAGTTATTTGTCTATATGCTATATCTCTGTTGTTGGACTCTAAGCTCCTTGATGTTTCATCACTTCTTGCCAAGATTACTCTAATAGTCTCATATCTGGTCTCCCTTCCCCAAGTCCCTCACTACTCCAGCCCATCCTATAAACTAATGCCAAAGTAATTTTTCTTAAGTACAGGTCTGACCATTTGAATACCCTGCTTAATCAATTCTAGGGGCGCCTTACTGCCTCTAGGACAAAATATAAATTCCTCTGTTTAGCTTTTGAAGCCCTACACAACCATAATGGACTTTATTCCCCTTTTGTGCCCTCTATAATCCAGAAGAAAATGGCCTTCTCTCTGCTCTTTACCTAGAAAACCACATCTCCTATCTCCATCAACTTTGCACTGGGCACTCCACATGCTTGGAATACACTTCCTCTTCACTTCAACCTTACGGAGTCCTTCTCTTCAATTAAGAAGCAGATCAAGTATCATCTTACGCATGAAGTCTTTCCTAATAACCCACCCTCCAACTTCTAGTGCCCTCTCTCCCAAACTACCTTGCAATTCACCACTTTGCACATATATTTGTATTTTTTCACTTCACAGTTACACTAAATGTTTTCATATAGGTACTCATTTCCTTTCCCACTAAGCTCCTTGCTAGTAAGGACAGTTTCATTCTTTCTATTTCTAACCTTAGCACCCAGCAAAGTTCCTGGCACATAATAGGCACTTAATCAATGCGTGTTGATGGACTAATTCATTTTTGTATCTCCACTCCACCACCACCCCTCTTCAGCCCTAACAGAGTGTTCTATACATAGTAAGTTTTCTTTTATTAAAGGTGGGGGAAACGGCTGAACAAGTTACAGTACGTGAAAGTGATATAATACTATTGTGCTATAAAAAAATAATGAAGGGGATGATTTCAGAAAAACTAGGGAGACTTATATGAATTGATGCAAAGTGAAGTGAGCAGAACAAGGAGAACAATCTACACAGTAACAGCAATATCATAAAGATAATCAAATATGAAAGACTTAGTAACTCTGATCAACACAATACTCCATCACAACTCCAAAGGACTCATCATATAAAATGCTGTGCACCTCCAAATAGGGCACTTATGGACTCAGACTGCAGAATGAAGCATTCTTCCTTTCTTTATTCTTCTTGCTTTTTATTCCAGAAATGGCTAATATGAAAATATGTTTTGCATGACTTCATATGTATAATCAGTATCATATTTCTTGTCTTCTCAATGGACAGGGAAGGGGAAGGAGGGAGCTAGAGAATTTGGAACTGAAAATAATTTTTCTAAAAGGTGGAGAAGAGTGGTCTTTATTCACTCATTCAAAAAATTAAATTTTTACAACAGCAACAAAAACAAATTGCAAAGATCTGTTTCAGGTAGGAAGAGAGCTAACACTCAGAGTTCAGGCCTGAATTTTGTTGTCATTCAGGTGTCAGTAACATCCAACTCTTCATGACCGTATTGGGGGTTTTCTTGGCAAATATACTGGAGTGGTTTACCATTTTCTTCTCCAACCTTTTTACAAATTTTACAAATGAGGAAACTAAGGCAAACAAAGTTAAGTGACTTAGGCAGGATCATACAGCTAGCGTGAAGCCAGATTTTAACTCAGAAAGATAAGTCTTCCCGACTCAAGGCAAAGCACTCTATACAATACACCACCAAGCCCCAAAATACCTTCCATTATTTTTTTTATTTTCTAATAATCTAATATCCCTCTGTCTTTGTTGCTCCTAGTTCCATCTTAGACTCTAAGGAATCCAGATTACCCTAGCATTTCTGACCTAAGCAAAGAGTAAAAAACCTTTCTGTCCCAAATCCAACTTACAACATCAGGACCTTAAGTTCACTGAAAATTGGAATCTTAGAGCTAGAAGGAACCTTGGAACATAATATTAGAATCTAGAATGTTAAAGTTAGAAGTTACCTTCGAGTTATTCAAGCCTAAGAAAACAGTGGCCCAGAGAGGCTTGCCAATGACATGTCTTGCTAATTGCAGAGTTGTGACTTCAATTCAGATTTTCCTGGCCCCTATTCTAGTTTACTTTCCACTATTTCACAATTCCCAGTGAGGAAGCATTTAACAGAGCACATTGCCTAGAATTTAGGTGCATATGCAGCTTTTTCACCCTGGAACTTACCTTCCCCTCTTGTAGTTTTTTTACCCTGGATGACCACACCATCCCTACAGCTACTTCCTCTGATTGGATCTATGTATGTGTGTGTAAGTAATAACAACATTTAAAATCAAACATATAGGATTTTTTAAAATAGGCTTTCTTCAACTAACCTGAATCTAACTTATATGTACCCTAACTGAGAATATTAGATTACTCCTAATATTGCCTCCTTATTTCTTTTTGTGGTTGATTACCCTTCCATTATTTGAGTAATCAATACCAAAGAGCTTCATCCATCCTTCAGAAACAAAGACCAAATATACATATCAGTACAGATTGTTTTAAATTACAGAACATTTTAGAAAAACAATGTTTGCCGTATTTTTCAATTTCTCCAGCAAATTTGAAAAGAATTATTATTAGTAAATGATGTCTAATCTGCTGCTATGCCCAATGATTTTTTTTTAAAGACACTGGATAATACACTAATGTTTTTCTCTATGGAAAGAATAACAATACTTAAAAAGCTAGGCCATCCAATTCATTTATAATCAAAACAAACATGAATTAGTGAAATTCATCACTCAAGCATTATTTTTCAACTTTGATGCCAAACCAAAAAGCCTAAAACAAAACAGTTTTCTATATGTGGTCTGAATGAGATGAAGTATTGTAGGACTATAACCTCCCTCACACAGGAGTCTATGACTCTAATGATAAAACCTAAGAGCATGTCCTCATCTGAGTCTCAGTTTCCTTGTCTATAAAATAATGCTTCAGGCTACATGTTCTCCTTTTTGGGGTATATACTCTTGGAAGATGTATGGACAGTTATGGTTAAGAATCACAGACAATGAGAAAGTGTAGAATGGCTATGTTCTGCACCAAATGGAGGTGCCCAAATCAGTAAGAATACAAATTCACTAAAGGAATGGAATAAGATTACATTCAGGTTTTTTGGCTGCCATGTCACACAACTGACTCATGATGAGCCTGCAGTCCATTAAAATCACAAGTCTTCTTTGTATGAACTAAGGAACCATTTCTCCCTTATCCTGTGCTTTTGTCTGAACTCAAGTGCAAGGTTTTACATCTGTACATTAAAGAACCTGTGTAGTATACATTGCAGAAGGAATGCTGGCACTCCTACTGATTTGTGCTAGAAATTCTTTTAAATAAAAAGCTAACTTTTTTGCAGATGGAGAAAACCTTCTGTATTCACAGCAATTAATAGTATTTCCTTTCATTTATCATTTTAATTCATTGTTTAAACATAAAATGCACTCATTTTTGAATTCTCTTATTTCTCAGCAAACTGGGCTGGGGCATTCTGCTACAGAGTCCCTTGAAAAAAGCATATGGATTTATAGACTATTTCATGGCCAAAGGGTTAATGGTAACCATGGTAACTCCATCCAAGAATAGAATCATCTGTAGCAGGATTCATGCTGTGGCAGTTGACAGAATGGTTATAAATATACCTATTAGAAGCCTGGGCTGAATCTTTAAACAGCACTGTTGGGAGGGGAGTTGGCTAAAAATAGCTCAACAATATCGCACATGAACACTTGTCCTTAGAAACACTGCTTCACACACACACACACACACACACACACACCACACACTAGCTATCTCTGCTGAATTTCCATTTTCTTTGCTTCATGTGACTGAAAGTGAGCACCCACAGCATACAATCGGCAACGTGACATTTTCTGACCTTCTTTTCCCAAGACAATACTCCAAATAGAAACAAAGAAATCTGAGAAGATAATTGTTTGAGTCCCAGGCTCTAACTGTTTATTACATCCCTTCAAAGCAGTGAAAAGTCAACATTATCAACCCTAAGAAAAATGCTTGACCAGCAATTAACACTGTTCACAATTGCAATCCTTTCAATACAAAAAGGAAAGATTAATTTTGTGTAATAATTTCAGTAAAGTCAGAAAATGTATTACAGGAATAGCCAGTAATACATGGAGCCTACATTTACCAACATTTACCAACGTTTACCAACATTTGCATTGTATTACTTTAGAGGTGGAAGGGACCTTAGAACACATCAAGAAACATACTGTCATAGCTGGAAGGAGTGCTTAGCACAGTGCCTGGCACATAGTAGGGACTACATAGATGCTTATTCTCTTCTCAGAAAGTGGTCATAAAGCCTAGAAGTCAAGTGATAACCTTCAATATCATGGAGCGTATTACCTAAAAAGATATCGCATCCCATTGCTGGCCACCTCTCCATGGGGAGAAAAAACAACAACAGAGTATTATTCTAATCCTGAAAATCATTAACTTGTCTTCTTATTTTAACATGCTTTAAATTTAAATAGAACTTTAGAATCGTGAAGGCACCTCAGAGGACACATCTAGTCTCACCTCACCCAAAAAAGAATCCCTTCTACAACATTCCCAACAAGTAGTTATCAAACACTTTGCATGAAAATCTTCAAGAACAAGGAACCACTAATTCCTGAGGCAACTGCTTCCTGTCTTGGACAGTTCTTGTTGTTGTTTGTCCTTCATTCCTGAAGAGGACCACGACATCAGGGAGGTGATGCCATGACATGCAAGTGCACTGGATTTAAGTGAGGGAGGGCTGTGCAAAGTCACACAGCCTCACTGGGTCCAGTGGCAAGATATAGATCAGGACGACTAGAGATGGCCCTGGATGCAGGGGGAAATCTTGGTCTTTTTAAGCTAAGGTCTTTAACAGGCCTCTCACTTTGACTGAGGCAATGCCCATTCAGTGATTAAGGCTGGGTAAGAAATGAGGCAGAGAATGGCCTCTATTACCCAGTTAAAAGAAAAAAAATTAATCTAGAAGACCCTCAGGGTTTCTGGACAAAGCAGAAACAATTGCTATTTACATTCACTCTGAGATAATCAGGGTCCAAACAATGACCAAGTAGGGCTTGACCTGACACTTACTATTAGTCAATCAATTTTGGGTTCCTGACATCAAGCCTCAATTTGCCTTTTTGAAACATCTATTTATTGTTCCTAGTTCTGTTCTTTGGAGACAAACAGAAATTTATTTAATCTCTCAGATGTAGCCTCTTCAAAACCTTGAAGATAGCTATTATGCCACTGTCCCCTCCAAAGTGATTCTCCTCCAAGCTAAACTCCAATGAAGTCAATAGAACCACATGAAAGTATTATTTCAAGGCCCTTCACCATCCCAGTTGCCCTCCTCTAAATATTGCCCATTTTATCAATTTCCTTTGTACCCTGTGCAAGGCAGAACTGAACACAATACTCCAGATTGGTCTGACCAAGGCAGAGGACAATGGAATGATCTCCTCCCTGGTCTACGACACTGTGACTCTCTTACTGCAGTCTAAAATCTGTTAAGCTTTTCTGGCTGCCATTTCATACTACTTGCTTATGTTGAGGTGGCTGTCTACCAAAATCTCCAGAGATTTTTCAAAAAAAAACTGTCTAGTTATGCCTCTCCCATCATGCACTTGTGAAGCTGGGTTTTTTTTAATCCAAATATAAAACTTTACATTTGTCTCTGATAAATCTTGGCCTATCAAAGAGGTTTGGGTTGGTTTGTATTCTGGCTCTACCACCCAGGGTGTGAGCAATACCATATAACTTTTAATCGGGGGGGGGGGCAAATTTAATAAACATTCCATCTGTGCCTTTTTTCAAGTCATTAAAAAAAATCTTTTTTTAAGCAATAACAAAAATTCTTTTTTGTTTCTCCTCATTCAAAGGAAAACTTAAATACAGAGTTTTGAAATGCAAAGCACAGAATTGAAGGCTAAGAGCTGGAAGGAAACTCAGATTTAATCTACTCCAACAAAACATACAATATCTTCATATCTTTGAAGGCTCCACTTACTCCTGACCATCAGACCTTTCTCTCCCAAGCCAAAGAAACTTCCTAACCCTGGAAGTTCACTCCATCCCTGGAGTTTCCAAAATTTTTCATTGTGAGGCAGTTCTGATTATTAGAAAATGCTTCTCTATACAGAGCCTAATTTTGTTTCCCTAAGGTTTCTTATTCTACTGAATGCAAGGTTCATCAAATCTCTCTACCACAAGACTGGTAATTAGCACTCTAAGCTTCTCAGTTTCTAAAAAGTTATAAGGAATGTGACATTATTTTTCCTTTTGTCATTGTCAATCTTTCACCAAAGTAGCTGTGATGGGCATACATTTCAGGAAAGCTTAAGGGAGGCATGGAAAATCTGAGAGGAATTATGCCTCCTAAGGAGTCATAAATTGCATCTCATGATGAATTAGGAACACTCTAGAAACAGTTCACTTACCTGAGCCAGCAATCACATTCACATATAAGGAAACATGATAAAGTCCATTACAGACAACATCTAAACCAAACCTATATAAATAATATCATGTTCACCCTCTATTTCTGATTCTATTACTGAAGAAGTGATTTTTCTCTCCTTATATATCCCTTGTCATTTTGTTAGGACTTCTCCTATGCAGTTATCTTATTCAATTTTGTATTCTAGTTGGTTTCATCTATACCTTACTCCCATTTCCCCATGAGACTGTAAGTATTGCAGGAGAGTAACTGTGTGTATCATTCACCTGTGAATCCCTGCAAACAGGTATGGTGTCCTGCACATACATACAGTAAGAGGCATCCAACACATATTTATTGAATTTCTCCTCTTAATGACAAACATTCCATATATCTGCGATCTCACTGAAGTAAATGGTTAAAAAAAAAATACATATATCTACATCCCAATCCATCCACACCCTCTTACTCTAGGAAAGTGGAAGTGATGCTGGTTTCCCTCATTCCTTGTGACTCTTCTCTATATCTTCTAGCAAATCTTCCACATGAGGTCCATGAACATGCTGGGAGGCTTATTCTAGTTATTACATGGATAGTCCTGGAGTATATAAGCTATCTGCCAGTCATCACTCATTTTTGCCAAGCAACTGACCAATCTTTTTCAGGCACACATCTCCAAGTCCTCCTTGATCTTAGATCCTCCCTTGGAGATTATTTCCAATTGAGATATTATATACAGATAGGTAGATAGATATATTTTATATTGCATATAGCTTTTTGCATATTGTCTCCCCTATTAAACTGTGAGCTCCTAAAAAGCAAGGACTGGGTTTTGGTGTTTTGATGGGGTTTTTGCATTTTTTTAACAAAGTGCCTGGCACATGGAAGGTACTTAATAAAGCATGTTGACTTGACTTGATTACATTCTTTATATCAAAGGTATCAAATTCCCAGTTTGGCTGAGCCAAATTGAAATATAATTGGGAAATGTTTAATGAAATAAATTTTAAAAAATGTAATACAACATAACAATGTCAATTTGTGGTTTTCTAAGTCAGTATGGCAGGGATTGGTTTCTATTTGAGTGTGCCATCATTGCTTCATTCTATTTTTGTCCCAATTCTTGGTTGGTAATGTTGTTTGTTGGTAATGCCTACTCACACCCACTGTACAACTCTTCTGTGCATTTTCTTTGCCAAAGATCAACCAATTAATAAGTATTTATTAAGCATCTATTATATGACAAGGACTTTGCTAAGGACTAAGCATACAAAGACGAAAGTGAAACAGTTGTTGCCCTCAAGAAGCTTATATTCTAAAAGAGGAAACAATATGTATCAAATGAGATAACTAGGTAAAACACTCTGTACCTCTGAAAGCTATATAAATGCTAGCCATTATTATATTATGTACAAAATACATACATGTACACACATGTATACATTACTGTATACCACATAGTACTACATACATAAATGTGTGTATATTATATGCAAATATATCATTGCATACTAATACATATATGCACTGCTATATATATAGTACATACATATTATTATGTAAATATATGTATATTATACATAAATAATGTTATTTATGAGGGTCAAATGAAAAGAGTTGAGGGATCAAGCCTAGTCCTTTTTGTTGTGTAAAAACAGAAGCTGTTCTCAGGTTAGACCACAAGAACAGAGTCTCAGGTGTCTTTCGGCCTATCCATCAATCCCTGGGTTTGTTGTAATAGAGGTATTTTAAACACAATATAAATACAAAGTAGAAACCAGGTAACAGAAGGCATGACACAAGCAGCCAAGCGAAACCAGCGATTGTGATATTCGATGTCTCATGATCATGCTGTGTCTCTAAAATACTGTTGTTAAAAATTCCTACAGAAAGCTCTACTTTGATTTCTCATCATGGTGTGTAGATGACTCCAGGTTCTAAAAATCCCTTCTAACAAAGAGTAAACTCTGGTTCAGGTGGTGCCATGCTACAAGGCTTCAGCACAGTCCTGGAAATTGTCTCCTTTTCAAGGAACACAATAGCTATGAATAGAAGGACTTAGCAGAAGGCTGGCCACAGTTATGAATTTTTCAGTAATGGCAACACAACATATAAGGATACATACTAATATGTATAAAGACCTTTACAGTAACAAAGTGCTTAACTTATACTCTATCTCCTGTGTCTCAACAATACTGTGAAATAGGTAATGGAAATATCACTATCCCTATTTTACACATGAGGAAACCAAAGCCTAGATTCAGATTAAGATAAGGGATTTACCACCAAGTGGTCAAGTAAAGATTCAAACCTGGGTCATGTGAATGAAGCTACTTCACACTGCTTTCTTTCTTAAACACCTTCTCATTTTATCCAGTTACTTCCTGGAAGAGTATTTTGTCCAAAAGTTTTCACCATTCTCACCTAAGTGTTCACAATTAAGCCAAGTCAAGTCAACAAATATTTATTATTTCTTTGTAGTCAGGCACCTAAGCTCTGTGCTAGGACACAAAGGAAGGCAAGACAGTCCTTGGCTTCAAGGAGCCCAGTCTGATGGGGAAGACAACATTCAAGTAATGTTGTACTGTATGTAAATAAGATATATTCATGATAAATTGGAGGTAATCTCAGAGGGAAGGCAAAAGCACTAAGTCACAAAATACATGCTGATTTATTACATAAAAATTTTTGGGGGGGAGAAGAGGTAAAATAGTATAGTGAAAGAAAAATGGGGTTGAGTCAACATGCCTGTCCTCTAATCTTGACAGTTAAGTGGTGCAGTACATAAAGTGCTAGACTTGAAGTTAGGAAAACCTGAGTTCAAATCCTTCTTCATACACCTACTAGCTGTCTGACTTTAGGCAAATCAGTTAATGTCTTTGTGGGTCATTTACGTAATCTGTAAAATGAAAATAATAATAGCACCTATATTTCCAGTTTTCTTATTTCTTACTCCTCTTTACATATTCTGCAATTCAGTGACACTGAATTCTTGCTGTTCCTCCTACAAGACATTTCCATCTGCCAACTGAAAGTCTTTTCAATGGCTGTTCCCGTTGCCTGGAATATTCTGCCTCCCAGAAGTCACCTCATCATTTCACTCCCTGATTGATCACTTAGACTTCATCATAATCTATGAAACTCATCATCTTGCAAGACCAATTCTGAAGTTCACACATCCTCAGTATTCCCTTCCCCTGGGACTCTTCCTCCTTCCCTCTGACTGAAGAGAGTAGAAGGTGAACATGGGAGAGCTCTTTGCAGATCCTCCTTTAAGAACAGTGGCACAGAGAATAGAGCACCAGACTGATGGTCAGGAAGTCTCGTCTTCCCTCTTTAAATCTGGCTTCAGATACTTCCCAGCTATGTAACCCTAGGCAAATCACTCAAACATATTTGCCTCAGTTTCCTCATCTGTAAAATGAGCTGGAGAAGGAACTGGCAAACCATTCCAGTATCTTTGCCAAGAAAACCACAAATGGGATCATGAAGAATCAGACACAAGTGAAAAGAACTGAACAACAGTTGACTGACTACCTCCCAGGGTTGTTGTGAGGTTCAAATGAGATAACGTATTAAAGCATTTTGTCAGACTTAAATTACTATATAAATACTAGGTTTCCTTATTGTTGTTGTTATCTCTATGATTTTTTAAGTTATATAACATTTGGCCAGTAATTTACATTCTCTGGGCTTTAGTTCTTCACCTATAAGATGAGAAATTTGGACCAGATCACCTCCAGGGTTCTTCTGCATTCTGGCAGACATTTTTACTTTATTATAAATCAGGTTTTGCTCATGCTTTTCTAGATAGTGTTAACAAGTATGAAAATGTGAATCTCTCCTTAGTGAGCATATTCCAGAAGTTTTCCTAAAATATATTTTAAATAGCCACGAAATGAATATATTTATATTATCATGGGTACATTTTCCTTTCAATTTTGTGAACAATTAATATTCACACATCCGGACAGTTTACAGTAATATGAACTGTTTTAACTGGAAGCAACCTCAGAGGTCATCTAAGCATAGTAAGTCATTTTACATATGAGGAAGCTGAGATTTAAAGGGAAGATGACATGCATAAGATCAAATAGCAAATAGTAATGCAAGATAAATGTTCTGAGCCCTTCGTTTCCAGGGCAAGTACTCTTTCTACTACAGGCTTCCTTGTCCAGGTTTTATTCTGATACTTCTCAACATTTCTTGAGTGATAACTTCTATTTCTATGGATTAATTTATCCATTTGGATACTAGATGCATCTTGGATATGGCAACTGATTTTCAATGCCAAGATTTACTGTGCTGGAGGATCAGCCTCCCTAATCTCCCTAACAGACCTCTGCTGAAATCTTCATCAGTTTTACACAGAAAAAAGGAAAGGATTGTCTAATTTTATCATCACATTCTTATTGATCCAAGATCTTGTTAAAGTTATGCTTAAATGGGACTATCTTCAGTTCAAGGAGGTTGCTATGACTTCAGCAGATCATGCCAATATCCCTTAGTTACATGAAGTCTCACACACTTGTCACAATGCACCTGTGCTTTTTTTTTGGCATCAGCAGCTACCTGGACACAAAAGGGACCCAGAGAGGTATTAATTTCAGGTTTTGGTGTACTCTATCTTACTCCTATTCAGAAGTAATGTCACACATATTTGTTTATGGAATCAAGCCCAACAATGCTTATTTTTATCTACCTACAACAAAATTTTGGGAACAAGAGCATTCGGTTATCAGCACAATTTAACAAACAAAGAAATAAAACTCTTGAATAGAAATATTCACACTATTTGGCTTACATTTTATATTAGCAGGTGGCCATCAATTTATACCTTTAAATTTGTCAGTAATCTTCCTCGTGTTCTATTTGGATCCTGTCAATCTGCTGCTCAAAAACTTTCCATGGTTTTCCATTATCTCAAGCAGTAAATTTAAGTTCTTAACCCTGGTATTCAAGGCTCTCTGCAAACTAGCTCCAACTTTCTAGTTTTACCTCATTTCACATTATTTAATTTGGTGTTATCTATTTTCCAAGTGAACTAAACTATTCGTGGTTCCTTGTTTTTATCCAACTTTCTTCTGACTCTATTCACACTTCTGGATGTGCTTGGGAATGGACTCACTCCCTTTCTCTCTCCAGTCATTATCTATTGAAATGTTTCCTTTCCTTCAAGGTCCAGCTAAAGTGCTACCACCCATATCAAGGATTCCCTGATCTTCCCAGATATAAGTGATCTCTCCTCCACTGAAACCTTCATCAAAACATTATTTTGATCTTTGATTTTGATCTTTTGCTCGAGGTAATTCCAATATTTTTCCCTCTGGAGAGTGGATTGTATCTTTGTCTCTCTGGTTAATGTGGTGCAGTGTATGTCTACATCTTCTCTGGTACCCCCTCTCACAGATAGCTCAAGTTGAACATCCTTCACTACAACTTCCCATTCACCTACCTCTAAGTTGAGGACTTCACCTTATATTTTAATAAGAAAATAGAGGCCATTCACAGTGAGCTCCCTCTACTCCCCTGCTCTACATATCAAAATCTTTTGACATTATCTTCTATTTTCTTTATTTATTCCAGCCTCTGATGAAAGGGTAACTCCTCTCACAAAGTCAGCTTCTCCTTCTGCAATCCTGATAAAATCCCTTCCCATTTTCTCTAGCAGATTACCAACCAACAATTATCTTCCCTTTCCATTCTTTAATCTTTCCCTATGTACTGGCTCATTCCTGCTGCTTACAGACATGCCCAAGTCTCCACAGTCCTTTTTTCTTTTTAAGTCGCTTGACTCTACCATCCTCTCAAGCTGTTTTAGCTCCCTTTTTCTAAATATCTCTCCTCCCTTTCTCAAACTATCTCCTAGAAAAAAAGACACTTAATGCTTCCATTTCCTTTCTTCTCATTCACTTCTCAAACCCTTATAATGTGGCATTTGATCACATCACTCAACTAAAACTGCTCCCTTCAAGATTACTAATGGTCTCCTAATTGCCAAACTCAATAACTTTTTTTCAATTCTCACTCTTCTTGACCTCTCTTCAGTATTTCACACTGATGACCACCATTTCTTCCTAAATACGTTCTTCTCTTTGTCTGTCTTTTCTTTTTTCTTTTTTTTTAATTTTTTGCTAGGCAATAAGGTTAAGTGACTTGCCCAAGGTCACACAGCTAGTGAGTGTTATGTGTCTGAGGCCGGATTTGAACTCAGGTCCTCCTGACTGCAGGGCCAGTGCTCTATCCACTGTGTCAACTAACTGCCCCTTGTCTGTCTTTAATGGCCCAATTTTCTCTTGGTTCTCCTCCTACATATCTGACCTGTCCTTGTAAGTTTCTTTTGCTGAAGATAATCATCTACATCCCTGACCTTAACTATGCATGAACCCTGGAAATTCTGCCCTGGGCTTTCTTTTCTCTTTACACTTTCCCTCAGTAACCTCATCAACTCCCATTAAATTATCTATTATATAAACAGATAACTCCCAAACACATTACCATATGTTTATGTATGTATATCAATATACATATATGTATATTTACATATGTATATCAATATACATATATACATGTTATACACACACATATAGGACTACTAGTCTCTCTCAAGTTCCAATTCTGCATGACCAATTCCCTGTTGTATATATTCCACTATATGTCCTAAAGATACCTCAAACCCAACATGTTCAAAACAGGTATTATTACATTTTATCCAGAAACTACCCCTCTTCCAGCTTTTGCTATTTCTGTCAAGAGCACCATCATGCTTCCAGATGCAAACTGCACAACCTTAAAGTCATTCCCAACTTCTCATTTCCATTTATCCTATATATCCAACCAGCTGCCAAGTCAATTATTCCTTAACATTCTATGCATCATCCCTTTCTCTCCATTCATACAACCATCATCCTAGTCTAATCCTTCATCACCTTCCACCTGGACTATTTCCCTTCTCTTATCCAGTCTCCACACCAACTGTAATATTCATAAAGCAAAGTTGTCACCATATCATTAACCTACTCTATAAACTCCTATGCTTCCCTCTTGCCTCTAAGATCAAGTACAAAATCCTCTATATGGCACCTTTGAAACTCCGGACAACCTGGTTCCAATATTCTAAAGTCTTATTCTGTATTAGTTTTCATCAAGGCACTAATTTTGTACAATTATTGGATTGTATTCTCCAATCCAGTCAAACTGGCCTTCTTAATGTTTCTGAAATACAACATTCTGTATCCCATCTTGGCATCTTTAAACAGGCCATACCACAGGCTTAGAAAACAGTACCTAATCACATTCACTTCATAGTACCCCTAACATCTTTAAAAGTGGAGCTTAAGTACCAGCTTCTACGTGGGGTTTTTCTTGATAACCCCAGATGCTAGAACCTGCCCTACCCGAAATTGAATTTAATTAATTTTGTATATACTAATATGAGTACCTTGTCTCCCCTAAACGGATGAGAGGACAAGAAATGTTTTAGTTTTTATCTTTCTGTCCTCAGCACCAAACATGGCACCTACTGACATTTGGTAGGTGCTAAATATTCTAGATAAATACCTATTACTTCCATCATTTCATGTCTGGTCTATTTCTCCTGGGGAAATCTCTACGTCCATCCCCACCCCCCAAAGAAAAAGGTACAAGAGACAATAAGAAAGGATAAAGGTAAATACCTGCATTTGAATTTTTAAATTATCAACTAGACAAGCTGGTGAGACATGGCCTTGAAGAAGTTTGGATAAAAAAGGCCCACATTTTTTATTGTTGGCAGTAAGTCAGTCTTACATGTTTTCTTTTGTTTTCTAAAGCACTAGATTTGGAGAAAAAAAACTGGGTCTTCCCTGTGTGACTTTGAACAAGTAATTTGTCCTTTCAGAGAGTCAATTTCCTTATCCAGAAAGTGAGGGATTTCTGTGAGATCATATTCCCTCCAGCTCTCAGTTCTATGATCCTATGCCTCCCAAAGATCAGGGTTGATAGTTGTACCAGTCAGTCATTCTGAACTTTATCCCTCTTTACACAATCTACAATCTACCCAGGTCTACTAGCTATCACTAACACAAGATACTCCATCTCCTATCTCACTGACTTTGCTAGTCTGACCCCCACTTCCACATCCTAGCTTTTCCTGATTCCTTTGAAGACTCAGATCAAATCTCACCTTCTTTAGCAAGTTCTTCTCAACCCTCAGCTGCTAGTATCTTCTGAATATATAATGGTTTTCTGAAATATATCGCATTAACCAGATTAAAAATCCTAACTAGGTTGTATTAAACAGTATTTCTTTCATTTCCTTGGACCATAAAAAGCCAAACCTCAGATTGGATGCCACTTAATTCTGTTCAGAATTCTAGAAATAGCCTATATCTATACCAGAAGAAAAGTAACTATTTTGTAACAGGAAAAAAATTTGCTTAAGAGATATTAAAGTAGTCCTTTTTCTGCACCCTTGAAGACATAATCTCAGGCTCACTACAGGCCAAGCAACAACAAGCAATTTGAGGAAAAATAAATATACACACACATGCACATATACATACACAAAAAATATTATGTCCATGAATGTTACATAAAGAACTGTCATCCTCACATTGGTTTACAACATACCAGGGACAGATAAAACATTTAGATAAATATAATACAATATATGAGATTGCAAATACCTCTGAAAAGATTCAAAAGTATAAAAATTAGAGATGAATAAGATGCTCTAGATACAATTCTAAGTTATTGATCCAGTTTGAAGGCAAGAATTCTAATCATAGAATTACACAACATCTTAAAACATTAGATTGAAAGTTCAGCAACTACTACTACTAGATCTACACTTCAAAAAGGTCAAAGAGGAATAGGAGTCATATTTTAAAAAATATATAGCAATTCTTTTTGTGGTAGCAAAGAATTGAAAACTGAAGAGTATCTATCAATTAGGAAAGAACTAAAAAAGTTATGAATGCTATGGAATACTATTCTGCTACAAGACAGGATGAAAGGGATGGTCTCAGAAAAACTTAGAAATACCTGCATGAACTGATAAAACTAAGTGAGCAGAACCAGGGGAAGAATTTACACAATAACAATAATATTGTAAAGATAATCAACTTTGAAAGAATTAGCAACTCTGATCAACACAATGACCAGCTATGATTTCAAAGGATCATGATGAAACATGCTGTCTATCACCAGACAGAGATCTGATGGATTGAGTACAGTTTGAAACATATTTTATTTTTTTCTTTTTTTGTGGGGGTGGGGGTATGGGGATGTAGAGAGGAAAACAACTGCTGCAGGAATCTGTTTTGCATGACTATACATATTTGTAATAGGTTTTGTTTTTCTGAGCTTCTCAGTGCTTAGGGTGAGGAAAGAGGGAAGGAGAGATTTGAGAAATAAAAATAAAATAAAGTTCATTTTTTTTAAGTTAGGCTACACTAGTTCCTTCAGCTTAGAAGTGGACTCAGAAAGGAAATTTGGTGGTATAGTGAATAGCGTGGTAGACTTGCAGTCAGGAATACCCAAGGTTCAAATCTTGCCTATGATACTTACTAGCTCTGTGTCCCTGAGCAAGTCACTTAAACTTTCTGGGCCTTAGTTTCTCATTGATAAAATGAGAAGCTTGATCCTCATAGCCTCTAAGGTCATTTTCACCTCCAAATCTATAATACTTTTATCCTCTAAGTTTTATTTAGCTGATTCTAGTGCCTGGAACCTGGAAAGATCAGTTTAGGGATAAGGTTTTGAGCAAGAAGACAAACATGTTCTCCTTGCAAGACAAGGACATTGGATATTCCAAATCAGCAGCTCAAAAAATACATGTCATGGACTCCTGATCTTTTTGAGAGCAACCTCAGGAGACTCCCTTAGCTGTAATAGATCTCAGAACTCATATGAATGAACCATTGGTTAGTGGTGCCCAAAATGAAACCTTTTCCTGGGAGAAGATAGGAGAGGTGAAAATGCCGATTTTAAAAGGAGAGGTTGCTGCTTAGGACTTTAAAATTTATGCTGTTTTTGTTTTCACACTAAAAACTGCATTTACTCCATTTTTCAAAAATCTGAAGTTCTGCCATTAACTTACTGTATGACCTTAGGGACATCACGTCAACACTAAAAGTCTCAGATTTATCCTCTGTAAAATAAAGGGATTGGTCTAGATGACTTCCAAGGTCCTTCCAACTCTAACAGTCTACCAATCTATGATTAGATAACCACTAAGGTCATGCTCAATTCTAAAATTCTAAGATTCTATTATTCTTGGCCACAAGAAATAATTGTATATTTCATCTCTCTGTTGATCTTGAATTTTTTTTTCATTAAATTTAGCATTGTATCTATTACAGGAAAAAAAAAAAAGATAGTACTTCACTTAATTCTCCTCCTGCTGAGCATAACAATGGACTCACTGGAAATTCAGAAGAGAAAAAAAAATTCCTTTAACAACTTCAGGAGAGGACAAACTGTCCCAGACCCTCAGAAATGCAGAGAGTTTCTCTTCCAAAGTTTACACATAATAATCTGACTCCAACACTCTTTCCTCCCTCCAAATTAGAAAATTATGCATACATCAACCTGACATACTATTCTCCCTCTTATTCCACAGGTCAGAGACTAGTTTAAATATTTTACTCCTATGGTCAAAGGAAAAGTTAGCACTGTGTTTAGAGTATAGCAGCACAGGATATTTTACTTTCTTCTGAATGTACCACCTACCACTCAGTAAAAATGAGAGGGAAAATCAGTTCTTACTACTCTTCTAGCTCAACAGGACTCACCAAATATCATACACACAACAGGGAGAAAGAAAGAAATGCCATAACCAAGCAAATGAAATACTCAATTTTCAGATAAACGATTTCTAAAGTGCTATTCTTCGAACCACTGCAATATGTCCAGCTGAACAACGCACTGAATAAGGGCAGCACTCTGTGGTGAAGCAGATGAACTGCAATTTCTTAAATTACCAGAGTCTTCAGAAATGATACATTCAAAAATGTTCCTAGCTTGCTTGCCTCAATTATAAAAGCTTCTGCCACAAGTGATATAGATATATGTACAAATATAGTTTAGATAATGATCAAGTGTAATGGATATGGATTATATACTTGGCCTCTTCAATATCTCAAGAAATTTGAATTTGGATCATTGCTTTCCACAGATTCTGACAGGGACTACTTCTGTAAGCACCAGGGAGAACTTCTTTAAGAATCACAGATTTTTAGTATTCAGTGGAACCTTCGAGGTCATCCGGCCCAACCACTGGCTTTAAGAAGTGATCCAGCCCTAAAATATCCTCCAGAATTAATTGGTCAGCCTGTGACTGAGCACCCTCAAGGACAGAGAACATGAAATGGAGCCTGTGGTCATCTCAGACAGCCCCATCTCTTAAAAAAGTTGTTCCTTAAGCTGAGCTATAATCTACTTTCCAGTAAAATTCACCCTTTAATTCCAGTTCTCTCCTTTGGAGTCACAGAAAACAAGTCTAATTCTTCTTCCTGTGACAACCTTTCCTGGATTAGGAAATAGGAATCCTCTCCTCTAAGTCTTCTTTTTATTAATTTCTCCATTAAAAGAAATTATTCTAAGTAGAAGAAAAAAAAGGAGATACATGAGTGGCCCAGTTCAGTCCTGCTGGCCAGAATCCCGGACCATGAGCACATCCAGTAATGATCATGGTTTGTCAAGTGAATAAAGGTGTTGAAGAATAGGACCAAATACTCAAATATAGTATACGTGCCCTTGGGGTGAGAAAAATTTAGATTTGTTAACCAGTCAGAACAACGAACATAGCACTAAGGACTAGATCTACAACCTCAAATAGAAAGATAGAAAAAAGGAAACCCCAATTCCTGATACAAAAGCTATGACTCATGGGGATTGATAAAAAGGAACTTGTGTGCCGGCCGCGCCATGCACTCATCTCCTATAAGGAGCAGGCTGCCAGAGTCATACTTACCAGTCTTCGGTGCCTACCCGGCTAAACACACAGAGACAAGCCGACCAGGAGGTGCCAACACCTGAGCTTTATTCAGAGGCCATCACAGCAAGGCCAAGCAGGAAGGCCATAGCAAGAGAGCAGGAGCAAAGAGAGCGCATGCTCCGACCAGGACCGTTCCTTAAGTACCTACTTAGCCCCTCCTCCTCAGCCCACCTACTAGTCATTGATTGTAGGATCAGATACCGGAAGGGGATGTCTGAGTTTAGCGCACCAAGGGAGAGGAAGTGACGCAGGAGGCTAGGACCGGATACAGGAAGGAGGCGTCTGGGATTAGTGCATAGACAAAGAGAGAGTACATGACCTAGGAAGTCAGGCCCAGAAACCAGGAGGAGGCGTCTGGGGTCAGTGCTACACAAAGGGAAGGTACGTGACCCAGGAAGTCAGGAAGGACGCAGGAAGGAGGCGTCTGGGGTTGACGTTGCACTTAGGGAGGGGACTAAGCAAAGGGAACTCGTCCTCTGCAGTCCCACTCCCACATGACACAGCCCCCTGCCTCAGGAGCACGAGCTCCGGCTACTTCCTTGTATTCTGTTCCTTCCCCAGCTTCATAGCACTGCCCACTGCCTCAGGAGCGTGAGCTCCAGTTACTTCTCTGTATCCAGCCCATCCCAGTTCACCACAACTCCGCCCAGCACAGCCCCTGCCTCGGGAGCGTCAGCTCCGGTTACTTCCTAATACCCAGTTCCTACCCCATCTTGCCACAACCTCCACTTGGCAGTACCCAACATCAGACAGTCCCTCACAAACTTGTGTTCATTTAAAGCTTTATTTCCTATTACTACACACTACATTGTCTGTCTTTTGGTTAAACATACACACACACAGTTTACATCTGTAGGATACAAGAGAAACTCAGAAAATTGATTATAGAAGCAATACACTAAAAGAGCCTATACATGGAAAAATACTGGTAGGCACTATAATATGCCAACAACTATATGGAAAAAAGAAAATGGATGAAAAATACCTTCTATATCTGTGGTTTCTTAACTTGAAGTCAAAGGACTGAAGTTTAAATCATGATTCTTCCATTTACTCTCTATGCAACACTGGGCAAATCTCTCCCCTTTTCTGAGACTCAGTTTCGTCATCTGAAAAATGAGGTAGTTGGCCTAGATGGTGGCTGTGATCTGTTCTACCTTTAAATCTAGGATACTATGATCCTCTTCAAAAACTCTAGTAATGATCAAACCACTGCCTTCAAAGGTGACCCATTCAACTTCCAGGAGTTCTAATTCTTAGGCAGCTTTTCCTTAAGTCAAGGGTCATTCAGTCAATCTATACAACTTCCAGCCCACTGCTCCCACCTCTACCTTTAAGGACAAAGCAAAAAATGTCTAAAATGTACTTACACATGATAACTCATCTGATACACGAACACAGGGATCACATCACCATTCCCCCAATCACACCCTCAGTACAAGTCTTCTTATCTCCAAGTTAAGCAAACTCAGTTTAATTGATCTTGCAAGGGCATTATTTTTACTGTTCTCTACATCCTGTATGTAACTTCAACTAGCCAATATCATTTCCTCAAATGTGGGGCCAAGGTGGACACAGTCCTGCAGATGCAATGTGCCAAGGACCAAGAACAACAGAAATATCCTTGCAGAAACTAGGTTTGTGCAAAGGCAGATGAAGATCCCCTGGGCTTCTTAAATATCATGTGATACGGAGAATTCATTGAGTTTGCAGACCAGTAAAAAACCTCAACTCTTATAAAACTGTTAGATATACACTTCACCGTCTTATGCTTTTCTAGCTGTTTATGTGAACCTGAATCTAAGACTCAAAGTTTCTAGATGGATACATCTCACCCCTGTCTGCTAACCACATGAAGAGACTCACCAAAATCTCTTCCTTTCAGAAAGGGGACCAAAGGTGCAATTCTCTATCACTTAGATCACCTGTGATCTTGCCTATATCACTCAACTTCTATGAAAACTGGGGCTAATTATATTTGCACTAAGCACATAACAGAAGATCATTTTGTGGACTGAAGAAAATGATGGATACAAAGGGTTCGGTAAACTTTAAATGACCAGAGAAATGTGAGTTATTATTTTACAGCACCTTGCAAACCTCATCTTATATAAAACAGGCCCTCAATAAATAAGTATTTACATTTCGGTTTGAAACTTTAGCAAATATACCTATTCCTTTATTTCAAGGAGAGAATGAAGCAGTAAAAATGTATCTATTTGATTGTTTTTATAATAACTCTCATTGAGTTGTCAGGCTTAGGTATGAAGCACTTTCTTCACAGCACCTCTGTGAGACAGATAGCACAAGTATTATTTAATACTATTTTACAGGTGAGGAAACCAAAACCAAGAAAGGTGAAGAGACTCATACATCATAATACAGTACATAAATGGTTTGAATCTGAATGTATATCCAGGTCTGATTCCAAGCTGTGGGCTCTTGCCACTACATTATGCTGACTTGGTCCTTTTTATGAATAGTTATTCATTTCATATATTTTAAAGAAAAAGAATAATATGCTGATCTAAGAATATACTAATCAGTTCAGATTACAGAGACAGGATTAGGACTAGTGAAAATCACAGTAAGTCCATGGCATTCAGCTGAGACTGAGAAAGAAAGAAGAAAGATTTTGCAATTAAAACAAAAAGAATATGCAGGGTCCGTTAACAAATGGGCACGAAGACAAAATCAATAAAGAATCCCAAAATACTTCAACTAAAAAACCTGCTATCTTACATCTTTAATGAGAAAAGTGAGGTGTCAGAAATAAGAAGGAAAAGAATCTTAGTATTACATTTACTGATTAAAAAATAAATGAACAACTCCTGGGGAAACAAGGTGAATAGGCCAGAATGACATAGAACCATAGAATGTCAGAGCTAGAAAAGTCCTCAGAGAGAAGCAGACCCAACCCGACCATTTTACAAAGGAAGAAAATGAGTCCCAGAAAGAGAAAGTAATTTTTCTATTGCCACATGGATAGTAAATAAAAGATATGCATCTAAAGAATATTGTTAATAAATTTATGTCCAATCTGGGATGCCACATTTTAAGAAAAACATAAAACAAACTAGAATGGGTACACTAGAAAGCAAACAGACATGTGAGTGCACTCAAATAGATACTATAATGAAGAATGCTTAAAGGAAATAAATGGTCTTAGCCAAGAGAGATTATAACTTGAGGGATGTGGGGAGAGGAGGAGGAAGGGAAGTTAGAGTAGCTATCTTCAAGTATATATCAAAAGCAATCAGATGACTTTTTCTGCTTGGTGCCATGGCACACCTTGTCCTCAAATAGCTTATATAATACTCGGAAAAAAACAAAAAAAAAGAGACAGCATAGTACAAAAGAAAGAACACCAGCTTTGGAGTGAGAGGACCTGGATTCAAATACAGTTATCCCTTCCACATCACCAGGGCTTTGCTTTCAGTAATGCCCCCACATCATGGCTCCATCTCTCAGCACTGATAGGTGGGTCTATTACCCAACAAAAGCAACATGAGTGAGAGTATAAAGGCATGAATGAGTATGACATATTTCTGAGGCAATGAAGGAACTAGGCTAATCAAGAGGAAGAGACAAAATGTGGAAAATAAGAGTGGGCAGGAGGCGGGTAGGGGGATGCCAAAAATAAATATATTAGGGAAGGCATCCAAGCCAGACTGATCACTTCTAAATGAGATGTGACAAATGGCAAGGAACTATTGAAATTAGTGAACTGGGGGGACAGAAGATGCTTTAAAAAAAAAAAGGGGTCTTTCAGAAAGATTAATCTGGTAATGGAAAGAAAAGATATAGGAATCAGGGAAACCAACCAAGGGGCTGTTGGTACAATTTAGGTATTGATGCCCTGCACTAGGATGTTGCTTGTGGGAAAAGAGGTAAAGACACATATAAGGAATAGGAAATGGACCTGGGATTTCAATGGTATAGGGGACACCAGGATCAGGGAACTTCTACTTATGAACATAAGTACCTTGTTTGCAATTTATAGTCGTACAATTAAGACTAGTGCACAGAGTGATGTGACTTGCCCAGGGTCACCAGAGCCAGTAGGCGCCAGAGGCGGAATTTGAACCCAGGTCTCCCTTGTTCCAAGGCTGGTTCTGTATTCTCTACACCACAGATGCTACCCGAAATTCAGGAAAGACTAAAAACACACAGCAGAAGAAGATTTTATGCAGCAGTCTGTATGTCGGGGGAGGGGGGGATCATCAGGGAAGGTAGGTGGTGCAGTAGATAAAGCACCAGCCCTGGAATCGAGTACCTGAGTTTAAATCCAGTCTCAGACATTTACGAGCTGTGTGATCCCTGGGCAAGTCACTTAACCCTGACTGCTTAAAAAAAAAAAAAAGTCATCAGGAAAAGAAATTCTTAAACTCAGCAGGATGCATGTCCTGCCCCAAAATCAATCCAGTCCGGGACTTTCTACTAATAGTCCCTACCACTACAAATTTCAATGGCTTTCTCCTGAAAGTTCTACCAAAGAAAATTCTGTCCCCACCCTGTGGCCCCTGTCTATGTCATTAATTTCTCTCAGTGCAGACTCGGAACATGATTGATGTGAGAGACACTTTGAAGGAAAACTAAAGAGGCCTTGACAATTGAATGACTCATTGGAAATGGGGAGAGAAAGGAAGAGAGGAGTCAAAGATGATTACCAGGTTTTGAGCCCGGGCAGGGGGAATAGTGGCATCATTCAGAGTAACAAGAAAATTAGGAAGTGGAGCTGGTAGAGAGAGTAAGATCATTAATTCTGTTTAGACACACTGAGTATGAGGTGACAGATAAGAAGACATCCACATAAAAATGCTCAGTGAGCGACTAGAAATATAGTCATGGAAAGAGAGAAAATAGTCCTGACTTATAATATGTAACATTTTGTTAAAGGGGCAACATGCATCTACTGGTAATTTTTTTTTTTGAAAATGCAAATTAAAAGTTTCTGAAACACAATAACCTTGATACTTTTAAAAAACAGCTATAATTATATGAGAAAGTTTCCAGTCTTCTAGACTAAAGAGAAAGTTTCATTTCCACAAAAGCCTGAACTTGTTTTGAAAGGTGATCTGAGTTTACAGGAAGTCAGAATATGGATAATATCAAAAATAACTATGAGTCAAATCTAAGGCCACCATTCATTAAATTTTAGTATTATAAAATTAATACTAAGAGAAGAATACAAAGGTCTTGCTGTTGAATTGTGTTGAAAGAAAGTAACAAAAGAAAGGAATCAAATAAATTCTAAAATGTGGCTATCTAATTGTGTGTTTTAAATTGTTTTATTTTCTTCTCAAACAAGAACTAGAGGCCATAAACTTATTATTTGTCCACTGGACACAAAGTTTATCAAGACATTTTGCAGTTTTTTTATTTCCATGGCAGAAATGGATAGAAGTGTTACCTAACAGCTGTGGATAAATATATACATTTGTCTATATTTACTCTATGATATAAACAAATTATTACACATGAATGTTAGAAAGACATAATGAAGATAGATGTACTGTCTTTCAACACTACTTCCCTCAGGGACTCTATTTCTAGCCAAACTGGAACATTTCCTATTCTTCAGTTTCATCTCATTCTCCCACCCCCATGTATTTATTCAAGCTGTCCTCCATCCCTAAAACACACTACATCCTTATCTTCATTTCACTGAAACTTCAACCTATTACAATTCTCCTCTTCCTTCCAGATTCAACTGAAGCGCCTCTTCTAAAAAGGTTCCCCAGGTGAAAATGATCTCTCTCTTCAGATTCTCCTAGAGCCCTTGATCTGCTTCAGGCCAGACTCTGGAGTCCTTGCAGGTTGCTATGAGTCTGACATCTTGGCTTTACATCTTACATATCGTTTGCCTAAACGCTGCATTCTCTCCCCACCACACATTCACATTAGATTATAAATTTCCCAAGGGGTTCCTCCAAGCAAAACTCCCCAGGAAAGGGGACAAAGGGAAGAAGCCACAAAAAAATTCCCCTCCCCTCACCTACCCTTCTTACTACATTAACTTATAACAAGGATTATTACACCTACCTACTCTTTACCTACCTATCTCTTTATGAAGTGCTAAAAATACAAAGATAACTACTAAGACAAAGATAAACACGAAGGACATGTGAAAAATGATTTCTCTTGGTAATCTGAGTCTTGGAGACTCAGAGCTCCACCCTGCCAGCCTTCTGCTTCAAAGTTCTTCAGAAGGACATCCCATGATTGCATCAAATCTTCTTATCCTGGTCAAATCCAACCCAAACCTGAATTGATTTTATCCTACTCAGGCTTGGGTGGAGACAGATATTTACTGCCCAGACTGAGGCTGGGAGTGATTTGGAATGATGGCTGATTGATATGAGCCCCTGTTGAAAGGATATATAAATGTTGTACCCAAAATCCCTTTCAAGTCAGTTCTGAACTAGCCCCCTTAGGGGGGCCCAGTTTTGTACTGAACTCCCATGCAATGCATGCCAAGCCAGCTTGAGAGAAATTAAACCATGGTCACATGTACCCAATTTTGTTTGTCTCTTTCTTAGAATAAATAAATTGGGGTTCAGGGTTCACAGATGACACAATATTACTAGATTAGTTGGAGTCTTTTCCTTTGTCTCTTTTGGTATAGGAGAAAGAGTGTTAGATAATGAAGCTGAAGTACCTAGGTTCAAACCTGGATCTGCCTGTGGTTATGTATGTGACCTTGGACAAATCACATAGCCTTTCTAGGCTTTAGTTTCTTTATTGGTAAAATGAGAGATTAGGCTAAATAATTATTCAGGTTCCTGCCAGCTATAAATCTATGATCCTATTCTTTCCCTGTCCACTTTATTTTCTCCCTCTTGGTCATAACACATTAGAACAATTAGGATATTATGTTATTCCACTAATGATCAAAATGTAGGATGCGGTATAAGGGATATCATTCTGTAACTAAAGATATCTGAAAACCAAGAAGGACTAGAAAAGAAGTTGGGTTGATCATGTTGCAAAAGTGAGCTATGAGGATACCCACAAAATGCAAAAAGACCTAAAAGAAGTTCCAGCACATCAAATAGGTCTCAGGTGAATGACCTATGATGGAACATGGACAGAATCAGATCAAATAAGAAGGCATAAGCATGTTGTGCTATGCACAAAGTGGGGAGAGTCACATTCTTAAGATTACAGATCTACTGAAACAAGATGTGTAAAATTCTAGATGACATTGGGCCACATCTAAAAAGATGAAAATTAATGCAGATAAATGTCAAGTCTTAAATTTGGGTTAAAAAAAAAAACCCAATTTCACAAGCACAAGATGGGGGGAAGGTGTAGTTAGATAACAGTTCAAGTGAAAAACTACATGCAGATTTTTGAGGCCTGCAAGCCTCAGGAAGGATCAGTAACAAGATATGCAACCTTAGTCTGCATGGTGTCCAGGCCCAGGGAGAAGACAATTGTGTGTCTCTCTCCCCAAGCCAGACAACATCTGGCATGCTGTGTTTGGTTCTGGGTACAACATGTTAGAAATGATCCTGGTAAATGAGAGTGTGTCCAAAAGTAAGTGGTCAGGATGATAAAAGACCTGAAATTCATGCCAGATAAGGAGTGATTGAAGGAATTGGGGGTGTTACCCAAAAGAAGAGAAGATTTAGGTTGAAGTATCTGTAAGGCTAATATTAGATAGAGGAATTCGATTTTTTTTCCCTTGGCCTACAAGAGCAGAAATGGGGGAGGGTGGGGCACCAGAAGTAGCAATGAAACAGATTTGAGTTGTATAAAAAGCCAGCAAGATCTGGATTCAAATCCTGCTTCAAACACATAGTGGCTGTGTGACCCAGGACAAATTACTCAACCTTTCAGTCCATAGGTAACTCTCTAATATTCTAAGTTGCAGAGAAAGAGCCAATCTTCACGGGTAGAGAGAGGGAGTTTCTTTACCCATGAATTCCCTATTCCAATAAAATCACAAATATATTTACTATCTTTATGTAAGGAAAAACTTCCTAACGATAGTTATACGAAAGTAAAATAGGCTATGACAGGAATGAACAGGGTCCCGGCTTCCTAGAGGTCCTCAAGAAAAGAAAGAATGACAATACACTGAGAATGATGCAGAGGGGATCCTCAGGATTGGGCTCATCTATACAGGCTTTGAAATCTGTTCCAACTTCAAGATTACATGATTTATTCTCATTGAAGGAGAGAGAAAGTAGGGATATGAAAGGGACACAGATCAATATAATGGAAAATGGAGCTGAAGTCCATAAAAGCACTATAAAGTACTATGAGATTAAATGAAGGAGAAATCAGTGCCAGATGGAGAAATCAAAGAACACTTGTTAGAGGAGTGGAATTTGAGCTTCACCCTTGAAAGCTAGGTAAAATATCAATAGGCAGAAATGAGATGGAGGAAAGATAGGGCATTATAGACCAGAGTATGTAAGCAAAGATACAAGGATAGGAAAGCAGGGGACAATGCAGAATAACTTTTAGCTGATAACTTTGCATTTTAAAAGAACAGTATCATTCACAACAAATATCAGCATATGAAAATCCACCAAGTACAGAGAATCATAATTGATTTAACATGACTAATTTTCATTAGAAAGGGGATTCAGTAAACCAGCAAAGGGAGAGGGTTTTTTCTACTTGGAGCAGGAGGCCATTGTATCAATCTTAAAAGTCTTTTAAACATCTATAAAGATAGCTAATTAATTTATTATTCAATTAAGAGGACAACAATACAGCTCAATTTAAATGCCTGCAGAGATTCTTAAGATAGGCTGGCTCATTATTATCTCTCAAGTTAATCATGTAACCAACAAAAGAAACTGATCTCGATGGGATTAGAAAATCTAATACAAACTTCTACAAAATGAATTCAATTTAGTGATAAGGCCAATCTCAGGAAACTAAAAAGCAATTTGGTTTCTGATACAGGCAGGCCAGACAATATGTGAACATAAATATACCTGGAAAAACTGTTACTCAATTGTGTCAAATTGGAAAGTAACTTTTAAAAAGAAAGAAAAATGAAACCCAGTGGTCAGCAGCTATTTTGATGATAGTTCACATTTTTATCATCATTATGACTTTGAAACTTGCCTTCTTAACAACAACCTTTGGGGTAGAATGGGTACTTCCCCATTTTACAGATGAGGAAATGATAGCAGTTGAAGGTTTTAAAAGTGCTTTATAAATATCTCATTTAATCCTCACAACAAACCGGTAAGGCAGGTGCTATTATTATCTCCAGACATGAGGAAACTGAAACTCAAAGAGCTGAAGTGACTTGCTCTCAGTCACAGAGCTAATAAGTATCTTCAGGTAGAATCTAAATCCACTGTACCACCTAACTGCCTCAGACTTGAGTTCAAATCCTAACTGGACAAGTAGCTTCCCTTTCCTTGGACCTCAGTTTCTTCATCTTTAAAATGAGAAAGTGAATCAAATATAAAATCCTACAATCCTAATCCTATGAATTGTCATTATTACAGGCTTAGAAAAGGTCAGAGCCAAGAATAAAAAACAAAGGCCACCCAAATCCAATTGAACTGCTTTTACTTTTAATCTCCTGTGTGCAGAACATTGCTGGCAACAGGATTTCCATGAGAAAATTTAAGTAAATAATGTGTCCAAGTTGCTATTAACAATTACAGAGAATTCACAATTGATGGGCCATAATTTATTGTGCTTGTATTAAGTACAATGCACTGTGTGAGGTATGGTGGATGGAAAGTAGGTTCAGATCTGAGCTTAGAATAGACCTAACAACATGCTTCCAAAGTCTGGTCTGCCCCAGGAACATTTTGATGTTAATCTGTGTGAAAAATGAGAATCAGAGCTTCCCTCATCCCCCTTCTTCCAAAGTCCTGACTTTTAAGTTCAGTCTTCCTTCAAAAGGACATTTCTGATAATGAGATTGCATTGACTCTTCTTATCCTGGTCAACCCCCAACCCAAGCTCTCAAGTAATTTAATCCAAGGTGGGGAGGCCCCATTGTGTTCTGCTCAGGCTTGGGTGGAGACAGATTCTTTTGTCTAGACAGCCCAGATTTGGGGGAGATGGGGAAAGGGGAAAAGGCACAAGTTGGGGGGGGGGGAATGAAAGAAGAGGTATTTCCTCTGTCCAGAGACAAAATGACGATGAAATTATATCAGTCCCTGTTGAAAGGGTTTAAAAACTGTGCACCCTAACCCGAAAATGAGCCCAGTTCTACACTGCAGCAACGCATGACCACCTGCTTTGAGAAAAATAAAACTATGGATACAACCTAATTCTGTTTGTCTTTCTTAGGCCAAGCACTGAAGTTGACATCTGTTTTCCACTTATTCCAACTAAGTCACTACAGTATTATGCCTTAGGAAACAGACTTCCATAATAACTGTACATTACAATTTTTTGTTTCAATTTCATAGATATTTGAGGGAAGGACTAATGTAGCTGTGACTTCATAACCAAAGAGATGATACCAAGTGACACACTGTTAGTTATTAAAAGGCAAGGAACAGAAAGCATTCTATGTAGATGGATCAACTGAATGATATAATTCTTTTAAGTGTCTTCCTATTAACTAACTGGTTGCATACATGGAGGATTTCCATTCTAAACACTTTTAAATGACAACCAGTTAGTCAAATAAATTCTTATTCCATTTTATTATTAAACTCAAAAACCTCCCTGAAAGAGACATAATGTCCTGAGAAAAAAACCACTTCAGACTGACTGCTCCAAGACGAAATGTCACGATGCATCAAAGAAGTTGCACTATAGGACATAAGTGAAAAATGGGGATTATAATACTTAAGAGCTGGATGGGACCTTAAATATCATCTGGTACAAATCCATTATTTTACAAATGAGGAAACTGAAGCCCAGAAGAAATAAAGGGACTTAGCAGAGGTCATAGAGGTAATAAGTAGTAGAGCCAGAATTCAAACCTAAGTCCACTGATCTTTCCCCAATCTGCCAATCAAAGCTGTTCTTGGAATGCATCAAAGGAGAGTGCATTCCTGATCACTAATATCACAGAGCACAGGCTGGAGTAGAGCTTAAAGGCCATCTAGTCTAGTCCTCTCATTTTACAGATGAGGAAACAAAAGCCTAGAGAGATTAGGTGATATGCCTTAAGTTACAAAGGTATCAAGAAAATAGTTGAGGCAGGCTCTCTGAATCCAAGTCCTAGGCCTTTCCACTATCATACAGAATGTTTTGTGCTTGAAGTGAATTTTACAAAGTCTTCAAGCAAAAACTATAGGAATCAGATGCAATAATGCAATCTTTGAGTTGGAATGAAATTCACAAGCCAGCTGGTCCAATCCATAGTTGAACAAAAACCCCTCTAAAACAAAATCCAAGTGGCAAACCACATATGGAGTACTGTGTTCTGTTCTGCACCTCCCATCTTAGGAAAGTCATTAAAACTGAAAGCATGTCTAGAGGCAGTTAAGTAAAGATGGTAAAAGAACTGAAGACCATGTCATACAAAGTTTAGTCAGTCAATGGGAGTATATTAAGGACCTATTATGTTCCAGATACTGCGACAAAGGTCAAATGAAGACACTGACCAGGGAGATTTAACTTACAGAAGAAGGTAGCAATGTGATAGTTGCCTCCAAGTGTCTGAAGTGCTGTTTTCTGCAACTGGAATTGAACTTTGAGTAGCTTGGTAGCACTGTGGATAGAGTGCTGGTCCTGGAGTCAGGAAGACCTGAGTTCAAATCTGACCTCAGACACTTATGAGCTGTGTTACCCTGGGCAAGTCACTTAACCCTGTTCGCCTTAGTTCCTCATATGTAAAACGAGCTGAAGGAAATGGCAAAACCACTCCAATATCTTTGTCAAGAAAACCCCAAATGGGGGGCAGCTAGGTGGAGCAGTAGATAGAGCACCGGCCCTGAAGTCAGAAGGACCTGAGTTCAAATCCAGCCTCAGACCAAACACTTGACACTTACTAGCTGTGTGACCTTGGGCAAGTCACTTAACCCCAATTGCCTCACTAAAAAAAAAGAAAAAAAAAGAAAAAAAAGAAAAGCCCAAACGGGGTCACAAAAGTCATACACGACTGAAATGACTGAACTACATCCACCACAAAAAATGGGGATGATAATAGCATCTACCTCCCAAGGTTGTTGTGAGGATGAAATGAAATATTTGCAAAGCACTTAGCACAGTGCCTGACACATAGTAAGTGTGTCATATAAATGTTAGCTGCTGCTGTTGATGTTGTCGTTAGTTCTGTTTTGCCTCTGAGGGCAGATCAAGGAACAATAGTTAGCAATAGCACAGGGGTAAATTTTGGCTTGATAAAAGGAAAAACTTCCTAAGCACCAGACCTATCCAAAACTGCAATCAGAAGCCTTGATAGGTAGTAAATTCTGGACGATCACTTGTGGAAGGTGCTGTGGAGGTTTTCAGTCTAGTATGAGTTTAGATTAGATAGTCTCTGATGTTCCTTCCAACTAGGAGTCAATGATGGCCAAGACCAGGATTCTTTCCACTATATTCCAGCCCTACTACACACACACACACACACACACACACACACACACACACACACACACACCGAAAATAAGAATTCAACTCTGAATTAGAAAAGAGTCAAATTAGATTATTTAATAAATGTTATAAAATAAATATCTGAAATAAAAACATTTTATTCTGGCAGACTAAGAGAGTACAACTTTAGTACTGGTAGTGGAATGGAGGTGTTAGCGGGCAGGGGGGTGGGAGACAGACTTGTAATGCAGAGCATGGGGCTGGGAGTTAGAAGGTCAGAATTTGACTTCGTTGGACTACTAACTCTCTGTGCAGTCTAAGGAAAACCACTGGATACCTTTTATCCACAAGTCTTCTATCTGTAAAAGGAAGGTATTAAACTAGCCAATTTCTTCTTCTAGCACTGATATTCTAGATTCTAAATACCAGGACTGGATTAAGGTATACACACACACACACACACACACACACACACACACACACACACACACA
>NW_020945014.1:5609067-5685011 GCF_900497805.2 Vombatus ursinus | reverse complement strand
CACACACACACACACACACACACACACACACACACACACACACACACGTAATATGGCTGGACTTTGAGTCAGAAAGTCTGAGTTCAAATCCAGGGAACGGAGAGAACAACAGCACCTGCTGTTGTAAGGATAAAATGAAGTATTTTAAAGTGTTTTGTAAACCTTAAAATGCTATATAACATCCTTAAAAGGCTATATAAATGTTATCTATTATCATTATTAATATTAGATAAGCTGTGATAGTCTATATATTAAATTCCCTCCAATTTTAATATTCTATCGTCCAAGGGGCAGCTAGGTGGCGCAGTGGATAGAGCACCGGCCCTGAAGTCAGGAGGACCCGAGCTCAAATCTGGCCTCAGACCAAACACTTGACACTTACTAGCTGTGTGACCCTGGGCAAGTCGCTTAACCCCAATTGCCCAAAAATAAAAAAAAAAAGTACAATAATATTCTATCATCCAAAGGTACCATTCCACAGTATGTGTTCTATGTTTTAACATTCTTTGTTATCAAATCTCTTCTGGCCTTCATATTTCATATTCTAAATGCTTTTCATCACTAATATGCTACAATTCTAAATTTGTGGTACAGACACAGACAAAAAAAAATCTGTAATTCTTCCACAATTTAGTATATATTTTCCTGAAATTCTATGGCCAAAAAGACATCAACTAGTGGTCAACCTTTATATCATAGCCCCCTGGAATTAGTTGTATTCATCCTCAGATGAGCTACCGGACTTTACAGACTCTGCCAGGACCTACATTCCAGTGGGAAAGCTTTCTAGAAATGGATTAGGACATTTAGCTTCTTCAAAACAACTATAAAACACATTTGCATTGTGCTCAAGATTTACAAAGTACCTTCATAACAGTAACCTTTTAAGTGTATTATTTATTATTCTCTTATAATACATGAGGAAACTGAGACTTAGAAAGTTCTTTCCACTATAATACACTGCCTTTCACAGCATATCATTTCATATGAAGGATAAAACGATAGGCTTTCCAAATAATCACTTTATATTAGACACTTTTTAGAAATGATTATGCTAGTAATTTTTTTATTTACTACACATATCCTCCAAGTTTTGTTTTTTAAGGGGTGCTGAGGGGAAAAGGGAGAGGACACAGAGATTACTAAACTCTAACCCTTTACTTTTATAAGCACTGATCATGAGAATTGCTCAATGTTTTATTTAACAGTTCATCTGCCATAACAAAAGGCTATCAACCTAATTGTTACTGCTGCTACTATTGCTCCTGATAATTAAATTAGGTTTATTACTACTTGAGTTTCTATTCCTACAACCATTGTCTACGTACCTGGCTAGCCCATTTCTGGGTAGACTGACTGTTAGGCAGAGATGAATGTGATGACCAACTGCTGCTGTGCTGGTAATTCTATCTGACCTGCAGAACTAATGGTACTTAAAATTGGCAAGGCCATATCCTTGCTGCTCAGAATACAAAAAGGAAAAACTGCAGCCTCTGCCCCCAAGGCATTTACAATCTAGCAAAAGGATATAACATACACAAATAAGTATAAAACTAGACTTAAGCTAATGAGGACAAAGGCTAGAACCAACCTTTAGGCAAATTTAAAGAGGGAGAAAACACCTACTATGTGCAAAGCACTGTGCTGTATTGCAAGGAAATTGTTCATTAAGGTTCAACTCAAATGCTACTTTCCCCTCATCTGTCCAATTATAAACAAATATCATGTGCTATTTTATATTAGGGTTATCTCAATGAGTGTTATATCCTCACACCCCAGGTAATTCTAGTCCTGATTCCTTTTTTACCTCTCTGCAGTATTTAACACTAATTGATCACCTTCTCCTCCTAGATATGTCTCCATAGTTCTTTCAGGCTTCTCCTCCTGTTTGTGTGACCACTCCTTCTCAGTCTCCTTTGCTGGATCTTTATCCATATCACACTCAATAACCATGGGTGTCTCCTAAGAACTTAACTTGGGTCCATTTCTCTTCTTCTTCCTAGTCTCCCAAACCTGCAAACTCAATGTCATCCTTTACTCCTCACTTTCACATATCCAATCTGTTGACAAATTTTGTCATTTCTACATTCACAACATCACTTCTATATGTCTCCTCTCCATTTACATAGCAACAACCATGGTACAAGCCTTCATCACCTCTGGTCTATATACTATTATAATAAGCTTCTAAATGGTTTCCCATCCTTGGATCTCTCTCTCTCTACTTGAATCCATCCTCCACTCAGTGTTCAAAGTGATTTTCCTAAAATGCAAGTCTGACCATGTCATTCTCCCCAACCCCTATAAATGCAAAGGACTCCCAATTTGTTCCAAGATGAAATATAAAATACTCTATTTGTCATTTAAGTTTCTTCATCACCTATCCCTTTCCCATCTTTCCAGCCTTCTTCCACTCCACCTCCTTCCTCCAAGCATTTTCCAGGCATGGTGGTCCCCCATGCCTCGAGTGCTCTCCCCCCTTCACTATGATACTATTAATTTATGCTTCAAGTGGGAACTGAACTGCATAAACTCTAAGACCAGCTCTGAGATTCAGCTATTCATGGAAGCAGAGGGACTGAGAGTTAAAAGGGCCCTGAGAGATAACCTAAATCTAACCTGCTAATGATACAGAAACATAGAGAGGACAGATGACTATAATTCATATGCCCTATTCATAGTTCCTGTAACTTATATTCTATTACCTCACAAGAAAATTTTGGATTGTCAGAAAATCATATCATCACATAAGAGTAAAAGGGACTTCTCACATCATCTAGCCAAATGTAGTACCTTAAATGTATCCACACTGGTAAACTCATTTTGCCCAGCCTCCCAAGACACACTTTTTTTTCCAACAGCCCGGCTCCATTCCTACACAATGATGGCAGCTTAAATATGTTTTTTTTTTTCAAATTCCTGATTTTTATTTTTGCACTTATGTAAAAGATATTTACATTCAGAGTACAGCAGAGAGAACTGGGTAATCGATCTAATGTACTACAATGCTAGAATGCTAAAGAAATTCTGTATCCCACACAGATGGCTAATCCTACAAAGCTATTTTGACTAAGAAACCAATTTTGCATTTCATAAATGTAGACCCAAAATGGAAAACAATTGAAATTCAAAATTTATTACAAAAAGAATAATGGTAGTAACCACTGAGACATATCTGCTTTAGCACATACCAAGAGCAGCTTAAAAAGTAACTTGTTTTCCTAAAGTGCCAAATCATTCACAAAACTAATTTAAATGACATTTCTTTACAAATCATTACCATTTGGGGAGGGGGGGTGGTTCTCATATGAAAACAGTAAATCTGGTGAGGTCCTGAGATGCCAGCAATAGAGCTGCATAAATTGCCCAGAAGTCAGAAATTGCCCTGAAGTCAGAAAAAAACAAGGTTAAAATTCCAGCTCTATCATTTACTAACTGCATATCCCGAGAAAAGCCCTTTCACTTCTCTTAGGGCCAAAGTTGCTTTGTCTGTAAAATAGAAATAATAATGTACTATCTATATTTCAGGGTTGTTATGCTAAGAACACTATCTAAACCTGAAGGTGTGATAGGAACCTGAATTCTTAGCTTAATCTTCTTGTACACCAAATCTGTCCAAACAAAAGCCATCCTTTATCTCCAAATTGGCTTTGTACAAAACTGGAATGTGGTCTTACAATCACATTCTTAGTAAGAGAACGGAAATGAAAGGGTTTTTTTTAATATATAAAAAGAGCTTTGATAATTGAAAAAAATCATTACTTAAATTCAATGAAATGTGCAAAAATTATACTAAATACGTAAGGTAACCTTGCATTGTTATTTTTTCAGTGGACATATCTATGTATACATATACACATATTTACACCTATATATATGTATAACAATCTTTTTTAATATATTTAATTTTAGGGGGTAGCTTCAAAATTATTTTGGTAATAAGAAACAAAGTAGTTATTAAAAGATCTATGGAGTAATCTTATATAAGGCATCAGGTTACAACACTGACTGGAAATATTACAGCATCACAGAATCTTAAGAGTTAGTTAATGAGAGGTCATCTACACTAATCCATATCAGAAGTATTCATCTCCCCTCCAAAATCCTTGACAAGTGGTCATGTAGCCTCTCCTTCAGTCCCTCCAGTGACAGGGAATTCTATATAGATAGCATGGAATGACAGTGGAAAGAGTTACAATAGCTGAGTGACCCTGGATGTGTAAAAATTATGACATGTTAACTATTTTGTGGCTACGGGCAAGTCACTTATTCTTTCCGCACCTCATTTTCTTTATTTGTAAAAATAGAAGCGTTTGACTAAATAATCTCTAAGGTCCTTTTAGCTCTAAATCTATGATCCTATTGTTATTATCTAGTCTCCATGTGAACACCCCTAGTGAGTGAACATCCCTAGTCATGAGATAGGACATCTCATTTTCTGACTAATTACTATCAGGAAGATTTTTATTTCACTGTGTAAATAACTGCCTCCCTTTCACTTCTACCTGTTGCTTCCAGCTCTACCCTTCAGGGGCAAGAACAAAAGAATCTCATCCATCCCTATTCCACATGACATTCTTTCAAATACTTGTAATCTCATCTTCCCTTAAGTCTCCTCTTCTCCAGGTTAAATGTCTTCAGTTCCTTTAACCATTTCTTAAATGAGAGGCACTTGTTGTTCAGTCATTCTCTCATGTCTGATTCTTCATGACCCCATGGACCATAGCACGCTAATGCTGTCCATGGGGTTTTCTTGGCAAAGATACTGGAATAGTTTGCTATTTCCTTCTCCAGTGGTTTGACATAAACAGAGGTTAAGTGACTTACCCAGAGTCACACAGCTAGCATCTGAGGCCACATTTGAACTCAGGTCTTCTTGACTCCAGATCCAGCTCTCTATACAGTGAGCCACCTGGCTGGCTCCAGGAATATAAAATGCAAATTTTATAGCTGGAAGAAATTGCCCTTTTCAGGACACATTGGCCTGTCTTCTAATTGTTGTTCTCTGGACAGACGACAGCTTCTCAAGGTTCCTCTTTAAAAGTAGCATGGAAAATTTGTTACTAATTTCAAAGAAAATAAAGAACATGTTCACTGCCCTCAAGCAAATAAATAGTGAAAATGGCACTAATAATAAATGGGAATAGCCCAAAGAATATATTGCGCTTAATTCTATACACATACTATCTCATTTGATCCTCACAACAACCCTGGGAGGTAGGTGCTACTATCATCTCCATTTTCCAGTTGAGGAAATTGAGGCAGACAATGAAGTGACTTTCCCAGGGACACACTGCTAGTAAGTATTTGAGGCCTGATTTGAATTCAGATCCTATGGACTTCAGATTCAGCATATTATCTACTGCACTACCTGGTCAGAAATCATAGGTGTAAGGTATGTTGAGTTTAAAATGTTGCTATCACTAGATGCAAATATTTTATAAGCACTGGAGTTTGAGGTATGGAATGCCATAGAGAAATCAAAGTTTGAGATACAAAATAGTAAGTTTCTTGGTTCTTTGCTCCATCACTACACAATCACAGAATGTTAAAGCCAGAGGAAACTTCAGAAAATACTGTGTACAAGCACCTCACTTTATAAATAGGAAACCTGAAGCTCATAAATGGGAAGTCACTTTCTTAAAGTAAAAGAACAAGACCTAGTACTAGGATTATAACTAGTGCTTTCTACTAAACCATACAGAATAATTTCACTAATTAAATAATAGCTAATAATAATGGTGAACATTTACATAGTACTTCAAGCATTTGCAAAGCACTCTAAATGCATATCTCATTTGATCCTCATAACAAATCTTAAGAAAAAAATGTCAATCACCTAAAGAAACCAAATGCTTCTACCAAAAATCCTCCCCTATGATATTTCTCTTCCCCATTCAGATTTCTTTATGGAAGATTTGGTGAGTAAATAAAGTCACTAGAACATCATTTTGCCCAGCATGTGTATACTAGGGGATATTCTTGTACCAAAAATCAGGAACTGCTCCAGACAGAGAATTCTACCCCAAGACTTTGGTAGAAACAGTCTTAGAGTTGGAAGAGACCTTTAGGGACATTTGCTCAGTCCCTGTCTCTTCTATAAAGCATTCCCTGCTTACCTCCACCCGTGGGTCTTCAATTACCTTATTTACTTATCTGGGTATACGTTCTGTCCCTCACCTTAGGAAAATGTAAACTCCTTTGGAGTTGGGACAATTCTGGTTTTGTCTTTTATCTCCAGGTCCAGTGCTTTATGCATATATTCACTTACTAAGAATTTCTTGGATTCATCTGGGTCTAATCTAATCCATATCTGAAAGAGAAATCTCTACAAAATCCCCAATAAGTAATGACCCAGCCCTCATGTGAATTCCTTCAGTAATAGCAAATTCTGTAATTATGAAGGTAGCTCAGTCCATTTCTAAACAGCTCTAACTGTTAAGAAGTTATTCTTCATTCAGCTTTTCCTTTGCTATCAAATCTCAATACCAATTTTGTCCCCTGGACACACAGATCTAGCCTAATCATTCTTCAACATGAGTCTCTGGGAAAATTAGTGCTATTATACAACTTACCTGGCTTCCACTCCCATGACTCAACTGAAACTGCTCTCTCCAGGGTGACCAATAACCTCTTTACTGCCAACTCCAAAGGCCTTTTCTCAATCTTCATTTATGACCCCTTTGCAACACCTAACAATTCTTGAACAGCACCTCCCTTCCAGAAACTCTCTCTTATTCGGGTTCTCAAGACATTGCTCTGTATTATTCTCTTTCTTTCTGTCAAACTGATCCTATCGTGCTGCTTTACAACCATCAATCATGTCTCGTTCCCTATCTATGAATGTACTTAAGAGCTCCAACCAGGATTTTTTTCTTTCAATGATCTCTTACAATTTCAATTCAGATCATTTCCAAAACTGTTTATTCCGCTATATCTAGTCTCTCCTGAACTCTCTTCCCGCAATGACCAACTACCTTCCAGACATCTCTCTCTCATTGTCCCAGAGTCTTTCCAAACTCAACATATCCAAAACTGAACTCATTATCTTTCTTCCAATCTGTTTCTGCTGAAGACACAACAATGTTTGCAACTTTGGAGTTACCCTCACTCTTTGTTGCCATTCACCGCCCCTCCCCCACATCCAATCAGTTGCCAAATCTTAATGATTCTACTTCCTTGACTTCCGCCACTTACACTCAAAATCAGCCCACAACACCCTTTTCCTTGACTACTGCGAAAGCCTCTCTGTAATCCTTTATGTCACTCACTGGAGAACAAAATGAGTTTGGAGGATCACAGCTGTAGAGCTGGAAAGGACCTTACCTCACCAAACTTTGATAAAACAACACCGCCAGCCAGACCAGAGCCAATTGCTAACCTGTGGGTGGTGAAGCTATGCAAAGCAGGGGAGAGTCAGGACACAAACAGACGTTGAATTAATTTGAGAGCGAGGAAAATGGCGTTTGCAAAGGGAAGCCCACCCCCTCCTAAGAAGGAGGGCTTGACACTGATGATGTGGGAGCCACTCACATACATGAAAGGGGCTGGACCACAACACAAGCATTCTTAAGTCTTGAGACAGTTTTCACGGTGGGACAATACAAGTGTTCTTGGGACCCGTAGGAAGTCATTATCTCAAGTCTTTGAGGGTTGTGGATTACTCTGAGGGGTACAAAACCAGAGTTCTGTGAAGGGAACAGGAGTGCAACACCTGGCAGTTACAAGGAACAGGGATTGTAAACATGCAATGGATGGCTCTGGGAAATAAGGGGAGCTAAATTCCTCAGTGAAGACCTGGTGCTGGTCCAAGCAATACACTTTGCCTGAAGGTGATATTATCCAGAGTAACAAAGGATTATTGTTATGGCAAGCTCAGGCCACAGCCTGATTAGCTCTGGGAAACAGGGTATCTCCAAAATACAATACCAAATCCCACTCTAA
Organism: Vombatus ursinus; assembly: GCF_900497805.2. Taxonomy (NCBI): domain Eukaryota; kingdom Metazoa; phylum Chordata; class Mammalia; order Diprotodontia; family Vombatidae; genus Vombatus; species Vombatus ursinus. Next base: position 5,677,067 of record NW_020945014.1, on the reverse strand, counting down.
TATTAAATGCCTAAGACTAGACGACAGGCAACTAGATGGTTCAAGGGATAAAGTGCTGGGCCTAGAATAAGGAAAACCTGAGTTCAAATCTGGTGTCAAACACTTACCAGCTCTGTGACCCTGTGCAAGTGATTTAACTTCTGTTTGCCTTAAGAAGAAGAAGAAAATAGTAAACCACTCCAGTGTCTTCACCAAGAAAAGCCTAATGGACAGTAGGGTCCATGGGGTCACAAAGAGTAGGACATGACTGAACAACTGAATAATAAGACCATCTGAGCTCCCACTCCTGAAAGAGAGGTCATCTAGTCTACCCCCTGATTTTAAAGATTTGGAAACTCAGCGATAAGATAAGTGACCTGTCTAGAGCCAGTCCTCTTTCCATTGTCTCACCCTTCCCCTGGACATCCTGTTGTTATTCAGATGTCTCATTTAATTAATTCAGCTATCAGTCATATGTGTGTGTGTGTGTGTGTGTGTATATATATATATATATATATATATATATATATATATATACACATATATATAAAAGTTTATTTCATGAAAAATATTCACAGCAGGAATGTTCTAGACTCTTGGTATTGATGAGGTTTCATTCAGTTTCAGAAGCGGAGACCTTTGCCCCTTTTCCCTTTGCCCCTTTTTGCCAAAAGGAATTTGGCTCCCATTTGTTTACAGACCCCAGAAGTCCCTTAAACTTTTAGATTCCTTATCGACTCCCCTTATCTCCCCTTGAAAGCCCTGACCCTCCCTTTTGATATTATTCAGATGCACCTTGGCCCCTAGCCCTAAAAAGAATCTGGCTCCCCTTTGTCAACCTCCCAGAAAACCCTTAAAACTTTTAAATTCCTTATCTACTCTCCTTATCTCCCTTTGAAAGCCCTGACCCTCCCTTTAGATCTTATTCAGATGTCTTTCAAACTTCTACCTTCCAGTTCCCTTCATTATCTATTCCCATTGTCTATTCAATCTCTCAGACCTTCCAATTGGAATTCTCATCTAGACCCTTTTCCCAACCATCCCCCCCTTCCTCTGGCCACCCAAAGTTACTTTAGTGTATATAAGATCCACCCTGGCCCCCATTCAAAGGCTGAGAATCTCTCATGCCTAGAGGCTGAGCTTTTCTCATGCCTGCTCATCCTTACTGGCATCACCTGGCCTATGTGATTTATCTCTAATAAACTTTTTCTCTGGCTAGAAGAAGATTTGAGTTGAATTCATTCAGGCAGGGCTGAGTCATGATCTTGGGGTCCAAGCACCCCAAAACCTCTAGCCCTCTTCAGTATGATACTTTCCCCAGGCTTTGTTATGGGTTACACTGGGAAGACAGCACTTTACTAGCTCCACACTCTCTATGTCCATAAACTTGGGCATATGTAGAGGAATGAAGTTCCAGGGAAAATACAGCATCCCATACCTGGAGTTCCCTATGCATTAATCCTGATACTGTTAACAGACCACAGACCAGGAGCTCAGCAAGAGACCCATCACTAAGCAATCCTTGATAATGAAGACTGCAATTGCCCAGGCTGCTCTACAAACTGTTATGCTTTACTGAAGAAAAAATCTAAGCTCATTTGCTTTTATCTGACTATCCAGACCTATACACTTCACACTCCTGGAGATGGCTGTGTATTTTTAAAAACAGCAGGCAGCTGATTAAACTAAATGCCCCAAAGTATAGGATTGTGATCTGAATATATTTCCACAGCTGGCAAGCAATGATGAGATTAAAACCTTCACATTGAGAGACATTAATTTGGGTTGACCTTGATCCTGAAAATGAGAATTCTTGTTAGCAGAGAATCTGGAACCTACTTTCTAAATGGAATCAACTAAATATTTAGTCAACATTGACTATATTCTGTGGGAGATACAAACAAGTATAAAGGATAGTCACTATCTTCAGGACCTTACAACCTTACTAGGCCATCTATACTAAGGCAAAAAATAACAGCAGTGAACAATATGCAGTGGTATATAATAATTAACTTCTGATTTGTAAGGCAACATGGCATAGAAAAAAAAACTGATGTGGAATCAGAAGAACCAGGTTCAAATTCCATTTCTACAACTTATTACCTCTGCTACTCTTCTGGGCTTCAGTTTCCTGATTTGTAAAATTAAGTAGTTGGATCAGATCAATGGTTCTTAACCTACAGTCTAGCAACTTCTTTTATTTACAACTATATTTCAGTATTATTGATTTCCTTTGATTTCCTATATATTTTGTGAATTTAAAAACATTATTCTTAGAAGGGGTCCATAGGCTTCACCAGACTGCCCAAGGCAACAGTGGACAATGTCAAGCATGCCCAGGCTCCCTCAAGGCAGCCTGCATCTTCATTTGATGGCAGAGGCAAAGAGGACAAAGAAAAACAGGTCTAGCTTTAAGTGAATTTTTCCCACAGCAATCAATCTAGGTGTCTGAGGGTGTGTCTTCCTCTCTTCTCTAATCTCTCTTCCCCTCTCTCATTCCATCTGAAAGACATTTAAATCCAAAGTATCCCACTTCCATTTTAAGATGCTCTTTATAGTTTAATTATATTTTAAAACCTGGTTTCTCTAGATAAAAGATAACATTGTTTTAAAAACACAAACACACAAGAATCCCAAAGAGGTCCATGACACAAAAAGAGTGAAGAACCCCTAGACTGGATGATCTCTGGAGTGTGTTCCAGCTCTAATTCTAGGATTCATGATCCAAGGACAGTAGAGATCAAAAGGTTATGAAGGGAAGGATAAGTCTGTGTTAAAGTAAAAATAATGCCTGGCATCTATGTTCCTTTTCCTGGTTTATAGAGTACTTGTCTTATAACCAACCTATAAAGTAGTCAGTATGATTATCCTCATTCTACAGACAAGGAAATGAAGGCACAAAGAGGTTAAGTGATTTGCTCAGGGAAACACAGCTAGTCAATATTAGAGCTGGGACTCAAACTCACTGTTCCCTCTATAGTCAAGAAGCATTAAAAGGAATAATGACATCTAGGCAGGGTTTTATAGAGTGGGTAGGATATAGACAGGTGAAGACTAAGGAGAGGGCATCAGAATACTTTGGAAAGGATAGAGGAAAGAATACTTTGACATGCAGGTGTCCTGTATTCTAGTACTAGTTCAGCTACTAACTAGCTTCTCCTATCTAGTTAATAGAAATCACTTTTCTTTTAATGTCAGTTTCTTCTTATATACAGAAAGGTAATGGTTTTCACCTTTCAAATGAGAAATTTGTAAAGAATTTAGCATAGTGCCTGGCATTTAGCACCTAAAAGCCTATCCCTTCCCTTCCCCTTTGTTCCCCATTCCGATAATTGTAATCCCAGAAGGCCCAGACAGCTGGATTGAATCAATTAATCAAAAGTGTAAACAATGTGAGAATAAATTCTTAATCAATTTGAGAGGAATAAAGTGCTTTTACCATTGGATAAAGACAGACAACACCAAACGAGAAATACTTTGTGACTGGCTGAAAGAATCAGACAAACTTCTGGGCATGTGTATAACCCAGCAGGACAGTTCAGAAATTACATATTCTAGCAGCAAGCCAAGCAAGTGGTAATCAAATCCAATTATAAAAGACTCCTGAGAGAGGATTATTTTTTATTGGGAGGGGGTGAGGAAAGAGAAGTTTTATCTTCTCCCCCTCCACTTAAACCACATGACAACCTTGTAAACTCAAAAATATGGAAGAGTTGGAGTTGAAGTGGGCATCAGTAGCAGGACCCTGACTAAAAGCAGCATCTCTCAAGACTTAAGCACCAAAGAAATGCAGCATGAAGAACATGAGCCCTTGAGGCAGAGAGGTGTCAGCTATGGACCCCTCTAAGGCACCAATCCTCAGAGCCAGCAGAGAGCTACAGCTAAAGAGAACTTGAGTCTTCTTCCTCTGATTTGGGACAATCAGTTTTAAAAGAAAAACCCCTATTATATCTTTTTTGCAAATACCTTTTGTGAAAATGAATTAAGTTGGGCTGATTATCAATAAGAAGCATACTGACAAGAGCTTGTGAGTACTAGAATACCTCAGGCCCACAGTTACCCTACAAACCTGAGACTGAGTATTTGCTTACAGTACAAGTACAAAGTTAAGAGTCAACCCAGAAGGAGGTATTAAATGTATAATAGGCTAGATGGCCTCCAAGATCTATGATTCTATGGAATTTGAGGCAAGCGAAACAGTCAATGCAAAGCCATAAATGTCAGATGCAGTACATAGGAGCAAGATGAGTGACTAGAATAGTGAGGTGGGGTTGTTTGGAAAAGCCTTGGGGCTAATAAAATTCAAAAGACAGTAAGACCAGAAAAAGAATATAAGAACTGGAAAAGCAGAGACAAATTAAATATGCTAAATGTTCAAAAGCATAAAGTTTACTTGATAGCAACTTTCATTTCTATAGAGTTTTAGTAACAATTAGCCTAAAATAGAAAACATAAGTATCGTTAAACCCAATTCACAGACAGCAAAAGAGAATGAGGAAGATTAAGGGAGATTCAGGTTACACATCCTAACAACCAGAAGAGTTGGGCCTTGAAGCCATTTGTTCTCCCTCTCAGTTCAGGGTGCTTTGGCAAGTCAAGACATCACTCTTGGGATATCACCGGTCCTCTTCAGGAATGAAACAGAACAACAGCAGCAGCAGCAGCTTTCCCATATACCACAGCTGCCCCTCATTCAAAAAACCCATCAATAATTTAATTGCATACCTACTCTGGAAGGTCTTCACATTAGTCATAGCTTAGTAATGATAAACCAAGGTACACAAAAAAATAATGATGTAGAAAGGAAAACTAGAGTGAGACCATGGTATATACACAGATACAGATGTACACTGTTAGACATTGCCACAATCAACATTTCTTACAATAAATTAAGCTATTATAACCAAATTCAATCCTTAACTTCATTATAATGATATTACATCAATTACATGAAACCAGATGAACTAAGTTTCCACTCCCCAAAGGCTTATCTCAAAGGTAGAAGGGGTCTAAGAGACCATTTAATCCAAGTAGTTCATATAAGAATAAGAAACCCACCTAAAATATAGGAATCACAAGTGGTCAACAAGCCTTTGCTTAAAGACTCCTAATAAGGAGGAACCTGTTCCTTTCTTCCAACTCTTTCCTCTACCTTTGCTAAAGATATTTGTAAAAGCACTTAGCATAGTGACAGCACTTAGTAAGAGATATGTAAATGCTTTAGTCCCTTCTTTTTCCCCTCTTCCCTTCTGGAGCCTGTGTTCCAGACCTCCCACATCTCCCTAAAATCTGAAACCAGGTCCTAAACTGCTTTATGGTTTCTTTGCTTTACAATCTCTCCATTAAGTAGTTAATGGTCTATAAACAACCAGAAACCCATTAAAATGCTCAGTCACCTGCCCAGTTTTCCCCTCAGGAAATAGGACCCAGAATAGGCAAATTTAGTACCAGTCAGTAACTTCCAGTTGGATAACACTATTTTCCTAACATAAAAAATACATTGTTCTTCACAACAACCTTATGAGGTCCTTTGTATAATGTCTCTATTTTGTAGATGAGGAAATTTAGGCTCAGAGACGAGAAAAGAATTGTTCAAGATCACAGAACTATAAAGTGGCAGTGCCAGGTCTAGAATCCAGCTGTTTTGACTTCAGGACTATCAGCCACAATGACTGCTAGCCACTTTCATCTTAAAATAAACAACGGTCAGCCTATGTATCAGGTAAGTACTGAGAGTATTTTATGCTACACAACGGGAGAAAAATGTAGGGAGCATAGAGTAGACATCCCTAGAGGGCTGCAAACCGGGAGGGAAATAGGAAGAGGGACTCCTCCAAAGTCTGAGGATATCCTACACTAATGTTTAGCAGTTTAGGAGGGAGAACCCCAAAAGAAGAATGGTCGGGAATGGAAGCACTGCTGGGAACCTTTGTTTACATCGATATTCTGCCCAAGGGCTGTGCTTTCAGCCTAATGATCCGAGTGCAATTCAGAATTTCCAAACAGCAACAATAAATCACATTTCTATAACAATGAGGTTTACAAAGTACTCTCCTTATTTTCCACCCTGTGAAGGAGGTGTTCTAAATTACTAGCATCCTCATATTACAGAGAAGGAAAATACTTTTAGAAAGGTAACTGTGCTATGCTCATGAGGATCAGCCAGAATTCAAACCCAAGTCACCTGATTTCAAATGAAGAAAAATGTAAACTTCCTAAAATCTAAGTGGGCATATCTTAATATTATTAATAATTTAACAATCTAATTTAATAATTATTAATTTAAACATCTTGCTATCAATTTGTTAGTATTAACACATTAACAAACTGGTCAATAAATGCATTAGTAAGATTAGAAGATCCAAACATAAGTTTTGTAGATTTCATTGATAAAATATGAGAAGAGACATTAGAGACCATCTAGCGCCAAACCTTCATTTTACAAATGAGGAAACTGAACAAGAAAATAACACTTAAAAAAATAAAAACCTTAAATTAAAAACCAGAACAGGTGTAATGGTAAAAGAGGAAAAAAAAAATTCACTGAAGAAAAGAAGTCCCTAAAAAACAATAGATCAAATGGAAAAGGAGGTACAAAAATTCACTAAGGAAAACAACTTCTTAAAATGTAGAATTGGCCAAACAGAAAAAGAGGTACAAAATTTCTGTAAAGAAAAATAATTTCTTAAAAATCAGAATTGGGCAAGTGGGAGCTAATGACTCCATAACTCATCAAGAAACAATAAACACAAAGTCAAAAGAATGAAAAAAGAAAAGAAAATGTGAAATATCTCATCAGAAAACTGACCTGGGAAACAGATGAAGGAGAGATCATTTAAGAAGTACTGAATGTAAGAATTAACTGAAAGTTATAATCTTTAATTTCATTATTATGGGTACTCATTCTACTGATATAGACCATAATTCCTTCATGTCTTTCAAGATGGTGTTTGATAGTTGCTGGGTCTAAACAATAAAACAGCCACAACAACAACAAAGTCTCCACCATCCAGTGACCACCCTGATTCTGAACATTTTCAAATTTAGTTAAGCTGGTACTCAAATGACAGCCCCTTTTAAGCCTTTTATACTCTATTCGCTGAAAATCCAGTTGCTGAAGTGGTAACCTGAAAAAGAATAGATCAAGAACAAGAACTTCAGCACATCCTCTAGGAAGGAGCCACAGAAAGACATGGACAAGAAGTGAAGATGATGAGAAGGTCTGAGGAGGTACATGCTGTCCTGGTAAAAGTAACCACAAAGATGAAATTCTAGACCTGTCAAAGTAACATCTAAGTAGTATTACCACTACAAAAAAACATTTTGACCTATCTTTACAACAGAGAGCATACCCTTTAATACTTAAGCTGGTGTCAAACACAGACTGGGTCACAGGAATGCTGCCCAAATTAAATGTGTAATGTAATTAAATTTTTATGTAATTAAAATGTAATTTTAATGAAATGTAATTGGCAAATATTTAACAAAAGAGAAGTACAATAAAACATTCCAGGGTAGCTAGGTGGCACAGTAGATAGAGTGCTAGGCTTGGAATCAAGAAGACTCATCTTCCTGAGTTCAAATCTGGCCTCAGATACTAGATGTGTGATCCAGGGCAAGTTCACTTAACCCTGTTTGCCTCAGTTTTCTCATCTATTAAATGAGCTAGGGAAGGGAATGGCAAACCACTCCAGAATCTTTGCCAAGAAAATCCCAAATGGGGTCACAAACCTGACACAACAGAAAAACGACTCAACGATAACAACAATAAAACATAGATAATGTTACTTTTTGGGTTCCTAAATCAATATGTAGCCCCTAGGAATCCTTATGTATGGTCTTCAATTCATGTTCAACACCACTGACCTAAATCTTCCTTCAGGAGGACAACTGGCAAAAAGTGACTCTAGGTTTCATTTGTAAAAATCGACTTGTGGTCAGTTACAGTTGTCAGTCATGACTCCAAATTTCTCCTGCTGAAAATACAAGCAAAACCATTCACCAGCCTTCCCTGACTGATACAAGTTGAAATTCTGTCTTCCTTTTTTGTCCCCAAAGCAGCCATAAAAAAGTCATTTTTTTCTGTAAGTATATACAAGATGAGCTCTCTGGGGAGGCACCTAGTTTTCTTTTTGGAAGTTCTGCCACCTGCCTGGCAGCAGGCCCAGTAGTTTAGGTATCCTGGCCTAGATCTGGGTTAGCAAAATTGAGTTTATCTCTTTGAGGGACTGGTTTGGAAAATGAATGGTAAAAGTAAACAAGAATCATCTTAACTATTAAGGCTTATTTTTTAATTTAAAAAGATAGGATCCCTATCTGTAAAAATTAAAGAAACAGTTAACATTTGTTGAATGTCAATCCTAAAAATAATGTCTCATTCAAGAGCCTTAGCACAAAGCTATACAACAGTGAATAGGGAAATAATTGTTTCCTTCTTAAAAAGTAAAAATTAATAATACAAATACAAAAGCATCTTAAGACAACACAGGAAAAACCAGTTATAAAAACATTGTAATACTAATTCCTCTTCCCCCTTTAAGTGCTGTACTCATTTCCTTATAATATTCTTTAGAAAAACACAAAAGGAAGCCTCTGGTGTTTTAGGCAGACTCCTTATGCTAAATTTATGAAAAGATAAGGGGCAGAATTTCACAGATGAGAATAATTCAAACTTCAAAAAATGTAGAGCTGGAAGAGGTCTTAAAGACTACTTGGTTCACTCCTATCATTTTACAAATGAGATAAAAAGAGATTGCCATCTACATGAATGGAGTTAGTATTTACACCAATGTTTCACTTGAACTAGCCTCAGACATATATGTAAAATACAAACCACATGATTATTCTATCACTTTAGAGAGGGCCACAATATTTCTATACATACATATTTTTTTTCTCTAGTGCATCTTCAAATGTCTTGTATTAATTAACTTACAAAATAATCTAAAGTATTTTCTGATTTTCCCTTTGGTATCATTCAGCTTATGACTGCAATTACTCTCTTGCGCTTAATAAGTACATTAAATAATAAAAAGGAAATATAAATACAACAAAGTCTGGATAAACCACTTTGGTTGCTGTGGGCCACTGCTGAACCTTATAATGCCAAGTTCTAAAAAGTTTTCTCCCCTGAGACATTTGCAAGGGATTTCATTTTGTTCTCCAAAGGTCTCCTAACTCTGAGAGGTGCCAATTCATCCCACCATTCATAGATGGAAATAAGAATTTCTCATCCTAGAGTAAGTATTACAAATTGGATCCAGGATGAGTAGCATGAAGGGCTCCATTGAAGGGGGTGAGGATAACACTGCATAGAGGGAAAAAGACTGAAGTGTGGACTGCAAGAGTGGGGAAGGAAGAGGGTAGAGTATATGATGACTTTACCCCAATCTGACATCTCGTACCTTCCAATTCTAACTAATCATTCTTGCTAACTAGATACTAAGCTCTCTAATTCTATGCTATTCAAGGACTACAAATATTATGAGCAAAGCCCCAGTTGCTCTATCCTAGTTATAGCTTTGTTACTATAACTATAAGCCTGACCACATAGCATTTCCCATGCCAATCACTAGCCAAAGTGGACCACTCTCAGTTCCCCACAGAAACACTAACCTTTCCTACCTCTATGAATTTCTTCATACTTTCCCTAAACCTAGAATGGCCTTTTCCCCAATCTTATCCCATTGGGATCTTATCAGTAACCCTAGAATCTCACAAAACAACATTTTGTATCTTTTAAAAGTATATATAAATTTAATTCAATGAAATTTTAATGCATTATTTTTGTACCTATGAATGTGTCATATTTCATCATCATTGTGAATTTTGTATATTCTCTATGCACCCAGAACTACATGCTGTGTCCACTATTTAAGGCGGGCACTCAGAGAATTCACCTCATATTTCCCACCTGGTACATTCTTGGTCTTCAGATCAAGAATTCATCATTAAGCAAGATGAAAACAACTCTGAAAGTGCCACTTTCTCAGATCATTTCCCACCCCGGTGGCAGTAATTCATCATTCCTCAGCACCAGGTAGCCTTCTCTCAACCTTCACCCTGCTTCTCAGTGCCTAGAACACAGTAGACACTTAATAAATGTTTATTGATACTGACTCGGCTGCAATATATACTAGGTCCTTAATGTATGCTAAATTGAATTTGATGGTAAGTGTTTAGTAAAATATTTAATTGTAATTGAATTTTTAAATAGGTAGCTATATCTCATATTTTGAAAAACTTACAGATTAAAAGGTTTCTTTGAGGTCACTCTACTTATATTGAGTAGAAATAATTCTATATTGCATCAATTCCTACTGAAATTATTGAAGAATTATTTCAAATTAAATTTTAATAGTATAATTTACGAATTAGCAAATTCCAAATTAAAAGGAGGAATATGAAGGATTCATTGTTGATCTTACTGGTCTCTATTAAGTTATTATGCAATCTTTTCAATAATTTTCTGTTACATATGAAATGCACTTAGATACGTGTATACTTGTGCACCATTTAGATGTGTTGGACACAAGGAGGAATAAAAAAAATAATCTCTGACCCCATGGAATTTGTAATCTATTAAAGAAGATTAGACACATTCACAAATAATCATAATACACAGTACCATGTACGAAAAAATATAATAGAGACATAAAATTTCAATGAGGCCACCACAATTCTGCTGTAATGTTCACTGTCAGAGAGGCAATCAAGAAACCTAAGTTAAATCTTAGCTCTGCTACAAACTTGCCACATGACTTTGGATAAGTCACTTCTCCTTTCTTCCTCCAGTTTCCTGCTTTATAAAATGAAGAGTTTGGACTGATCTGTGAGCTCTAACATTTTATAACTCCAGGTCAAGTGCTTTGCGTAAAGTCAGACAAGGGGTCACTGGCAGCCAGGACTACAGCCTGCCTCAGAATTCCCCAGTTGCTTCTACTATAGCAACCTGCTTCTTTTCTTGATTTTCTTTTATTTTTGTAAAGAGAAGGAAAAGAAAACCTTTAAAACATTGCCTTTTGTAGGGGCAGCTACATGATGCAGTGGATGGAGCACCGGCCCTGGAGTCAGGAGGACCTGAGTTCAAATCTGACCTCATACACATAACACTTACTAGCTGTGTAGCCATGAGCAAGTCACTTAAGCCCCACAGCACAAAAAAAAAAAAAAAAATTGCCTTTTGTTGATCATATCGTATACCAAAACCCAATAAAGTCCCTCTTCAATGACTGTTGTTGTTTGTCCTTCCTTCTTAAAGAGGACCCATCACATCAGAAGGGTGACATCTTGACTTGCAAGTGAATCAGGCTGAAGTGAGGCAGAGCTGTGCAGTCTTCAGCCTTACTCTCTCCTCCAGGGTCATCAAACTCCAGTAGCAATAAAGAAGTCAAGATGAGTGGCAATGGCCCAGTATTCTGCATTAGGGATCAAAGATGGTCCAGATTTCTTGAAGCCTATGGTCTTAGAACACAAGGTCTGGAAGGTCCTACCATGCTAAAAATCCAGACCTAAAAACAAACTCTGGGGGCAGCTATGTGGCACAGTGGATAGAGTTCTGGCCTTAGAGTCAGAAGAACTTGAGTTCAAATCTGGCCTCAGACACTTGACACTTACTAGCTGTGTGACCCTGGGCAAGTCACTTAACCCCTCACCAAAAAACAAACAAACCAACTCTGTGCATTTTTCTAAGGACCAGCTTAATTGCAGTGAGGCTAATTACCATGGATTTTGCCCTCAGAATGAATTTTTGTTGTTGTTTTTACCAAGGTATGAAACCATCAACTAAAATATAGAAGAGTAATGATTAGCATAAGCAAGAGGGAAAACCTACAACCATAAAATTGCAGTTCTCTGAAGAAATAAATTGAGTTTTGCAAATAACTTTGAAAGACTTAACTCTAACCAACCACAATTCCAAAGGATATGATGAAATATCACCTAACAGAGAGTGATGGGTTCAGGGTACAGAACAAAACAAATATTTTGTGGATAGGGTCAATGCAGGAATTTGTTTTGCTTGACTATGTATATGTGTTACAGGGGTTTTATTTTTGTTTTTCTTTTTTGCAATGGGGGGTAGCAACTGGAGAGGAAGAAAAAAGATTTTTGTTAACTGAAAAAAATAAATTTAATTGTAAAAAGAAAAAACTAAAGTGAATCTTACATTACAAGCTGGGTGAATAAACACAAAAATATTTTCAGCTAAAACCAAATGGACTGTGATTCTCCTTTTTTCTTACCCAATTTATGCATTTTGTTCAACTGGCAATGCAGCAACAAAATTGTGTTCAATCAAACACAAAGCATAAAATCATAATGAAGCAATTTAGATTAAATTTTATGCATAGAAATGGTATTGGGGGGAGGGGTTGATTTTAAACAACAAAAGTGAAAGCACCTACTATGAAAACATGCAAAGTTGTCAGTTGGATGTTCCTGTCCAACACAATTTTTCAAAATTGAGATTAATGGCAGGGCAGTACATGAATTGCATATAACATAAAGATCTGAAAAAGCAGACAAGCTGCTAGGAGAAAAAAAAAACCCATCCATTTGTGGTAGATCCATAAACTCTTCGAGGCTGCTTTTGGCTGGCTGGCCAAAGCTTTACACCAATTTCAAACACAATACTTGAGTCCATAGTTAGAGCTGCCTGAGGAAACAAGGACAAAACAAACATGGTAAAAAATGGGCATTCTGATTTCATCCTTGGTTGCCTTAAAAATTGGTGAATTCAGTCAGATCAGTAATGCAAAATGATTGATGATAATCAACTATATCAGCTTTCCAGGAAAAGATGAAAAATTCAGAAAATGATTAGAATGAATGAGAAAAAAAGGTTAGCAGGTCAAGCATAATATTAATTATCATATATACTAAATAGCATCTTCATTCCCCAAGGATTCCAACATGGTTTAAATGCAGCCCAGGCTAATAAAAAGTCACACGCTCAGGCAAAAAAAGGAAAAATATCATTTCTCTGGCAAACCCTGTCAATATGAAACTGTGTCCATCAATCCTGAAATATTAGAACAAATATCTAAATAAAAAACCATTGCTGAGTATAGACCTTAGACCTACAGAATCTAACTACAGATCTGCCTCACTTCATTACATAGATGTCTTTGCTCTACCAATTTTTCAAAGAGCAACTCATATACTACCCCCTCTAAGAAGACAACTGTGGAGGGGTAGAAAGGGCACTAGATTTGGAATCCAAATATTTGACTATATTATTTACTACAAGGATGGTCTAGCAATTCTGCTACTTGTTAACCATGTAATCTTGGCAAAGACACTCCATTTATCTGAGCCTCAGTTTACTTATCTGTAAAATGAGAATATTACTACTTGCACTATATTCTTGGGTTGTCTCATCTACAACATCACTGATAAAGAGATCAAAAGAATAAAGAAGTTATAAAATATTAAACAAACATAAACAATTATTACCCTCTGAGCACCTAAACTATAATTATTTATCACACATCTGATCCAGAGCCTTGTAAATAGTGATAAATAAATGATTGTTGAATAACTGAGTGGTAATAGCTGCACACATTTTTAGAGGGCTTTCTAAAGGTTTAAAAAAATACTCTTCTTATAACATTGACAACAGATTGTTTCTTTCTTTGTACTTATAGTCCCACTGTCTGGCATATAATAGGTCCTTAATAAATAGTTGTTGATTGATTGATTCACCAAAAACTCAACATGATTCAACAATGTGACATGACATCATCCTTACATCCCCTAAAAAAGGAATACAAACTTGGGCTGGGCATCCAAACTGAGATATAGATGCCTGGAACCTTTGAGGGGAAAGATCCATTGTCTTCTTTCCACACCACATGCCTGCTACATTACTGTGACCAGGAACCAGACATCATATTTTAAGAAGTTGTCAAAGGCTGGAAAGTATACGGAGTTGGGCAAAAAAAAATTTCAATTTAATTTTAATGAAGAGGGAACTAGAAACCACACTATAAGATAATTAGCTAATGAAATTGGTGATGTTCAGTCAAGAGCATTCAAGACTTAGGGGGAGGACATCAATGGCGAAACAGAATATGAATACTATGAATAAGACAATATTACTGTATTACAAGAAATGACTAATGAAAAATTTGGGGAGACTTGTATGAACTGATGTCTTGAAGTAACCAAGGAGAACAATGTATAGAAAGACAACAATAAGTAAAAAAAAAAAAAAAAAAAAAAAGACTTTAGATCAATGAAGTGAGCAATCATGACTTCAGAAGACTACCCATAAAATGTGTTTCTGGCCTTCCATCAAAAAAGTGAAAGACTATAGTTGTGAAATGTGGCATACATTTTCAGAAATGAGCAATATCTTTTTTTTTTTTTTTTTTGCTGGACTGTACTTATTTGTTACAAGAGAAAAAAGGACTCATGATGAAAAATGCTGTCCACCTCCAGAGAAAAAACTGGTGTTGTTTGAATACAGACTAAAGCATACTATTTTTCTTCCTTCCTTTCTTTCTTTTTTGTTTGAGTGTTCTTACACAAAATGACTAATATGGAAATGTTTTACATGATTGCATGTGTATAACCCATATCAGATTGCTAATATATTGTCCCAGAAAGCAGGGAGGGGAAGGAAAGAGGGAGAGATTTTGGAAATCAAAAATTAAAAATAAAAACAACAAATGTTAAAATTTGTTTTTACATGGAATTGGGGGGAAATAAAATATTATTAAAAACAAAAATTGTTACAAGGGAAAGTTCTATTGGAGTTTGAGGTGGGGAAAGAATCACTGGGAAATGATACTGACATAAAAAAAGAAAAGAACATAAATAAATTTTAAAAAATAGGAACTTCAAAGGACACCAAGCTACCCTTGAGTCACTGTCATGTGCAAGAAGGATAGTTAAGCTTAGCCCCAGGAGGCTCCTTACTCTCCTTTGCTGGATCATCAAACATATGTCCCACAAGGCTCTGTCCCGGTGCCTCTTTTCTTTTCTTTCTAAAATCTCTCTCCTTATCACCTTATCAGCTCTCATGGGTTTATCATCACTATGAAGATGATTCACAAGTCCATATAACTACACCTATATTTATTCTGTACATACATATGTGTGCATTGCATCCTCTGACAGAATGGGACAGCTCCTTGCAGAGGGCTTCTTTCATTTTTTTTCTTTCTATTCCACATAGTACCTATCACAAGTGTTTACCATTCAGTAGGCCCTTAATAAACACCTGAGGATTTTTTAATCAAGCTTCTTAGAAGTCATGGGTACAAATCATTGCAAAGCAGGTTTCAAGTCTAAATATGGAAAAATTTCCAAATACATTGAGTTTTGCAAAAGTAGAATGAGCTACCTCTGGGAAAGAACTGAGGGCAAAATAATTAATTCCCAACCACTTTAGGTCTTCTAACAAAATATGGATAACCACTTGTTGGAAATGTAAGTAAGACTCCAAGAAGCAACAAGGGTTAACCTCAATGTTACCTCTGAGGTCTCTTCTAACAAGTTTCTCTAATTTTAAGTAGCCTACAGACAGATAATTAACTGACACTCTCTTTTCCTCAAACCCTTACTCCCACCTCTAATTTTTACTCTTAGCAAATAAGAATCCTTCCTATTTTGCAAAGAATGAAACCAACTAACATTAAATGTCTATAATCTCCGCACATCTCAAAACAGCACTGTTTATACTCCTGTTTTTTTTGTCATTCAGTTGTTTTTCAGACATCTCTGACTCTTTGTAACCCCATTTGGGGTTTTCTTGGCAAAGATACTGGAGTAGTTTGCCATTTCCTTCTCTAGCTCATTTTACATATAAGGAAATTTAAGGCAAACAGGGTTAAGTGACTTGCCCATGGCCACACAGCAAGTAAGTGTTTCAGGCCATATCTGAACTCAGGAAGATAAGTCTTCTTGACTCCAGGCCCAATTCTCTATCCTCTGTACCACCTAGCTACCCTGTTATATTCCTGTACTTCTCCTTATCTCAGAGAAAGAGCTGTCTCTGCCTTTTCACCAAGGCTAACCTCCTACTCTGAAGACTTCTCAAGTTATGGTGTAAACCCTAAGCTCTTAATAATTAAGCCAGTGGGCTGCAAGCTCTGGCAGCTCTTACAAAATCCTGAAATACAGAATCTAATGAAAGACTGATTTTGTCACTGGAAGACCTGCCTCCCTATATGAAGGATTAATCAACAGAAGGCTGGCCACCATGAGACAAATTTTTCCAGCTACAGGAATTCATGAAATTATCTTCTACAGCATGGATTGGTTTCAATATGAAATGGCAAAATGAGTACCATGTAAATTAAATCATAAATCCTTCAACTACATAATATTTTTTAGAGTATCCAAAAAATATCATTAAGTGTTATCCCTCTATGGTCTCAAGTACTGAGTCTAAAAATTGATTTTTTTTAATATTCTTTTTTTTTCTTTTTGGTGAGGCAATTGGGGTTACGTGACTCTCCCAGAGTCACAAAGCTAGTGAGTATTATGTGTCTGAGGCTGCATTTGAACGCAGGACCTCCTGACTCCAGGGCTGGAGTCACTGCACCACCTAGCTGTCTCTGAAAGTAAAATGTGGGTGAGGGAGATATAGCCGACCAAACTTGCACTACTTGTAAACTTCTTTGGATTGCAGGTAGGTTAGACTAGAGACAGACTGAAGATGGTTGGTTGCCACGGGTCACATGACAGCCGCCCAACCTCCCTTGGCAGGCCATATGCTGTGCAGGCCTGTAATAGACTCTTCCTTGGGCTTCACATTATATTTTGTTTTTCATCTCTCTAAAGTATTTATCATCCATTATTGTACACTGTGATTACTGATGTATATATATGTATTTTAAAGACTACGGCATGGGTAAAGCAACAGAATAAAATAGAACTTTTAAACATGATTCCAACATTTGCTAGCTTATGAAAATAAGCAAGTTACTTATTCTCTAAGCCTTAGTTTCTACATACGAAAAATGAAGATAATAATATTTGTATCACCTGTCTTAATGGATTGTTATGAAAAAGGCAGTATGTAAACCTTAAAGTGCTAAATAACTATGTTACACTTTATATCTCTCCTAGCATCTAGGGCCTGTTTCCTCTTCTATAAAATGAAGGGGTTAGAACAGATTATCTCTATCTAAAGTCTCCTCCAGAACTAAAAGTTTACAAATGTCTGAAATGTTTACTGAGCTGAAACCATCAGACGTCACCAAAACAAAATCTGTAATGAGCCCAGAAAGGCTTGACTCCCCCTACTCTCTTGGCAAACTTGGCTATTGTTAGGAATTCAAAATTACTTTTCAGCAGGATTCAAGCAGGTGTGAGGTGTTCATAGAGTTATATTTTAAAGAGAGGGAAAGAGAACAGAATATATTTAGAAGCTAGAAGGCATACTATAAAAAATGGCAGTGTTGAATATCAAATATTGGAGACTCATCAGTGAGTAATCAGTATAACCAGTCTGAAAGTTTTATGTGTGAAGATCCTTCACAAGACTTGAAAAGAACCTACTCATGAAAAATAGGAGACACTAACTGTTCAAACGAAACAGAAAATTTTTCTAATAAAAAGTTTTGAATTTGCCTCTTACAGCCCTTCAAAATTACAATCACAAATTGAAAGGGACTACAGAAGCTACTGTAAACATAAGGAAAATTGAGGCTCAGAGAAGTTAGAAGACTTGTCCAAATTGACATATCCAGTAAACACCTGGAGTAGAATGTGAATTCAGACATTCTGACCAAGAAGCCAGTGCTGATTCTACCATACAAGGCTGCTAATAGCAGTCAATAATATTCAAGATTAAACAATTAAAGTTGTTCCAATAAGTAAGGAACTATTTTAAGATGACTCTGGAAGACTAACTCATTTAAGTGCTCATGCCAGAGCAAGCTATAAACAAAGCTCACTAGATAAGTATTGCGGGCAGCTAGATGGCGTAGTGGATAGAGTACTGCCCTGGATTCAGGAAGATGTAAGTTCAAATCTGGCCTCAGACACATAAAACTTACTAGCTGTGTGACCCTGGGCAAGTCACTTAACCCCATTGCCTAGCCGGGGGAAAAACAAAAAAAAGAAGAAAAGAAGTATCACACCTGCATTCTCACTAAAGAAACCAAGAAGATGCTGGAAGCTACTATATAATCTCATCTTTCATCTCTCTTATTCTAAAAACACTTAGCAAGTAAACTGTAGTAAAGTTGAGATATTAATAGCAAAAAAGGAATACCTTTCCAAATTATCCTTCTTTAGCGCATCTTCATTGTTATTACTATTTTCTAATATTTAGAAATCATATTTACATATAATCACATAGTTGAGTAATTTTCTGTACATGCTGTAAAAATAGTGGTATCTTTCTAGAAAAAAGCAGAATACACTTCATTTTATTTCTGAGCCATTCTTGATAAGGTTTAGGAAGGCTTTATACATATTTGTTAAATGTTTGTTATATGAAGGATATTAAAATGAGATTTTTTTTAGAAGCACCAGTTTCTTAACTATTAAAGCTAAAGATTATCAGAGGTGAAAGAAGCCTCAGATAGCATCTAATTCCATCTCCTCCCCAGCAGAAACTTCCCTTATAGCATCCTTGCAGGGAACAATCTCCTCAGATGCTTTCAATGAGAAAGAGCTGAACAGTTCTATTTTTGGGACAGTTTTTCCTTATATTGAGCCAAAATTCATCTCCTCTAACTTCCCTCACCTTGGTCCTAACTTCTGCTCCCTCCAGCCACAAAGAACAATCAGTATTTTCCCTTTTTTATAATGACAGCCCTTAAATATTCCTGGAGACACCTATCATGTTTTCAGTAAGTCTTCTCTATACAAACTATCCTTTCTTCATTGAACTCTTCTCATGTGTAATCTATCACAACTAATTATATGATGATATACTTAGATATACTTAGAAAATCCCAAAGAATCAACTAAAAAGTTACTTGAACCAATTAATTTTAGCAAAGTAGCAGGATGTAAAGTAAATCCACATAAATAATCAGCATTCCTATATATCACAAACAAAAGCCTGCAAAAAGCGATGAAAGAGATACTTCAGTTAAAATAACTCTACACAGTGTAAAATACCTGGGAATACACCTGACAAAACAAACCTTGGAAGTATATAAACCAAATTATAAAAAAAAAATTTATACAAATAAAATCATATTTAAATAATGAAGAAATATTAATTGTTCATGGGTAAGCAGGGCCCATGTAATAAAAATAATTTTACCTAAATTAATTTATATATTCACTGTCATCCCAATTAAATTACCAATAAATTATTTTACTGTAATAGAAAATATAATAACAAAATTCATTTAGAAGAACAAAAAGTCAAAAATATTAAAGGAACTAATTTTTTTTAAATGTAAAGGAAGGAGGTTTAGCAGTACCAGAACTTAAACTATATTAGAAGGCAGTAATTATCAAAATTATCTGGTACTAGCTAAGAAATAGAGAGGTAGATCAATGGAACAGAGCAGACATACAATTTACAGCAGCAATTAAACATAATAACCTTGCATTTGACAAATGTAAAGACTTAAGATTTTGGGGTAAGAATTCATTATTTGGCTAAAAAAAATTGTTGGGAAAACTGAAAGTGGTATGGCAGAAATCGGGCATAAACCAATACCTTATACCATTTACCAAGATAAGGGCAAAATGGATACATGATCTAAATATGAAGATATCACAAGAACATTTGAAGAACATTTGAAGATACTACTTATCAGACTTACAGATAGGTGAACAATTTATGAATAAACAAGAGATAAAGAGCAGAATAAGGTGTAAAATGGATAATTGTGATTACATTAGATGTAAAAAGGTTTTGTACAAATAAAACAAATGTAGCCAAGATCAAAAGAAAAGCAGAAAAATGGGGGGGGGGGATTAAAGACAGATTCTCAGAGAAAAGTCTCATATCTCAAATATATAAAGAACTTTGTCAAATCTTTAAGAATAAGAATCAGCTTATTTTAAACGGCAGTGCACATGTAAGTAAAAGTTTGAAGAAAATACACAGAATTCTCCATTTTGACAAGTTAACTTTGAATAGTATTAATCTCAAAAAATGACCTCCTGGAGCAAATGGCTGACCTGGAAACCTAATATCTCAGTGCCTTTTTACTGACTAAGAACTCAAGAAGCAAGGATTAAGACAACCTCTAAGGGATTGTCATCAATTAGCCAAGTCATAAGGCCAGAGGAAAGCTAATGGCAGGATAAGCTTGAGGATTTCTCCCCAGAAGTGCATTTCAGTATTGTAGATGGAACACTGACAAGACTTAAAAGAAGATGAGAGGAAGTTTGGTAGAACTACTAGATCTGACTTAAAATCACACCTCTGATACATGCCAGCTATGACTCTGGACAAATCATTTTCAATGTAATTCTCTAAAAC
Source organism: Vombatus ursinus (assembly GCF_900497805.2). Classification (NCBI taxonomy): domain Eukaryota; kingdom Metazoa; phylum Chordata; class Mammalia; order Diprotodontia; family Vombatidae; genus Vombatus; species Vombatus ursinus. The sequence goes on along the minus strand of NW_020945014.1, from coordinate 5,656,678 downwards.
TACAAGTTATACTACAACGACTGCAAATCTATATTCACAGAGTTCCGTTCAACAAGGAAATCACATGTTTAAATAAACACACACGCACACAGGCACAGTGTAGGCTAGTGATAGGAGTACTAAACCTAGAGTCAGAAGACCTAGATTCAATTCCTGACTCTAATATTTCCTAGCTCCGTGACTATAAGCAAAACACTTAACTTCTCAAAGCCCTGGTTTCCTCACCTATAAAACAGGGAAAAAATACTTACACTCTCAATCTCACAAAATTCTTCTAAGGGCAGCAACTTTGTAGTCGTTAAAGGGTTATAAGGGTGTAAGCTATTCATGCTACCTTTGGGATCCAATTATTTTCCATCCATTCAATATGCAAGATGATGTCCCAAGGGGCATTTAGGTGGCCCAGGAGATAAAGGATCAGATCTGGAATCAGGAAGACCTGAGTTCAAATCCAGCCTCACATACTTATTAGCTTAAATGGAGATAATAATAGTACTTTCCTGCCAGGGTTGTTGTGAGGATAAAATAATATTTATAAATGTATTTTTTTTAATTTAAATACTATACAAATGCTAGATTTGATGAAGAGGAGAAGGATGACAATGAGAAGGAAGATGACAATAAAATGTTGACATGCATGACAGGAAAAAATGGAAAAATCTTTAGGGCCAAATTCAACTTAATTCAACAAATATTTAGTAAGTGCTTACCACAGTCAGGGAACAGAGCCATTTTAAGTCTAAAAGCCAATTCTTTTTAATCCAAATGCCTCTATATTTGAGTTGCTCTCAAATACAAGCAAACTCCCTAAAACAAGATCTAGTTGGAAGGTATGTGTGTGTGTGTGTATGTGTATGTGTACAATGAAAAATGATTAAATAAAATTATTATAAATTGAAGTTATTAATTTACTGAGAAAGGTCTTTTTGTTCCTTTTTTTTTTTTGCATTTCTTTTTATTCCAATCAGGATGTTGTATTCATTTTTATCACTGTCCTTTCTGTCTTAGGTCCCATTCATCATCCTCCTCAAAGGCCATACTCAAAGCTTGTTCAAATGCAGGGTGGGAGTGGAAGTGAGGGTAGGGAAGAGGGAAGAGGGAAGAGGAAAAATCTGTCCTATCTTCAGACCAATATAATAGGTTTCATATCTGAAACTGTCCAAGTCACAAGACACTAAAGCTTGATAGCAATTACTTTCCTCAAATTTATAACATGTTCAAAGGTTGTGAGATAACGAGTTTTGCCACAGAAAAGTAATTATATTATAATACACAGATTACTGCCTGCGTCCCAGTACCATACCCCAGCCCCAAACAAACTTTGCCTGATAAAAATTTACAGAGACACAAAAAGGGTAAGCTGCCCAAAAAAAGGTAGATCTCTTGTCTAGAAATCACTTACTTTTACATGGCTGAAATCACCAGTCTTGCTACCTTCTGGTGGATTCACTGGTTTGCTGTCAACTCGAGGCTTGACAACCTGTCGAAAAGGACTGGAAAGAGGAAGACCACTAACGCTGATTCCATCTAGAAAAAAAAGGAGGAAAAACATGCTCATGAGTCTCAGGTAGATAGGATACATTTTGGTTCACTTACAGTTCTCCCTACACAACATTTCCTCTCCTACACCTGTATCTTTACAGAGTTCATACCCTACATCAAGTATTAATTCATTCCTCACCCCACTTCTTGAGAGTCCTAGCTTTTATCAAGGTTCTGCTCAAGTACTCTCCTATATATGACCTTTCCTAATTTGTCACAGTGTTTGCAACATCTTTCTGGACAGAAATAATCACTTTGTACTTATTTTGTATATTTTATTCACTTATCTGTGCATGTTTGAGAGAGAGAAAGAGAGAGTGAGAATGCTATCAATCGATCAGTCCATCTGGAAGGGGTTTCCAAACATGAACAGATATTAGAGAGCTTCAAACTTAGGCAGATAAATAGACAGATATCAATCTATCTATATATGTTTGAACCTCTCTAATACACTTATAATACTGTATTATACTTGTTTCTAGTTCCCTACCAATTGGTAAGCACTATGACAGCAGGGATTATTTGTTATCTAAAAGTTGTATCTCTCCTAGTACTTGGAACTATTTGTAATTTAATTTACATATATATATGTATACATATGCATGTTATACACACATATATGTGTATTTTGTTATTCACATCCAACTCTTCACGTCCCCATGTGGGGTTTTCTTGGCAAAGATACTGGAGAGGTTTGCCATTTCCTTTTCCAGCTCATTTTACAGATGAGGAAACTAAGACAAATAGGGTTAAATGCTTTGCCAGAACCACACAATTACTAAGTATGTGAGACCAGATTTAAATTCAGAAAGAAGAGTCTTCCTGATTCCCAGTCCAGTGCTCTATCCATTATACAACCTAGCTGCCCCCATATTTCTCCCTCCCTCTTCCTCTCTCTCCCTCCCACCCCCCCTTTTCTCTCTCCTCTCTCTCTTCACATATATGTATATATACATATATACACACACATATATGCAAACAAAATAGACATAGACATATAAGACATACATGTATATACACATACACCCAGGATAGACAGATAGATAGATAGATAGATAGATAGATAGATAGATAGATAGATAGAGGTCCCTGGGGGCAAGGCCTTTTTTTCTTTGTAGTTCCAATACCTAACGTAAGTAAAGGTTTAATAAATGTTTGATGAATGAATGAATGAACATATGAAGAAAACACTTCACACAATGAATAGAGGGAGCCTTTAATGGGCAATAGTAAGAATGCTGCGGTAACTACCTGTCCTTGAGGTCAGTGTTTAATGTTATACAAGTATTTGCAAGGACACAGAATGCTTAGAGCAGAAAACAAGCTAGTCCCTGGATGGGTGTTGTTGTTTGTCCTTCAATTTTGAAAGGGACCAGTGACATCACAGGTGATGTCTTGACTTCCCTGGGAATTGGATTTAAGTGCGGCAGAGTTACACACAGTCATCGACTTCACTCTCTCTTCCAGAGACAATGAAGTCCAGTGGCAAGACAAAAGTCAAGAGGCGGGGCAATGGCCCGGGATGCAGTGAATGAACTTGGTGTCTTAGATGTCTGACCAAGATCTACGCACTCCACAATGCTTGCTTCAGCTGCCTTCATACCCGTTGGAACAAATTGTTCTCATCTGCCCATTCCACCAAGAAAAGTCTTCACATGATTGGGGCAGACACCCCTCAACTTATTGAAGTATTCCCTTTGGTTACCCTCAGTTTAGCCCATCTGCTGAGATGGTTTACCAAGGTGTGGTCGCTGTACACACTACAGCTTCTTTGGAGTCACAAATGAGAGTTTTGTGCCAGGTAACTGAGCGCCAGGTAGATACCAACAGTGGTGAAGCAGCCCTTAAAAGGGCTTGGCATGTCCTAACACCAGATGTTCTTGTCCTCCTTGAACACCTCATCCACCTCCTAGATGGGTCTCCCAAGTATTTATATCACAAAGCACAGAAGAGAGAAATCTGCTGAGGTAGATGTAAGGATAATAATGTACAATGGTGATATGGAGACCTGTTTAGCTCTTACTTTTTCTTTTTTTTTTTTTTTTCTGCCACGGAGAATGACCTTCAGTTCAGGGAAGGCAGAATTTAAATGGCTAATAAGTAGCTAAAACTCAAGATATGTATGGAGATCATCAGAAAGCATTCAGCTGCCTTTGAAGAGTTCAAGTTATCAGTCCTAAAGTACCAAAAGAATTGAGAGATGTGTTTGCTGAGCTACTGCCAGTGATCTTAGAAAGATTACCAATAATATGAGAAGTGCTAAAGAGTTAGAGGGCAAGGGTTGTAACAGTTTTTAAAAAGGAGAAAAGTAAGAAGAATTTACTAGAGTCTGTAAACTATGGACCAATTCCTTGCAAAATTTGAAAATAAATTACTTAAGAGATGGTTAGTAAACATCTAAAAGAGGGAACAATAACTTCAAAAAGTCAGAATTACTTCATCCAGATCAGTACATATGATGCTAACTTTTTTTTCACAGTTATTACAGTGGTAGATCAGGACAGTTTAATTTTAACATAACACTGAACAAGCTTTCCATGCTATTTGTATGGAATGATACATACATGAGGGTTAAAAAAAAAAAAAGCACAATTGCTTGGATACATAACTATCTGAATAACCAGACCCAAAAAGCAGTCTTCAATGGTTCAATGTCAACGTGGAAAGAGAAACCTATTGTCCCATGGTTTTGTGATTGGCACTGGTCTTGTATTTAAAAATACATTTTTGTCATTGTCTAGGGAAATGAAATGAATGGCATGCTTAACAGATTTGCATTTAACTATGACAGAAAGGAAAGAGAGCTAATACACTAGATAATAAGATCAGGATCTAAACAGACCTTGAAGAACCATACTAGCTAATTACAATTAAACACATCATCAGAAGGTTGTCCAACTAATGGGATTTTGGCCATAGTAACTCATTAAATCACATAATAAGGCATGAAAACTATAATCTGCATCAACAGAGGGTGTAATTGCACCCATGTCATTGCAGATATTTGAAGTTCTTTAATGTCAGAAGAGAAAACACTGCTAACATAATTTTTTTCTTTCATATATAAATCCTATTGATTGTGGCATAGAATCCTAGGGTTCAAGAGAACAGTTTCTGCATGGCTAGTTTATTGCTTTCTTCAACTATTTATATAATTTGTATGGTTTCATCAACCTAAATGGTGTTTGCCTTGGATTATAACCTTCAGATCATCTGAGTGATTTTCTTTATACAAGTCCTAGCACAGATTCATTCAATTTAAATCAGTAATAATTCAATGAATATAGTTATTTGTAAGGCACTATACTCATAATAGGGGAGATAGAGAGATGACTAAGATGTGGTCTTTTATTTCAAATATAGTACTGAAGATGAGATGTGTCAATACCTATAATACCAGTTAAGATGTTTCTAAAAAATTATAAAAAAGTGGCACAAAGAAAGAAACCTAATCTCTGGCTCTAGGGAAAAGAGAGACATTTCAGGTGGCCCTAAAGGCATTGGAAGATTATAAGAAGCCAGAAGATAAAGTGAGAAGAGCACTGGATTTGGAATAAGATAACCTAGCTTTAAATTTTGGCTCTGACATATATCTTTGTAACCTTGAACAAATCAAATAATGTCTCTGGGTCTCTGTTTCTTTGTCTGTCAAAAGAAAGGGTTGGGAAAAAAAAGAAAGTTGGAAGCATGCGTGCTCTAAATCTATGATTCTATAATCTTAAGATACAGAAATTCAGGAGAAGATCCTTTCAGGTAGAAAGAGTAGTGAGCAAAAACAAAGAGCTTTAAAAAAAACTGGGCACAGTTAGGGAGTGGCATATTGTTCATTTTAATAGGAATATAGGATAGCTGATGAGGAAGAGTGAGAAAAACAACTGGAAAGATAAGTGAGGGCCATATCTTAGAAGACTTTGAATTCCAGGGTTTGAAGATGAAACTTCACATAGCAAGCAACAGGTAATCACTAAAGATCCATAATGAGAACAGCTGCCTGATCAGAGTGACGAATTAGAAGAAGGTTGTTCCAATTTCGGTATGTAATTGGAATGAGAGATGTGAAAGAAAAGATTTGAGCCAAGACTAGTGGTAAGAAGGCTGGGTCAGGAAACTATTGCAGTAGTTTCTCAAGTAAAAAGTAATGAGCCATAAAATAATGCAGAAACAAGAGGGATGAAAATCAGGGACGAGATGGTACAGACTTACAGAAACTCTAGAGGCAGCATGGTAGAGTGGAAAAAACACTACAGTGGAGGCAGAGGACAGGGATCAAATCTTGCTTCTCCTACTTACTATCTGTGTGACCTGTGGCAAGTCACAACCTCCCTGGGCTTCATTTTTATGATCTGGACTTAGGGCTCCCTCACTAGGTCTCTTCTAACTCTGAATGTACGAACAACAGAAATGGACTAATAATTTACACTTATACAGTGCTTTAAAACTGACAAAACACTTCTCTCAGAACAGCATTGAGTTAAGTAGCACAAGTATTATTGTCCTGATCCGTAAGATGCAGACTTCACAAGGCTAAGCAGCTTATCTAGAACTATACAACTACTGAATATTAAAGTCAGGATTTGTATAATAAAAAGTTACTCCTGACTCAAAGTCCTGAAGCTTTTTTGCAAAAACATGCAACCCTTTGTAGCAGTACAAGGACAGTGGACAAAATGGATAGACAAGACACAACTAATTAGATAAAGGGGACAAAGGAAAAGGAGGACTTAGGGATTTTCACAATCTGAAGCCCAGGTAACTGAGAGAGCAGCTCATTACCAGATAAGGAAAATAATAAAAGATGTATCATTTTTGAGGGAAATAAGTAACTTTTTGAAAAATAATGTTTTTAGAGGATATAGTTCTATAAATTTAAAAGGTGGCACTAAAGCACAGCTAACTGGAATTCTTGCCCAAACGGCTTCCCTGTAGGAGACAAAAGAGCTGAAAAACAGAGATAATTAAGAAAATCAGAGGTTGGCTCAGACTTCTCATCTTTCCCTAAACACTGATCTCAGTTATTACCAGGACAGGAAGCCAATATCAAAAGCACCAGTTTATTTAGATTTGAGGCAGCCAGGTGGAGTAGCAGAAAGAGCACCAGGTCTGGAGTTGGGAAGACCTGAGTTCAAATCTGACCTCAGATACTTACTAGCTCTGTGAACCTGGGCAAGTCACTTAACCCTGTTTGCCTCAGTTTCCTCATCTGTAAAATGAGAATCATAATAGCACCTCCCAGGGTTGTTGTTGTAAGGATCAAATGAGATAATAATGTAAAGCACTTAGTGCAGTGCCTGACATATAGTAAATACTAAATAAATATTAGCTATTATTAGCTATTGTTATTTAGGTTCACTTTGCATGTTCTCAAAACAGTCATACAACCAGTGGCTCCTGTTTCTAGGAAAAGAAAATATCCAATATTAATGAGGGGCCCCACATATTACTTTCACATGAGGAGATATGTTAAGAAAGAAAAAGCCTTAAAAGAAAATATTGATAATTTAGTACTAATAGTGGTAGTAATAAGAAATAGGAAGAGGGCAGTAGTCATTGGAGTGCTGGCTATTGAAAGATAGAAAATAATTTAAGTACAGTCCCAGAAACTAATTCAATATTTTAATCAGAAGACTAGATTCAATAGTTCAATTGAAAACAACAAATTTTTAAGGCTCTTCAAAAATCTAGTTGTATCAATTTGGAACTATGCCCAAAGGGCTATAAAACTGTGCATACTCTTTGATCCAGCAATACTACTGCTATGTCTATATCCCAAAGACTTTAAAAAGAAAAAGGGAAAGGGACCTATTTGTACAAAAATATTTATAGCAGCTCTTTTTGTGGTGGTTAAGAACTGGAATTTGAGGGGATGCCCATCAATTGGGGAATGACTGAACAAGCTATGGTGCATGATTGTTACGGAATATTATTGTACTATCAGAACTGACAAGCAGGATGATTTCAGAAAAACTTGGAAAGACTTACATGAACTGGTGCAAAATGAAATAAGCAGAACTAGGAGACCATCGTACACAACAACAGCAACAGTGTTATAATGAAGAACTATGAATTACTTAATTATTCTCAGCAATACAATGATCCAAAACAATCCCAAAGGTCTGATGACAAAGCATACTATCTGCCTCCAGAGAAAGAACTGATATTGTTTGAACAAAGATTGAAGCATGCTATTTTTCACTTTCTTTCATTCTTTTTCCTTGAGTCTTTTTGTGCAAAATAACTAATATGGAAATGTTTTACATGATGGCACCATGTATAACCTATATCTAATTGCTTACCATCTCAGGGAGGGGGGAGGGGAAGAAGGGAGGGAGGGATAGAATTTAAAGCTAAAAACTTTTAAAAAAAAAAAAGGTTAAAAAACTTTTAACATGTAATTAGGGGAAAAATAAAATACATATTTTTTAAAACTAACTTTATCCTACATTTCTATAATTATTTCAGATTACTTCACTCTACACCACTGACATACCAGCACAACTGAACAATTAATTTGGGTACAAAGGCAGAGTGGGAGTAGAATACTGCATCAAAGTTAAGAAAGCTTCATCACAACCCAGGGAGGAATTTTTCTGCAACAATTCATGTAGATCTTATATTTAATTCAATTCAATAAACATTTATCAAGCATCTACTATGTGTCAGGCACTGTGCTAAGCACTGGGGATACAAAGAGAAGCAAAAAGCAGTCTCTGCCCTTGAGGAGATTACAGTCTAATGGGGTGTATAACATGTAAACAAATATAGACAAAGCAAGCTATATTCAGGAAAAATAGGAAAAAAGTAACAGTGAAGGCATTGGAATTAGAGGGGCTTAGGAAAGTTTCCTGCAGGAGGTGGGATTTTAAGGGGAGTTTAAAAGAAGCCAGGAAGGTCAGTAGTCAGAGTGGAGGAGAGAGTATTCCAGGCAGTATAGAGAGGGATATAAAGTACATTGGGAGATGGAGTGCCAACCAATAAAACTAGATTTTAAGAAATTATGCCAGTAATTATAATCTTAGTTGGGGTCCTAGTAGTGGCAGTGATCCTAACAGTAGTTACCATAGTAGCATGTCACAATAGTAGTGAACAAGTCATGATCATCAAAAAGATCCTATTTTTAATAGGATTACTGAACTGATAATTGGGGGCATTTACTTAGACTTTAGTGAAATATTTAATAATATCTATATTTTTGTGGGAACAATGAAGAAGGAAGAACAAAATATTTGCGTGGCTTGGAACTGGCTGTATGGCCAGAATCAAAAAGTAGTGATTAGTGGTTCTGTGACAACTTGGAAGGAGGTCTCCAGTGGACTGCCCAGGGATATCTGTTGGGCTCAGTATTATTAAACATTTTTATCAGTGATTTGGATAAAGACATAAATAGTATCCTCATCAATTTTGTAGATCACACAAAACTTCAAAGGATAGCAGGAAGAATGGATGTCAAGCATCAAAATCCAAAGAGATTGTGCCAGGCTGTTCTTGACTGAACCTACTAGATGAAATTTCATAGAGATAAATGTGAAGTCTACCACTTCAAATTTTAAAAATCAAGTTTACAAATACAAAATGGAAGAAGAATTATTAGATAGTAGTTTGTCTGAAAAAGAAACTGAGTTTCAGTTGAATGCAAGCTCAATATAGGATAGTGAAGTAGTATTTCAACAACAACAAAAAAAAAAGTTAAGCTATCTTTAGGCTTCACTAAAAGAGTCCCAGCTTCTTGGAATTAAGAAGTAATAATTCCATTGAACACTGCCCCAGTCAGACCTCATGTGTAATTCTACTTCAGTTTCGGAAATCATGTATTTAAAAGGACATTAGACAAAAAGACTTAGGAGAGACTTGATAGCTTTTTAAAAGTATGTGAAAGGCTATCCTCTGAAAGAGAAATTAGATTCGTTTTGTTTGGCACCAGAAGACAGAGCTAAGTACATTGGGTGAAAATTGCTAAGGAGGAAACTTAAGCAATATAATGAAAAACTTCCTAAAAAGTACACATATCCAAAAGTATAATGAGCTGCCTTAGAAGGTATTGGGTCCCCTCATTAGCAGTCTTTAAGCCAAGGCTAGAGGATTGTTTATTGAGTATGTCATGGAGGGCATTCCTTTTCAGAAACTGCTTGGATTAGATAGCCATTAAGGTTCTCTTCCACTCTTAATAATGGTGATTGTGAGAATTCTCACAATATTCCTTATTAAATATATGACTAAGTAAATAACTTAATCATTCAACAAGCATTTATTTAGAGCCTATTTTGTAGGATTTTTCTAGATGCTAGGGATTCAAAGGAAAAAATGCAGTTCTTACCCTTAAGGAGCTTACATTAGATCAGAATAAAATATGTACTTGTGTATACATACATAATGTGTGTGTATATATGTTATATATGTTCAAGGTTAGGTGATAGGAAGACAAATAGCTGGGGAATCATGAGAGGCTTTATTTAGGAAGTAGCACTTTAGCTAAGTTTAAAGGGGGCTAGAAATTCTAAAATGTTGGGAGGCAGGGCACTGTAGGTATAGGGGACAGCCTATGCAAAGGCATAGACTTTGGTGATGGAATATCCTGTGCGAGGAATAGTAAGAAGGTCAGTTAGCTGGCTGGACCATAAAGAATCTGAAAAGGAATAAGGTGCAAAAACTTTGGAAAGATAAGGTAAAGCCAGGTGAAGGACTTTAAGTGACCAATATTTGTGTTTGATCCTAAAAGCAACAGAGAGTCACTGGAGCTTCCTGAGCAGAAAAATGATGTGGTCAGGATGAGCTAAAGAGAAAAAAAACTAGAGACAAAAAGACCACTTAGGAAACTACTGTAATTGTACAGCTAAGAGGTGCCTGAGGGCCTGAAATAGGGTGGTGGCTATGTTAATAAAGAAGATGGAAAAAATGTGAGAGATGGCCATGAAGTTAGAACTGACCACCTCTCTGGGCTCTAGTTTCCTTATGCGTAAAACAAAGGGTTTGAACTAGGTGACCTTTGATGTCCCATTCAGTTCTGAATCTATGATCTTACAACCAAAAGAGTAGTTGCTAACAGTCTAATGTCAAGGGAGGATCTACTAACGTCTCCCATGAAGTTGTGCTTAGCCCTATGCTTCCAATATTTGTATAAAACAGATAAATGCATTAGTTTTAATGTTAATCAAATATGCTGATAAAACAAGGAAAAAAGTAATAGCAAATAGTTAATAGCTATAGTGCTTGAAAGTTTATAAAGCACTTTACAAATATTATCTTATTTTATCCTCACAACAACACTTGAAAGTAGGTGCTATTATTATTCCCATTTTTCAGATGAGACTAACAGAATCAGGAACCAAAAGGAACTTGGTAAGTTGGGGCAAGTGTAAGACTTTACATTTATAACTAGTAAGAATAAATTTAATCAGGCTAAGTATAAAGTCTTACACATGGTTTAAAATAATCACCTTCCTAAAGCACAATATTTGAGGAGGCATAACTGGAGAGCTATGGGGATAGGGATAGAGATGCTCAACAGGAGTCCACAATGTAATGTGGCAGCTGAAAACATGCTAACGCAACCCTGAGCTATGTTAAAAGAAAAATCACTTCCAGCAATAAGGAGTTAATAATTCTACTGTATTCTGACCTGCTCAGATCACATCTGGAGTATTATGTTTAATGATGTGCATCTCAGTTTAGGAAGCCCACTGAAAATTTAGGAAGCATCAGCCCCCTCAAGCCCTGCTAAAAAGAAAGGGAATGATCATGCCATACAGGGAATCAATGAAGAAGCCTGAAGAAGAAAAGAATAAAGTGGAACACAATAGCCATTTTCAAGTATTTAAAATATCATGTGGAAGACAGATTAGGCTGGTTCTACTTGGCCCCAGAAGGTAGAACTAGAGGCAAGAGTTTTCAATTGAAAAGAGGTAATTTATGATTCTAACAGGTAGTGGAAAGAGTACTGAAACTAGAGTCAAAAGTCTGTGTTTGAATCCCAAATCTACCTTTTTTTTTTTTTTGAAAGTGAAAAAAAATATGCTTCAATCTGCCCTCAAAGTTTATCAGCTCACTCTGGATGGGATAGCATTTTTCAATACTCTAGGTCCTTTGAAACTGTCTTGAATCACTGTCTTGAGCTGTGTCTTTAAAAGTTACTCATCATTACAATATTAGTGTTACTATGTACAATGTTCTTCTAGTTCTGCTCTCTTCTCTTTACATCAGTTTACATGTTTTCCTAGGTTTTTCTGAAACCATCTTGCTCGTCATTTCTTATAGCACAATAGTATTCCATCACAATCATATACCACAACTTGTTCAACCAAATTCCCAGTGGAATTCTTTGCCACCACAAAAAGACCTGCTATAAATATTTTTGTACATATAGGTCCTTTTCCTTTTCCTTTGATCTCTTTGAGATACAGACCTAGTAGTGGTATAGGCTGAGTCAAAGGACACTCACAATTTCACTGCCCTTTGGGCATAGTTCCAAACTGCTCTCCAGAATGGTTGGATTGCTTTACAACTCCACCAACAGTGCATCAGTATGCCTATTTTTACACTTGCCTTCAAGACCTTATCATTTTCTTTTTCTATAATGTTAGTCAATCTGATAGGTATGAGTTAGGACCTCAGAGCAACTCTACTTCTTATAAATTGGGCAATGTTGGACAAGTTACCTGGTTTTGCCCTAGGTTTCTAGGTCTGTAGAAGAGAGATATTAACCCTAAATAGCATCTGAAGTCCCTTTGAGCTCAAAACTTCTGATCCTAGGATACTATTACAGCTATACAAAAAAAGAAGAATGGGCTGCTAAGGAAGTAATGGGTTTATCCTCAATAGAGATCTTCAGAGAAAAACTAGATGACCAGTTGTAAAGTGTACTGTGGACAAGATTCTAACTTATGTAATTTAGGTAAGATGGTCTCTGAGGTCTGTCTGGACTCTGAGATTCTTTGACTTTATAAAGTACACTATAACTATAAAAGCATCTTATAACATGGGCTCAATATAAGAAAAGACTTTCCAAAAATTAGAACCTCCAAAAGAAAGAATGGGCAGCTGAAGGAAATAGTGGCTCTCCCTTATTCTCCCTTCAGGTGAAGAAAAGATGACTATATATTGGGTATGTCAGGGACTCTTGATCTGGAATAGATGGTTACAAGGGAGCTTCTGGCTCAGACAGTCTGTGATTTTCAATTATATCCAACCATTCTATTATAACAAGGAAACTTTACTGCACAGTTGCTAGACAAACTTTTCATTTTTCAGCAAACAACCACAGAAATTAGGTCAGGCTGAGCTTGTAGCCAAGGTGTGTGTTGCTGAACCACACAGAATGTCCTTGTTACCTAGGGTCAATCTCAGTTGAATAAACATGAGTTTCGCCAGGACAGAAAGAATGCAGAATGCTTTATAGTGGGATCAGTACAACCAAAAACAGTCACAAATGCCAACCAAAAAATCAATTTTCTGATCAAGCTTTTTAACAGGAGGCAGTATTCCTATAAAATTTACCAGAAAGTAATGACGAATATTGTTGCTCTACCTCATTTAATTTGGAATTCATAATTACAACAGCTCGCATGTACATCACTCATTATGATTAATAACAGACTAAAAAGCTCCATGAGGGCAAGGATTAAATCTTCACTAAATTCTGTATTTCCATCACTTGCAGAGGCACTTAATAAGTATTTAGTAAATTGAATGTTTAATTGAATGATCAAGTGTTACTATCCCAATTTTAGAGATGGAGAATCTGAGACATATATAGAAAGGCTAAGTGCTTTACCCAAGATCAAATCTATATATTATCCTATACCACTTTCATATAATAATTATATAACAAATGAGGTAATATTTATAAAGAATATAGCACAGTGCTTGACACATAGCAGGCACTATTTGAATGCTAGCTATCATTATTATTGTTGTTATTAAGTCTGATTTATAGACACTTATAAGTTGAAAATAATGAACTTTTAAAAATTTAATGTAATCCTTTGAGAAAAAAATAAAACTAACTCCATTTCAGTTTCAGAAAGAGCACTAATTTGGTAACTTTTATTATACAATCATATCATTTTATACATAAGACAAGCATTTTTAGATACATGAAAACAAATGTTTCATGAATGTTTCATGAAAACAAAACTCACTTAAAGTTAACTTCTGCATGGTCCAAGATATTTAATTCAAAGCTGAATATCATAACATGCTATACTCAACCTACCCTAAGATATTTAATAGAAAACAAGGTCTCTCCAGGGACTGTGTCACACTATGAAATCTGTTCTGAAGGGAATCTAGTATTGGGGAAGGGTGTCAAGCCTAGGTCCAACAAAAGAGAATCTGAAAAACACAAATCAGGAAGTGAAGAATCACATGATTTCATTCAACAGAGAATGCAGTAGCCATCTAATCTAACCCAGGCCTAAAAGACAAGTCAAAAAGTATTTATTAAATATCTCCTATATGTCATGCATTATGGTAAGTGCTAAAGACACAAAGAAAGATTTAAAAAACAAAATGAAACCACCCCCTGCTCTAAAAGAGCTCACAATCTAATGGGAGAGACAACTTACAAACAAGATATAGATAGGATAAATTGGAGACAGCCAATGGAGGGATGACACTAGCATTAAGGGGCATTGGGAAATGTGTGTTGTAGAAGGCAAAATTTTTACTAGAACCTGAAGGAAGTCAGCAAAGCTAAGAGGTGGAGATGATAATGGAAAGATTTCAATGTATGAAACAGCCAGTAAAAATGAAGCCAGGAAATGGGGTATCTTGTGCAAAAAACAGCAAGGAAATCAGTGTCACTAGATCACAGCAGCTGGGGATGAAGGTACAGGGTGCAGGGGTGGGAAGAGGTCAGAGAAGTGGTTTGAAAGTCAAACAGATGGCTGTATATTTGACCCCTGAGGTAAATGGGAGCCACTGGAGTTTACTGAAGAAGAGGGACTGACATGGCAAAACCAGGGCTTTAGTAAGAGTACTTTGCTAGGTAGAGTATGGTTTGGAGAGGAGAGAAACTTAGGCATGAAACCAACCAAAAGGCTACTACAACAACACAGATGTGAGGTAATAAGGGTGGTGGCAGTATCAAAGGAGAAAAGGAAGCATTTAAGAGAGTTGTAAAGAAATCTAGAAGATAAAAAAGAGTTCATCTTTTATTATAGAAGCAATAAGAAGACACTGGAGGTGGCCGAGTAAGAAGGTCACTTGGTCAGAGCTGCACTGAAGGAAAACACTTTGGAAGGAATGTGTAAAATGTACTGGAATAGTGAGAGACTTGAGGAAGGAGAATCAGTTAGAAGGATGTTGCAAAAATCTAGGCAAGGGGTAATGAAGGCCTGAAATAAGTAGTAGCTGTATGAGTGAAGAAAAGAGGTTGGATGTGAGAGATATTGTAAATACAGAAAATGCAAGATTTGTAAAAGGATATGTAGCTGAATAGTCATGGAAAATGTTCTTTTTTATTATAAATTTAAATCTGTTCCTTATAAATCTTAGATATGAGACCTTTATTAGAGAAACTTGCTGCAAAGATTTTTTTTTTGCCATTTACCCATTTCTCTTCTAATTTTAGCCACACTGTTTTTGTTTGTGTAAAGATTTTTTTAATTTCATGTAATCAAAACCATTCATTTTACCTTCTGTAATCCTCTCTACCTCTTGCTCTTCCTTTATCCATAGATCTGACAGGGTAATTTCTTGCTTGCTCTTCTAATATGTTTATGATGTCATCAAAAATAGCCTTGATACATGTTTAAATGGTTGTCATAAAGATTTTATAAATATGAGGAATTAGCCATATAAGCATTAAATAAATGCTACCTATTATTGATATTGTTATGTTATTATTATCATATCGTCCCTTGCTTTTACCATATGATCACCCCATCTTGTCTTTCTGTCATGAGTTCCCTAAACAAATGAAATCTTAAGACTGTTCCTAATTATAATAGCAGCAACTCAGCATAGTAGAAAGAACACTGACTGAAAGAGAGAAGATACAGGTTCAATTCCTGACTCAGACAGTTATCTGTTTGAACTTTCTGAGTACTAAGTTTTTCATTATTTTTAATGGAGATAAGACATGCACATACTGCCCACCTACCTCACAAGACTATTGTGAGGATCTTGTGAAATGACATATATGTATATATGTATGTATGTGTATAAAACTTTGCAGCTTTAAAGCAGAGTTAAATTAGCAGTTATAAGAGAAGAGAAGGATGAGTAAGAGGTGTTGTTATTGCCCAGGTCTTAACTTCAGGGATAAAAGCCTTGAGTTCTTTGTATATGGCACTAAAATTTACATCTAAAATCTGAATCCTTTCCTGGTCTCTAAGCAGAGTCATCTGAGAACCTAGAGCCTTCAACTCACAGGATGTTCACAGAAAATGTTAGAGTTGGAAAGTGCCAGAGGGATCATCTAGCCCCTAACCCCTCATTTTACAGCAGTGGGAACTAAAGCTAAAAACCTAAAGTGATTGGCACTGACCTACAAAGCAGCAGAAGTAGAAACCATATCCAGGTCCTCAGACTACAAATGCCAGGGTGCTGCTAGAAACAGCTCAAAATTCCAAGACAGTCAGATGTAAGAAAGGCATCATAACAAGCAACCTAACAACTTGTCTACTCTCAGCAGGTTTTTGCTCTGTTGTCAGTCCAAAGGGAATAGGAAGGTAGCTTCTAAATCGTAAATAGCCACAGATGACTGCTAGCTTGGGTAGGAGACAGAAGAGAAAGCATGCTTGCTAAAAGGATGGGGAGAAGCAGAAGGAGGATAGAAGAAACAGAGAACAAAATATGTTCAAGGAGGGCTTTTAAAAATGGACAAATGGCATGAAATTGCATGGAAGGAGAGAAATAGGAAGAGGTTTTCAGGGGGAGAGGGAAAGAGTATCATATTCAGTCTTTCAGTTCATTTCCCTGCCAACACGGCTACCACAAATAGAACAGAGAACAGACTGAGATGGCAATTAATAGGAAGGCAGAACAGAAAAAGCAACAGACAGATGAAGGCAGCCTACAAAGAAGATCTAAGAGTTTAGTGGGCTTATCATCGCAAGAATAGTGTTTATTGTATTTGAGTCTGTGAGTTTGTCATGAATGCCATGGAGGTTTTTAGAAGAGTGTGTTTTTCATTTCTGGCTGAGATCAAGTAATTTCCCTAATAAGCATAACTACAAAGATGGTATTTTTAGAGAAATGGAAAATAAAATATTTTAGAATACACCTCTGGATGAGCATAACTTCACAGAATCCTAGAAGAGAGCTCAGAGGGTATCTAGTCCAACTATTCATTATACAGATACAGAATCTGAGGCTCAGAAAAGTTGTGACATTCTTATGAATACGTATCTTGTTAATAACACTACTGAAACAGAGGTCCAAGTCTTGTGCTCCTTCCACTAGTCCACTATTCAGATACACAGAACAAAGCTGAAGGCCAGGAGGGAATCAAAACAAACAGCAGTGAAAACATAGGGTTATCCATTAACTATGGATACACCACACTCCTAAGACAGCTCCTAGAATCTTACTCAATGCCTAGTTATTTTCACTTTATACATAATTCTAACATGCTCAGTTATCTGATATTCTATTCCCAAAAAAATAAGTAAATCAGAATATGAAAGGGATTGTGATCCTGGGTCATCAAGAAAAGACTAAATGATATTTGGTTTCCAAAGCAATGAAAGATAATCCGAATGGCTCGGGAATGAGAGACACGTGCTCAAATCCTGCCTCTAAAACTCACTACTGAGGAAAGTCACTTAACCCCACAGGCCTCAGTTTCCTCGGCTATAAAATAAGAAGGGTTGGACCAGGTGGCCTAGGTAGTCCCCTCCAGCTCTACATCTGTGACTATCCAGTGAATTTTTTATGGTCGAATTTCAACAAGCCAGATTTGGAGATGGACCGTAGGGAACAGCACGAGCAAAGGCCAAACTGAGCGAAAGTGTGCTATGTGTACATTTCACGAAATACTTTTCTCTACAACCAACACCCATTTATGTCTAAGAAAAGAACATGAGAGTGAGAAGTGAAAGCTACGGCTAGAAAGGTATACCATTGATCATGTATACTAGAGTACACCAACTACTGATTAAGTGACATTGAACGTTTTGCAATAACAATCAATCAGCAATATTTGTAGCTCAATACCAAGGTCTATAGTAATAACAGTGGTCCCTGCCCCTGGTGCTCCTCTCTCCCTCTGATTAGAAAAGGTTAGTGGGTGGATATCTGGGAACTCCTCCCAGATCCTCAATTGGAGGAGGGCACCCTGGGAATTCACCTCACCATTTCCTACCTGGCTGCTTTCCAGGATTTCATGACCTCTAGAAACTCATCATTCTGCAAAAATAAACTCTGAAATAAACTCTAAAACTATCACTTCCTCAGATCATTTGCCACCCTAGAGCAAGATAACCTTCTCTCCACATTCCCACCTCCATCATTACCCTAGCTTTCCAGCTTCTTTTTATGTGTTGTCTTTCTCCATTAGGCTGAGTTCTTGAGGAATCTAATCAGCAACTGCCTCTTTCATGGAGTTGTCTCAGTCAAACTGAAACCTGTTAAAGACCTTAGCTTAAAAAGGCCAAGGTCTCCTACTGCATCCAGGGCCATCTCTAGTCGTCCTGATCTATATCTTGCCATTGGACCCAGTGAGGCTGGTGATTTTACACAGCCTTCCCTCACTTAAAATTCACTTGTATGTTATGGCATCACTTCCCTAACGTCATGGTCCTCTTTGTGAATGAAGGACAAACAACAACCACCTCTGTGAGTACTGCAACTGGCCTGTTGGGCAACACAGCTTTCCTTCCTTCCTTCTTTCTTCTTTCCCTTCTCTCTATCCATATATGGCAAAGGTTCCCAAATTTATTTGGCCTACCTCCCCCTTTTCAAAACAAAAAATTACTGAGTGTCCCCCTGGAAATCTACTTTCTTTAATGATTTTTTAAATTTGTATCATTTCAAAAAATATACAAAATATTTTTAAATAACGCATCTTAAATTTAATAATTTACTGCAAATT
Organism: Vombatus ursinus; assembly: GCF_900497805.2. NCBI lineage: Eukaryota > Metazoa > Chordata > Mammalia > Diprotodontia > Vombatidae > Vombatus > Vombatus ursinus. The sequence goes on along the minus strand of NW_020945014.1, from coordinate 5,638,107 downwards.
TGTGGGGTTTTTCCTGCATTGAAATTTTGATGACAGAATATTGTGTCATGTAACTGTATAGTACCACATTGTAAACAAGTCATTACACACACATACTCCTGCTAATGCATGGTGGACTTCCTGACAACACACAACACACTCGCCCACCAAGGATTGCTTGTTTAAGACCTTTGGCAGACTTGACCACTGATCCATTATAATTTGCATTTTGTGTGTTTATTTCAAAAATTATGTAGCAATGACTACAACTTTAACTTGTTACACAACAGATAAAACATGCACAAACAGTTTTTCAATTTTCCTATCTTTTCTTCTTTCCTTATGCTTCCACCACCCTGTTATTTTTATTCAATACCCCCAATTGCACTTGAGGCTACTACCAACCCCCTGGATCATTCCAGTGCCCCCTAGGGGGCTGTATCACCCACTTTTTGGAACCTATGCATAGGGTATCATACCCTTACCTGACAGTTCTCTGCTCAAAGGAATGTAAATTTTTGATGACTGAAACCTCCCTTACAAGGTATACTGGGGTTTACAGGCTAGATTTCTTTCTTAAACACCACGCCTTAAACCCAAATTACTCTGGCTCTCATTGACTGGTCCCAGATCAAGCCCACTTGGTCATTGTTTGAGCCCTGATCGCCTCGGAGTGAATGTAAATAGCAATTGTTTCTGTTTTGGCCAGAAACCCTGAGGATCCTTCACTCCCAGACTGATTTATTTTTCTTTTTTTTGACTCCATAGAGAAGCCATTCTGTGCCTCATTTCTTACCTAGCCTTAATGACTTGAATGGGCATTGCCTCAGTCAAACAGAGACCTGTAAAAGATCTTTGTTTAAAAAGGCCAAGGTTTCCCACTATACGCTGGGCCATCTCCAGTCATCCTGATCTGTATCTTGCCACCGTACCCAGATGGCTCCAGAGGGGAAAGTGAGGCTGGTGACTTCGCATAGTCCTTCCTCACTTAAATCCAATTCACTTGCATGTCATGGTATCACCTCCCTGATGTTATAGTCCTCTTCATGAATGAAGGACAAACAACAAGCCTCTTTCATAAAATGGGCACAATAATATTTGTCCTATCTATATCATAGGATTGTCATAAGGAAAAGATGGGGCAGGTAAGGCAGGCTACCTGAAGTAGCAGGACATCCTAAGGGAAACAGTAGCACTAGGTGGGTCAATCCATTGCCACCTCAAATCCCACTGCAGACAGTCTAGGACAGTGAGCCCACAAGCCCCTGACCACCATTCCTACTTCCAAACTAGCCCCCACAGCCATCATGCTGGAAAACAACTCTTTTGGAGAAGGGACCCATCATCTCTACAACCAACACCAAATAGAAAAATAAGTCCAAGAACACCAGGAATAGCAGCTTCTTCCAGGCTACCAGTTTCCATTCTAGCCAAGAGACCAATCCATGTGGAGATGTGACCTTGGCAACTGCTTCTGCAGGTACTACAGCCCCCATGTCCTCAGCAGCCACTGCTACTAAAGACCCTGAAAAGAAAGTTCTCACTATCAAAGTTCTTGACACTGTCAAGTAGTTCAACATCAGAAACAGGCTGTTACTAATAGAAATAACACAAAAGAAGATGTATTATAATCTATCTGCTTTGCCACCGTACCCTTAGGACCACAGGGTCTTTCTACCTGACTTGCAGTGGAAACTTCCTATAAATTGTCTCCCTCTACTAGTATGTGAGCTTGAGAGCACGAATTATCTGTCTTTTCCATTTGTATCCCTAGTTCCCAGCACACTGCTTTGTACAAACTTAAATGTGTTTTCATTCATTTTATTCATTCATAAAGTTTAATATAGTATATGAGATTAAGGTTACAAGGCAAATAGAGCCAAGGACAAATGAAAAAGAAGAGCTTACATTCTGTTATCTACATTCTATAGATGAGAAAAGTAGTTGAGTGATTTACCCACATTTATACAGACAGTAAATGGCAAGGTTCTTGAACTCATTTCTGTTAACTCTGTCTAGTAGCTCTTTTAATTACACCAGACAGCCTCTCTAACACTTATAAGAGTACACTGGGAAGGAAAAAGACCCAACTTGACAGACTAAATAATGGATAGTATAAATGGGGGACCACTCCTCTTTAAGATCTGCTCTAGGGAGGGTACTTTGGCACCTTTCTCTTTACTCACAGCAGGCATGAGTGTTTGGGGCAGATGCAAGGGCACATGTGCTACTTTACCTTTCTCTGCTCAAAATGCCCCTCAACCCTGCCAATCAGACTCAGGTAGAAGGCCAGCAGGAAAAGCATGACAGAATGATAACAGTCGAGAAAGTCCATTAAGCTGTTGGAGTCAAAAAGTAGTGAGCCAAGCAGGCTGCTCTGGTATGCCACCTGCTGGTACTCAAACAAGGAGATGCCAACTCTGGCTCCAGACTTATTCATCAAAAGTGAGAAAAATGATATAAAAGCAGAAAGTGGGCAGTTATATGAGTTAAAATAATCATGATGAATATCATTTATCTCCCTTTTAAAAAATAATGATGTTTTGATTATTTAAACAAAATTGATCAAAAGAACAAAATTCCATTTCAATATTGACAGAGGGCTTTTGCCAAAGTTCACTTTCAGGGACTTTTGTTTTGCGTCTCTTCTTCTGTAGCCAGATAATTAGAAAATATTTAGCATTCATCCACAAAATCATAGGAGGAAATGTGGCAATAATGAAAAAAATACTCAATTTGAAGTGAGAGTTCCTAGGTTCTAATTACCATCAAATAGTAACTCTTATACTTACTGGATACATGTCTGGGTGACCACTTGGCTATGCTTTAGAAGAATTTTTTGTTCACTTGTAGATTACACTTAGATGGCTTCTAGGGTCCCATCCAACTCAGATTGTGAGATTCTGTAATGAGTCATTTTATCTTTCTGGGCTTCACTTAACTCATCTTAATAATGATACAACTGAACTAAATCACTCCTAAGTCTCTCCAATTTTATGTTTCTGGGTGTAGCCAGGACTGAAATTTGTAAGGTATACCAAAAAAGCCATCTCCTCCAATGTTAAGCCTTCTCCACAAATATTTTTAAAGGGACAAATGGATTTATAAATAAATTATGTTAAATATTTAAAGTGTAATTAATATATACATAAATTATTCTCAAATGTGAAGACAGAAGGCATGCCACCAAACTCCTATTATAAGATAACTATGCCCTGATACCCAAACAAGGAAGAAACAGAGCAGAGAAAAACAACAAAATATTCAGTCTTAGTACTGAATATCGCTGCAAAAATTTTAAATGAAATCCTCACAAGACAACAGCAAATCTGGAAAATAATTTACTATGAGATAATATTTGTAAAGTGCTTTGCACAGTTTCTGGCATATAGTAAGAACTTAATAAACAGTTGTTTCCTTCCTTCCTCCTCCCTTTCCATGTCCAAATTGGTTTTGTAACAGGGATGCAAAGATGGTTCAACATTAGGAAAACAACTAACACTCATCATGTAAACAACAAAGATAAAAACCACATGATTATTTCAATAGATGCAGAAAAAGCCTTTGACAAAATAACAACTGCTGCTACTAGCAGAAATAAGGACCAAATTTTTTTTCCCATATCTTTGCTATCTTCCTCTCCTTCAGACAACTTGTCAATCAGTCAATCCCACAACCATGTCACTTACAGCCCAGATCTCTTCTATGTACACACACTTGGTTTAACCTGGCTTCTTTTCTAGAATTTGTTTCTTAGTGCCACTTTTACCTCCTGCACAAGTACATCCAGCACAGTGACATGTGATGGTTTTACCCTCCTTGATGGTGAAAAAGTTCATTATGAAAATCTTAAAAGGTATTTTCCATTTTCATCCTCAAATGCCCTCAGGATGACTCTGTTGAGTTCAGTCTCCCACCAGGCTTTCCTTGTCTGCTTCTTCTCTGCTTTATAAGGTGACACTGAATATCATCTTCCATCATCGTTCTTTGTTAATTTTCACAAATGTGTTTATATTCTAAATGGTTATAGTCTTTGGCCACCATCTCTCTCCATATGATAAGCAAAGTGTTTACTGATTTAAGACATTTTTTAGGTTCTTTTGGTCTCCAAGTATGTCAATATACATCAATTAAACCTCTGTATAAAATAATTATAACTGGTATCAATGTTCTTTCTATTCCCTATTACCCATTTTTATCAATAGCTTGCTTGAATAGGCAAGAATTGAATTATTTCACATCGTATTTTTCCTGTTCTTTTTTTATACATTCCTTTGTAGATTAGCTTTGGTTTCATTCTAAAAAGTTAGTGATCAGGCAATACATATGTAACTACCACATTAGTATCAGTTCTCTTCCTGTAAAAAGATGCTCAGTTTCATTTTTTGTGATGTTCAAAACCCCAAAAAGTGAGGCATGGAAGAGTTCTATAATAGGACCAATAGCAAACACTGAAACCAAGAACTGTTTACAAAGCAAAAGCACTAGGAATATTTCCAGGACAAAGAGACATTAATCAAGGATATTATCCCCACTATTGTTATATACAAAATTAAATTGATTTAATTTTTAAAAATTAAAGGTATAGGCAGTGGCAGAAAAGAGATAAAATTATTCCTATATTAGATAACATGATCATGTACTTAGAAAATCCCAGAGAACCAACAAAGAAATTAATTTAGATGAATTATAACTTCAGCACTGTAGCAAGAAACAAGGCCAGCCCTCAAAAATAATCACTATTTCTGTTTGGTACTTAAAAAAAAAAAAAAGGAAGCATAGTAATAAAAGTAATTCCATTCAAAATACCAAAATATTGTATGAAATATTTAGGATATAATACCATGACATATATAAAATTCATGCAACAGCAAAACAATAAATAAACAACAACCAAGAAAAAAGGGTACAAACCCCCATAATTAGTTCCCCCACTCTACTTCAGTTACATCAAGAAATGGTCATAGCCTTCCTTGATGTTGTCATCAACCACAAATATTCTACTTACATGTCTAAGAATTCTGAATTTTCCTTATCTGATCAAAAAATTTTATTTTTCCATCTCTCTACATGCCTTATTTCTCATAAGCCTACTACTCCTTGTCCACACCATGATCTCCAACCCCTTCATTCCTCAGTATCATCCCGGGACATCACTCTTGCTTTGGCTACACTATCCTTTATTCCTAATCTTGACCCCTTGACAAACCATTTCAACTCCATACCATCCTTTATTCTTGTAAAGAGTAAAGTTCCCTTGTCCTACATCAGAGCATGCCCTGCCAAATCCCAACATTGGATGATTCCCACTATCAATCTACTTCACTAATACTCTTGAATAAAACTGAAGGAAATCATGAAAGCTTGCTAATAGTGTATATCACTAATTTATACTAGCTAACTTCAATTGAACTTTTACTATTGCAAGGCAATCCTACTATTCCTCCCTAATTGATTCCCTATATCATTTACTAAGCTATTCCTAACATTTTCTTTTCTTCCCAATCCTGCCCACACCCAAACTCTCTCACCCCCACCTTCTATTCTGAGGACCTTACCTCATATTTTGCCTAAAAATTTGGGGCCATTCATCAACATTTATTATGCCTTACTCTTCCTAAACCTATTCTTGTCTTCACCATGACTATCTATCTCTTTACCCCTTAGTATTTTCTCAGATATTCATCCCTGCTGTGGTTACATTTTCCTCCCTTCCCAACCTTATGACTTCAGTGAACCAGTTCAACAATATCATCTATTCTTGAATCCTTTGTCCCTCTTGTCCTTTGATTGCTTATGCCCAGACCCACCATCCACCTCCTTCTCTCCTACTTATGTGATACTGAACAAATGTATTGACTAGATCACCACAAATTTACATTATCAGATCTCAACTAGGTACTCACTGCAGCAAGACAATCTTTTTACTCCCCCTAATCCTACTCTCCACAACAGCTGTTCTAAATCTCTTCTTTCCTTAAACCTCTCACAGTACTACTCCCTGACCATCTCAGCTGAAATCCCAACCTCATATTGAGATTCCTCTTCTCTTCTCTTCACTTCACAAAAACTACTCATCTCATCTTTTGACCTCACCCCCATTTCCTCTTTTACTACAGTCTCTGAGGAAGAGGTGGCCCTTCTCAGTAAGGCCTTGATTCTATCCCCTTCCTTTTTTGTCTGAAAGATTTCCCCCAGTATCCTTCTCAATTTCTTCTATATACTAGTTCCTTCCAACTACCTACAAATACATCTAAATTTCCTCCACAGTCCCTGCCAACTATAATCTTAGCTATAATCTCTCTTTTTTTCTTAACCAAATTTGAAAAAGCTGTCTATTCTCAGTGCCTCCACTTCCTGACCTCTAGGATAAACATAAACTACTCTCATTTTTGCCTTTCTTTATATCCCAATCATTTAGCAAAGTAACCAGCACATAGTAGGTGCTTAATAAATACTTTTTGCTTGATTCTTAAAGTATTTTTCAACCTGGACCCTTCTTAATTTTCTAGTCTTCTTCCACATATTTCTTCTTGATGTTCCTTACAGACTAGCCATATTGGCCTAATTATTGCTTCTCATACAGGACAGATTATCTCCCATCTCCATGCCTTTGCACTAGTTGATTCCTATGCCTACAATGCAGTCTCTACCTCTCAGAGACCCTGATTTCCTTCAAAACTCAGCGCAAGTGCGACCTTCAACATGAAGTTTTTCCCATCCTCCCAGCTGCTAGTATCTTCACTAACAAAACTACATTGCTTTTATTTTGAATATACATATATGTGTATACGTACACACACACACACACACACACTGTCTCTCTCATTATGACATAAAATCCTTGAGGGCAGAGACTGTTTCACTTTTGTCTTTGTATCCACAGCATTAAGCAAAGTGCCTAGTACATAGTAGGGGCCTAATAAATGGTGAATGATTGAATAATGTTAGGGGTCCATCACCAATTGTCTTGACCTATGTCTTGTCACTGAACTCAAGACTGTGGAGGAGAAAAAGACTGGTGACTTTGCACAGCCCTGCCTCACTTAAATCCAATTCACTTGCAAGATATCACTCTCCTAATATCAATGGTCCTCTTCAATAATGAAGGATTTACAACAACAATGATTAATGTTACAGATATTGAAGGAGGTAGGGCAGCAGAAGTGAGCTGAGCACAAACCAAGCCATTCCCTCATCGGGCCATAAAAAGTGAAGAATAAGGATGCAAAAAATAATTCTTACATCTTAAAGCTTTTGAGTTCATAGGATCAGCAGGGTTTCAAATTAAGGAAACATAGAGATCATTTGAAGGAACGCTCTCATTTTACAAATGAGGAAGCTGAGGTCAAGAGAGATGAAGTGACCTGACTGAAGTCAAAAGACTGGAAATTAGTGCCCAGGTCCTCTGGCTCAGAATCCAGGAACTTTGCAACTACGCCATGCTGCCTTTTGCTCTTTGTCTCTGGGGCCATCCCTGTAAGGAAGAGTGACCAGATCTAACAATACAGCAGAGAGTTTAGTGGGAGATGTATAATACTAAATGTAGTTTATTGGTCCATTTTTCAGAGAAATTCCTTCAGTTATTCATAAAAATGCAGACACCATAAATGCCATCTGGTTGTTGTGAATTTTCCTCAAGAAAAAAGAAATGCAAAAACTGAAGTCAGAATGAGCAGTTGGCTGGGAACTCAACCAATACATGTGGCTTATTTCCATAAGGAAGAGAATCTCAGCCATTCAAAAACTTTAGCAAACTCACTTCTAAGGGCGAAATAAATATAGATAAAAAAAGAACATGTAATGTCAACAACCAAAGGGAAGTTATAGCCTCCCAAACCACCACAAGCCCTGGAATGGTGTGGCAAAAATCTAAATTTCAGTCAGACCTTTGGTCCCCCCTCTGATTACTTAGCTACTGCCTTGACTTGAAATTCTCTCTTCATTAACATCTTCTATTCTTCCACTGCATTGAGGTACTACAGCAGTGTCACAGATAGAGTAATCCCCAGAAAATCCTTAATGAATGAATGAATTTACTTAGAATCAAAGTAGAAAGACAAGCCAAAGATCATCTATGCCAATTTGTGACAAGATGAATCCCCTCTAGGATACCCCTGAAAATAAATCATCTTCTCAGTGTTGTAGAAAGTATTCACACACATAGCAAAGGTGGAAATAATGACCAAGAAGTCACTATTCCTCAAGGCAATACATTTCATTGTCAGAAAACTTTAATTTTTAGGAAATTCAACCTTATTTTGAACTAAAATCTAATTTTCTATATCACATTTTAAATAAGTTTTATTGGTTTTGTCTTTATATCACAGTCATTTCACTATCTCCTTTCTCCCCCTGCTAACCCCCAGATTTAATACTCCTTGTGACAAAGAAAAACAATTCAACTAAAATATCCAGTATAGTGACTCAATCTAGTAGTCCTCTCTGCTATGAGGGAACCCCTTGTAATTTCTGCCAAGTGACCCTACTACTCATGTCTAGTGACCCAGAATTAGTTTAATCCATCTTCCACACTACAGGACTTCTGATAATTTAAAGCAGTGATCATGCCCCATGAAACTCCAATCTAAACATTACTACATAGCTGTCAAAGCATTCATTCTATTCAGATTTCCAGCGATAAAACTGGTAGATCCTAGGGTCTATGCCTGACTCAGTAAGTGAACTTGGACAAGTCACTTCCTTTCTTTGGTTCTACATTTCACTTATTTCATAATAGAAGTCTGGGACATACACAAAGTATCTAGGACAGCATCCCTCCATGTAAAGAACCTGAGAAACCTGCTTCTGGGAGAATCAGGATACCATGTAAAGAAAAGAATGTTGGTGAGAAGGACTATGGAGTATAAGAGACAAATCATGAAGCAGGCACAGACATTTCATAACTGGTTCTGATCTATCACATAAAAAAAAAAAAGGTGGGGGGAGGCTCTTTAATTGACTGTAAAGGCAATCAATTAAGCTAAGGTTCAGCTACTATCTCTTTTGACTCAGTGCTCTGGGAGAAGTTCAGGTACGGTGAAAGAGTAGAGTCTAAAACCTTGTGAATTTAAAAGGTCCAGAGGATTCCTCAACATCCCATTGCAGAATTCAGATTTGAAGTAAGCATAGCATCAATGACTCCAAGGCATGAAGGGGCTGAAGCCTCCTTCAGCATCCTAGCATCTCAGAATATAGGTTTGCAGCCAATACAGCACAACGCCTCAAGGAACAAGGAGTGACCATCAGGATCCCAGCCCAGCAGTCTAAGACAAGGATTCATCTAACAGTGATGCCACCTCCTGATGTGAATGAACTTGGCAAGATCAATACTGTGTCAGAAAGGGGCTAAATGGAACCTATTTCCCAAGAGAGTGAGGAGAATATGCTCCCAAACTATGGGGAGGCAGAATACTTAGACTTTGTTCTCTCTATATCTTCAAAATAAATATCCTTTTGTAAAAACTACCCAATGTTAAGTGCTTAAGTGGAACTGGAATACTACCCATAGACCCCTAACAAATGGGAAGAATATTGCAAGTATGGGGTCTGAGCAAAATTATGCAAAGAAGAACACACCAGGGAGCTAGGTGGCACAGTGGACAGAGCTCTGACCTTGGAGTCAGGAGGACCTGAGTTCAAATCCAGCCTCAGACATTTGACACTTACTAGCTGTGTAACCCTGGGCAAGTCACTTATCCCTGATTGCCTCACCATAAAACAAAAACAAAAAAAGAAAAATATACCACCTTGCTCAGCCCTAGTACCCTGAAACCTAAGAAGAGATATAGATCATGTAGGCCTGAGAGATTGTGGCCAGAGTGTATACAATACAATTGACAGGTGAAGTTTGGAATAAACGAGATGATATCTTAAGTTCTGACTGTCTCTATGGTTATATGAGAGTGTGGCAGGTAGATATAGACTGGCTCTTCTTGCTGTCTCTGTCTCTCTTTTTCTTTCTTTCTTTCCTTTCTTTCTTTCTTTCTTTCTTTCTTTCTTTCTTTCTTTCTTTCTTTCTGTCTCTAGCTCTGTCTCTCTCTCTTTGATTTATTTAGGCCACCAACAGAGAGGTGGCCCACTTGCTTATTCACCCAACTGAACATGCAGTGAAACAATGAGGGCTAATCCTTTCCTACTGCTGCACACAGAAGATCCTGAACTACCACCAATGTGCTTCCCCTTTAACTAATCAGCCAGCTGACTCCATTAACTTTTTTTTTTTTTTTGGCAAACAATCAGGGTTAAGTGACCTCCCCAGGGTCTCAGAGCTACTAAGTGTCAAGTATCTGAGATAAAATTTGAACTCAGGTCCTCTTGCCTCTAGGGCTGGTTCTCTATTCACTGCGCCACCTAGCAGCCCCTTCCATTAACCCTTAATCAAAACATTTACTGAACAAAAAGAAAAGCATGAATAATTATGGCATAACATCCAACCCATATACCTGGGGCACACTGTCTCTCCCACACTTTGTCCTGAGGGAGACTGAGCACAAACGTGGAATCCATGTGCAACTCACAACTCTGGAACTGCAAGCCCTGATGCCCTTTCTTTTTGTCAGGAGCATTTGCACAAAATGGCATCATTGGGGAAAATGAGAATTCAATATTGACTTAGGCTGCTTCACAAACACTGCAATGTGATAAGAAAACCTTTAATCAGGAGTCAGGAGATATAGATTTGAATCATAGCTCTTCCAGTAATTATATAACCTGAGGCAAGCCACTTCACTATTCAATGCCTATTTCCTCATTACTAAAATGAGGCAGTTGCACAAGAAGATCTCAAAGGTCCAAGTTAGCTCCAAAATGTGATGATTCTTCAGGTAGTGAGCACTCTGTCACTGGAAGTATTTTGGCAGAAATTGCCTGACCATTCATTACAGCATTACATTAAATGACTTCTAATGTCTCTTCAAATTCAGATTCCAAGACTTAGCTATTTTCCAGGAAGGGGAGGAAAATGATGGGAAGGTACTGAACATACTGTCAATGTACAGCCCCTCCTCCCCTTCACAACATATGTCCCCAGGCTGGGAAGAACAGCAGAAATTTATTATACTATCCTGGAAACCTCCTCTGGCCTATTCCTCCCTCAGTAAAATATCAGTAGCTTGGAACAATAATAATAGAGATGGTTTGCAAAGCACTTTACATATGCTAACACATTTAAGCCTCATAATATGAGATAGGTACTATTATTCCCATTTTGCAAATGAGGAAACTGAAGCAGAGAGAGGTTAAGTCACTGGCACATGGTCACACAGCTAATAAATACATGAGATAAGATTGGGACCCAGGTCTTTCTGATTCCAAGTCCCATGCTCTATCAACTGTACTACCAAGCTGCCTAAAGGAAAGTCAATATCTTGCATTAGTATAAAAAAGTTACTAGCTCAGCCTGACTATTCCTATAGAAATTCAAACATGCTTCCATCCTACATACTAACCTTCCTCTGAGGTACATGAGAAGGCAGTGCAGGCCTGGGAATGCTAACAGGCAGTCTGAGGCAGAGGCAGTCCCCTTTCTTGCTTCATCTGTGCCCTGTAGGGCTAACAGCAGGGATTTCCCAAAGGACCATGGGGAAGGTCAGAGTATACATAGCCTGGGTTCCAGAAGAGACTGCCTATAGCAATATGGATGTTGTCCTGCATTGCTGTCCTTTAAAAGGTCACCCAAAGTTTTATTGCTCATTTCATTAAAGTTTCACCAGCACAGACCTTGCTATCTCCTCTCTCTCAAAGTTCCCTGGTCCTACAGCCCAGACAGTCTGTTTGAGGTCAAATTCAGTCTCCCACACAGAGATGGCCCATTTGGAGCACATGAGGTACAGCCAGCAGCAACATGTCTCCATCTGACATTCTCAGGATTTACTCTTCCTCTTCTCTCACCGTGACTCTCTGCTAATCACTGGTATGCCTAGCAGTGGCATGTTGTGTTCCCCACCACCAGTTTCCTTCTCCTTCAGTCCATCCTCTTCTCTGAGATGCACAGAAGTTAAAAAAAATACTTTTATATAAATAATAGTTATTATTATTCAAAAAGCACTTTACATACTTTATTATATCTGGTCCTCATAGCCAGCACCCCTATAAAGTGTGTGGTACTAGACTTATTCCCATTTTACTTATGAGCAAACTAAACCTCAAGGAGAATGGATTTTAAAAAAAGGTTGTGGGGAGGGGGGAGACAAGTACTGCTTCTACTTTTGTTTGATTGGAGTTCCCTTCTAAGAACAAACAGAAATGAAGACAAGGAATATGAAGGACAGAGACTTGGTCTAAATAAAAATATGTGTACACTCCCCATTGAGAGGAATAAATAGAGCAAACAAGTTAAAAGCTTGGTACATCCGTCACAGCAAGATTTTCTATAATGATTTTAGAGCTGTAAAAGTGCTGTGCATTCCTGAAAGACCAAGAAAGTAATTATTTCTTCATTAAACAATCAGTCAGCCATATCACTGAAGTTACAAAGCTGACAACTTCAGGATGGAGTAACAATTTTACAAAGATTGCTTCAATGCAACATAGGTTTGATTTCTCAGGACAAAACCCTACTCACCATTTATTCTATGAGTTTTTTTCTTTTCTTTTTTTATTAATTTATTTTAAATTTAAATACTAAAACTTGAATGCACAATAAGAAAAGAAAAAGAAACATGTTATAAAACTTAAATACAAAATAGAAAAGGAAAAAAAGCATTGCCATATGCACAGCAGAACATAAGAGGATTCAAAATATAGAGAAATAAATTTCCATTTCAAGAAAACCTATATAATAAATAGTACACATTGTGTTCAGAGCTGTCAATCTTTTCTTTGTTTCCTTGCAAGTTTTCTTTTGTTCTCTGCTGTGCACTTTTTACTTTGTTCTTTTTTTCCCTCTTCTCCCCCCCCTCCACCAATAAGGCTACAATTAAGCACAGAGTATATACATATATATGTACACACACACACACACACACACACGCATCTATCTAAGACCTTACTATACTATACTTGTTTGTCCTCTGTTTCTCTGAGGGTGGATAACATCTTCCTTGAAATGTGAATTCTTGGGGCAGCTAGATAGAGCGCCGGCCCTGAAGTCAGGAGGACCTGAGTTCAAAGCCAACATCAGACCAAACATTTGACACTTACTAGCTGTGTGACCCTGGGCAAGTCACTTAATTGCCTAAAAAACTGCTTAAAAAAAAAGAAAGAAAAAAAAGAGTGATATGTGAATTCTTAATAAGAGTATTTTTACTAACCACTTACAACCTAATCTTGAAAGAATTAAACCACAGGACCCAAAGAGCAATGAAAGGACACAGGGCTGGTATGATCAGAGTACAGCATACACAGTACAGAGTACAGACTCCAAATTTAGTCTTTCCATTAGACTACACTGACTCTAACCAGCTTTGTGGCTAGCTTCTTTCCAACTTCCCAGCTTTGATACAAACCCATAAAAAATGCCTAAAGCTATCAAAGTTACAGGGTCATATGATTATAGGATCATAGATTTAGAAATGAAAGGAACCATAAAGGCCTTCATGATACAAATGAAAAAACTGAAATCCATAGTTTAGTGAATGGTCCAAGGTCACAAAGATACTAAGCATGGCAAAGCTTGTATTTGACCTCAGATCTTCTTACCAAATCCAGTGCTCTCTCCATTTGCACTATGCTGCCTCTCAAAACACTTCGGTCAAAGACAATGAGGTTTGGAACAGAAATCATTGTTGGCCAGAAAAACAGGTGTTTCTCTTCCCTTGTCCATCACAAAACACACCTCTACTTTCTCTCCTTTCAATTCTCTTCTTACAATCCAGCTTCCAACATTATCATTCCACTAAAACTATTCTCTCCAAAGTTTCCAATGATCTCCTAACTGCCAAATCCAATGGCCTTTTCTCTACCCTCATTCTCCTCATTCTCTGAAGCCTTTGACACTGCTGATCACTCTCTTTTTCCCTGATACTTTCTTCTCTCTGGATTTTTGAGGCACTACTCTCTCGTGGTTCTCCTCCTACCTATCTGATCACTCCTTCTCAGGCTCCTTTGCTGGATCCCTATCCAGATCATGCTCTCTAATCATAGGTGTCCCTCAGGGTTCTGTCCTGGGCACTCTTCTCTTCTTCCTTTATACTACTTCATTTGTTGATCTCATAAACTCCCATGGATTTAATTATCATGTCTGTGTTGTTGATTCTCAAATCTACCTCTCCTGCCCCCGTCTCTCTGCTAACCTCCAATTTCACATCTCACTCTTCTTTTCAGACATCTCTAACTGGATATCGAGTAGAAATCCAGTTTAAGACATCTTAAACTCAATATGTCCAAAACTGAATTCATTATCTTTCCTCTAAGGTCCTCCCTATCCCCAGCTTTCCAGTTACTATGAAGGGCAACATCATCCTCCTAGTCTCTCAGGCTCAAAACCTAGGTATCATTCCAGACTCCTTACTATTTCTCACCTCCCATATTCAAAAGCCTTTGACTTCTGCTTTACAATATCTCTTGTATACACCCTGTTCTCTCCTCTAACATTGACACCCCTTTGATACAGGCCCTCATCACTTCATGCCTGGACTATTATGATAGCTTGCTAGAGGGTCATCATGTCTCAAGTTTCTTTCCTACTCCAATCCATCCGCCATTCAGCTACTAAAGTGATTTTCCTAAAACCCTACTCAATCCTACAAAATCCTCTGTTTGGCATTCAAAGCCTTCCATAACTTAGCCCCCTCCTACCTTTTCAGACTTCTTTTTTTGGGGGGGGAGGTGAGGCAATTGGGATTAAGTGACTTGCCCCAGTCACACAGCTACTAAGTGTTATATGTCTGAGGCCACATTTGAACTCAGGTCCTCCTCACTCCAGGGCCAGTGCTCTATCCATTGCACCACCTAGCTGCCCCCTTTTCAGACTTCTTACACCTTACTTCCTGACACATACTCTTCCATACAATGACACTGGCATCCTGTCAGTTACACAAACAAAACAGTTCATCTCTCAGCTCTGGCCATTTTCTTTGGCTGTCCCTTGTGCCTGGAATGCTCTCCCTCCTCATCTCTGCCTACTGATTTTCCTAACTTCCTTCAAGTCCCAACTTCAATTCTCATCTTCTACAGGAAACCTTCCCCAAACCCTCTTAATTCCAAGTGTCTCCCTCTGTTAATGATCTCCTATTTATCCTGTATATAGCTTGCTTTGTATATATTTGTTTGCATGTTGTCTCATCCATTAGAATGTAAGTTCCTTAAGGGCAGGGACTGTCTTCTGCCACTTTTTTATCCCCAGGACTTAAGCACAGTGGCTGGCACGTAGTAGGTATTTAATAAACATTTGTTGATTAATAGTATGTTCCCTCTTTAAATTATTTCCTATTTATTTTATATATAGTTTATATAAATTTGCTTGTTTTACACATTAGATTTTGAGCACACATCACAAATATAATTGCTTTATGAACTTGTAATTATTGTGACAAAAAAAATCATTAGCTTGTGACAAATCTGGTAGTGATTCTCTGGTCCCCTGACAAGAGACATATATAGTCCATCCCTCGGATTTATCAGCATATTAGCTTTGGACATTACATTGCTAATAAAATAACCTAAGGTCATAGTATCATTTTTGGCAAAGATTCCACACTTTTGACTCATGCTTCCTGCAACATGAGTCAATATGATCTATAATTCTATGATTCAACAATATTCTTATTCACTGAACATTAAGAAAAGTCCTTTGTTTTTCTTTAAAATATACTCATACATACCCAAAGACAAAATTCTTATTTCAAAGACTATAACTTCAGACCACAACTACTCTACAACCTGATGATCTTTGAGAGTTGAGGGGACAAAAAATTTCTTCACTTTAAAAGCAGCTTAGCAAAGAACCTTTCACAACAATCAGGAGGGCTGATCCTTGGACAATAGCGCCCATCATTAAACTTGTACTCAAAACCTTCACAAACTTGTAGGACTTCCAGATCTTTGATTTTGCTAGCCTTACCTTTGGAATCAAGGCTCAATACCACCAAACAATGAAGCCCCGAAGTAAGGCTTTCTTAGAATCAGAGGGTACTTAAAGGGTAAACAGATCTTAAAGGATACCTAAAAATCAAATCCAACCCTCACATTCCAAAGATAAAGGAAAATAAGACCCAGAAGAGGAAAAAAAAAAACTATTCACAATCACACAAATACTAAAGTATCAGAATCTGAATTTGAAGCCAAATCTTGTGAGTCTGAAACCAGGGCTTTTTCTATTTTACCATACTGCAGCATACCTCTCTACACACACACACTCTCTCTCTCTCTCTCTCTCTCTCTCTCTCTCTCTCTCCCTCTCTCTCTCTCTCTCCCTCTCTCTCTCTCCCTCCAGTACCTGGCCTCCTCATCAAGTTTGGCACAAGAATTATGTTAAAATATGAGCATCATAAATTTTCTACTTAAACTGGTGTTTCAAGCCTATCATGCATGTCTCTTGCTTACAATACATGTAAAGGAATTTCCATTATCAGGCCTGGAGTATAATTTAATGTCTTCCATTCATTAAACTTCAAAAGGAACAGTTGAAAAAGTGTAGATTGCATGATACATAATTAATTTACACATGAGTATACAACATTTTTTTTTCAAATTAATCAGAGTAAGTAAAATATTATTATTATTATTACTAAAAATGACTAGGTTTCCAAAAAGCTTTATGGTTTGCAAAGTGCTTCACAAATATTATTTCATTTTCTCTCATGAGGCAAGTGCTATTATTATCTCTATTTTACAGATGAGGAAACTGAGGTAAAAACAGAGGTTAAATAATTTGCCAAGGGACAGAAAGCTTGTAAATGCCTGTGTCAGGATTTGAACTCAAGATTTCCTGACTCCAAGATCCACACTCTATTCACTGTACCACTTAATAGCAATGATTCGGTATACACGTCAAGGCCCATTCATTCAATATTCACTAAGAACTGACTTTGAGAAATACACTGCAGGAGGCAGAGGAGATACGTAACTTAGATAAGACACAACCACCCACCCCTAGGAAGCTCAACAATTTAGAAGAGCAATAAGACATAAACACAGGTGACTAAATAGACAAAAATGTATTGTAGTAGAGGAGTTGTGATTTGGGTTGAGCCATATAGGATGGGTAGAAGTTCAATATGGAAAGGAAAAAAAGAAAGACATTACCTCTTAAAGTGATTTTCTTAGACTTTTCAAGACAGAGGAACAACAAGATTCTGAACTTTTTAAACAACTGCTGTTAAGAGCTTAGAGAAACTCACTTGTTAATATCTGAATCAAAAAGAAAAGCAATAAATCTACTGGGAACCAATTTCTAAACTTTACAAATCTCCACCAAAAAAAAAAAAAAACCAAAAACAAGGCAAAAACAACTCTGAGAACTCTTTTTGCTTGGATTATACTGTTTCATGGTTACAAATCAGTTTTCTCTCTGAAAGACAAAGCTTTTCAGGCACATTTGAGCTTTAATAAGCATTCTGGGCAGCAATGGTATAATACGAAGAATGTTGGACCAGTTAGGAGAGGTGCATTTGAGCCTTGGTTCTGCCACTAATTAGCCATGTGACACTAAGCAAGTAATTTCACCTCTTTGTGCCTCAGTTTAATCACTTGTAAAATAAGAGGGGGGTTGGGGGAGCAGAAGGGATTAAATTATATCTAAGGTCCTTCCAGCTCTTACATTCTGATTCTCCAATTTAAGAACCATTGGCCTAATCCAGAATTACAGCAACTCAAGCCTAGATAACTAGAACAGTTGGATATGATTGCCTCATTGACTCCAAATTCTTCCTTTTCTAATCTATTCTGTTTGTCCTTATCAAACTAACATTCCTTAAACACCGCTTTGATATTACCACCAGCTCAGAAACAATTACGGAATTAAGATTCTAGGATTTTAAGTATAAAATTTTGTTATATTTATTTAAAATTTGACATTACTGCAAAGAGTTATGGGAAGACCAAACATTATTAACTTGAAAAACTACCATTATTCCCACCCCTAAAACCATGGGTGATGTCAACACCCCAGTTCTACCAGATGTAAAGGTCCTACTCAAATGCCACCCAAAGCTGGTTGTACCCAGGCAGTGCAAAGATGAGATGTAGACCAACAAGTCATGGGCTACTCTGACCACTTCCAGGGACAAAATGCATCAGCAGCTGATACACACTGCCCAGATGTTTGACTGTGAAGAATTTGAACCACACATGACAAATCCAGACCATTCTGAAAACACAACTTCCACCACAACAACAAACTTTCAGAGCATACCCTATATCATATCTATGACTAGGGCTACCAAAAGATGTTGCAGACACATGAGGAATGTTTGTGCCTGTTTGCTGGAAAAAAAAAAAAGAGGAGGAGACAGGAAGACCAGATTGATGGTTTCTAGAAGCCTCAAAAAAAAAGGTAGTGGGGAGGATTTTTTGTCTACCTTTGTCTAGCAATGAAGGAGATTACACAGCATAACTGACTTATGAGAACTGGACTAGTGGCTAAAAAGAATCCAAATGAGAATGGAGATGGCACAAAGGACTACTTGGCAAACATTAAAGTCAAGAATGTGAAGCCTTCAAAAAAAGGATGGCATCACGAGCAAAGAAGATGATGAAGGTGAACAGACCAACAGACAGTGAAAGGAATAAAACACAAAATAACTTTTGGCACAGTTGAAACAATAACATCGATGAAGAAAATAAAAGACCACTAATAATATTTTCTTTCCTATACAAGATCTAGCTATCTTTAGGCAGAACAATGAAAAGCATATACTGCACTCAACTCGCAGTATTCATTCTCAGAATGTACCATTTTTTCATCAGTTCCCTAACTTTGTGTCTTCTTCACCCAGAAATTTACCCCATGTATCTTTCAACTCTGTATCACCCTCATTTTAAAGACTGTCTTCTCAATCTAGATCTATATGACTGTAAGTTAGTCAGCTACACTCAGCTCAGTGAGCATGGCTATGACACCTGCTTACATATCCATGACTCAGTTCTTTTCTTGTGACCTCAAGTAATAAAATTTGCTTTGGCTAAGTCAGAAATGCCAATAATTGTTCTTTATTTAATAGCTTACCAAGTCAAAATTTTTGTCTCTGCTTTTCAAGATCCTTAATACAATATAATGTCAGAGCTAAATGTGACCACAAGATTATTTAATTAGTTTAAACCTCCTCTCTCATTTTATAGATGAGGGGAGTGACACTAAGAAGACCTGGTTTGAAATCTGACCTTACTATTTTTACAACCTTGGTGACCTCAGGAAAGACATTTAAATTCTCTAGCAGTCAGTTTTCTCATCTGTAAAATGAGAGAAGAGGACAAGGTGATCTCTAAAGTCTATTCTACATCTAAATTCTATGACACTAGTTATCAGAGGCAAAGAGCCAGTGAGTGGCAAGCCTGGAATCAAATGTGGGTCTTTTGACTCTCAAGGATCAAGGACTCTTTTCACTTGATTTTTGGTGCTAGAGAATCAGAATTTCAGAGTTGAAAAGGACCCAGTCCAACCTTCACCTGAATAGGAGTTTCCTCTACAATAACCCTAAAAAGGGGTCAACCAAGCTACACTTGAAGATTTCCAGAGATAGGAAAATCATCTCTTCCAAAGGCAGCCCTTTCCACCATGGAATAGTTTTGATAGTTAAAAATATATTCCTTGTATTTATAACAAAATCTATCTTTTCCTCTCTGTTTCTAGTTCTGTCCTCTGGAGGCCAAGCAGAAAAGGTTTAACCCGTCTTCAACACAAAAGTCCTTCATGTACTTGCACACAATAATCATATCAAGATTCTTAGGCAACTTTCTGCCCTTATGTCCCAGAATGCAATGTTTGCCCAAGTCAGACTGGGCCCCTCATTCTCCACTAACAGGGTCATGTTTATTTCTATCTCCAAATTTCTGTGTATGTTTTTTTCCCCTAACTTCACCATCCTTTCCCTTTTCTTCAGACCTATGTAAAACTAAACAACCTTTCAAAGCCCACTCAAACATCACCTCCTCCAGTTCTCAGAAATCATCTTTTCTCTCAACTACATCTCTCCCTGTCTTTAGCACAACACAGAACACTCAAATTATATAGAGAGGAGTTCAGTCTGCCATTATGTTTGGATCTTATCTTTCCAGCTTTACCACAAGCTCCTTAAAGATAAGCAAGAACCAGAGTCTTACCTTTCTTCTATATAAAGCACAATAAGAACAATGAGACTGAGTGAAGTGGGGTGACTCACTCCAGGTCATACAGTAAAAGAGCTGGAGAGGCGTAAATATAAATGATGGGTCTCCAAATAAAAATCTTCAAAAAGGTTTTCTTAACCAAAAAAGTATACAATAAAGGAAACCCCAGGAGAAAAACTGGGGCCTTCATGAAATACTGAGGCTTTATGAACGGTATTTAGAACTGTTGGCAAGAGAAAAAAAGTTGGCAAGGGTTATTTCCATCCTTGTACTCCACAGACTTTTCTACCTTATTGTGGCTCAAAGCCATATCACCATATCATCTTTATACAGAGTTTCTCTTTGAAATTCTGATATTCTGTAAGATCTGTGATTTCATCAGAATGGGTACTCCCTTACACAGATCACATTCCATCCACATATCTTTTTTATTTCTGACCATGATTTCCTCCTTCCCCTACAATTTCTGGAGAGAGGCTCAACTATGCAATTGCTAGAGTTCTTTCCTATTATTCTTTTAGAATGTCAAGGGTCATGATAAAATCATAGAATCTTGGAATTGGACAGGGACCTAACATATCATCTAGTCCAAGTTTCATCCAAACTTGAAAACACCAAAAGAAATCCTGCCAGTGATCATACAGGCTCTTCTTGAGGCTTTCCAGAAAATCACCCTATGGACAAGTCTATAGGGTTTAACAGAATCATAGGATTTTAGAGATGGAAGTAATCTCAGTAGCCACCAAAGCCAATCTATAGTCTATGTGAAAAAGAATCCTTACTACCACCTATCTACCAAGTGGACATCCAACCTTTGCCTGATGAACACCAGAGAGGTAGAACCCAATCTCATTTTTGGATAGCTCTAATTGGTAGGAACTTTTTCCTTACATCAAGTCTAAATTTGCCCCTGTTACAACTTGCACCCATTAAGCTTCTAGTTTTGTCATCTGTGGTTAGGCAGAACAAATTTAATCCTTCTGAAGTACTTGTTTCAAGACTAGCTTGCCTTGAGTCTTGTGTTCAAGGGTAGAGTGTTCATTAAAGGTTATTATTTCATTATCTGGCTAAATAAACAACAAATGAATTTGTGGGCAGTGTGGAGCCAGCCCTGTATAACAACTACTGGGGGATGTTTTTGATAGCTTGCACAATACCATCATACTAACACAGCGCTACCAAGTTCTAACTCACAGGCAGAGCTATCAATTTGCTCAGTCAAAAAACATTTTTTTTTGGCCTCTTTGGCACGACTGCCCTGTTTTTACTTTCCAAAATCAGTTCTGTCATCATTATCAAATTCACATAGTGCTTTATAAGTTGCAGTATAAGGTTAAGGATAAGGAACTGGTTTCAAGCCAAAAAGGGAAGAGAAGAGAATAAACATTTATTAAGCACCACTGTGGGCAAAGTACTGTGCTTAGGAAGCTTGACAAATCTTATCTCATTTGATCCTCACAACCTTGTGAGATAGGTGCTATCATTACCCCCATTTTACAGTTGAGGAAACTAAGATAGTCAGAGGTTAAGTGATTTGCCCAGGGGTGGGGAACCTGCAGCCTCTCAAGGCCACATGTGGCCTTCTAGGTCCTTGGTGGAGCCTTTTGACTAGGTCCAAGTTTTACGGAACAAATCCTTTTATTAAGGTTGTTCTGTGAAGTTTGGATTCAGTCAAAGGGCTGCACTTGAGGACCTAGAGGGCCACATATGGCCTCGAGGCCACAAGTTCCTCACACCTGGACTTGCCCAAGGTCACAAAGTTAGAAGCATCTAAGGCTGGATTTGAATTCAGGCCTTGAACTCATGTCTTTCTGACTCCAGGCCTAGAGTTGCATCTGCTGTGCCACTTAGCTGCCCAAAAAAGAATTTGCTTTCAAGTCCTGTTTCACACATAGATCCTGTGTGACTCTGGACAAATCACTTAGCTTCCTGGCTTAAGATAATTCTTTAAGACTAATTGCAGAAAATTCGGCCTCAGACACTTGACACTTACTAGCTGCGTGACCCTGGCAAGTCACTTAACCTTGACTGCCTCAACAAAAAGCAATAAATATAAAAAAATAAAAAGACTAATTGCAGAAAAGGTGCCAACCTGTATTGGTAAAGAAAGTTTCCTCACTTGGGAGTTCTACATGTCAAAGAAATCACAGGTCTAATCTCTATCCTTAAATTTTGCAATTTGACTTAATAATTCTGTTTTGCAATTTGGATTACAAAATTATATGAGAATAAGTATCTGGATATAACTATAGTTGAGATTTTGTGACATAAAACATAAACGCTTTCACTGATAAACTATATTTCATCTTATGAAAACAAAAAAGAAAGAAGATATAAGAGGTCAACTCTCAAGTATCAACTTTAGGAGACTTACTTCAGAGATTGGAGAGCAAGTATAGAACATGACTAGCTCTTGGTGAAACATCCTGTCTAAGCTCTCCATACCACAGGGAGGTACCAGCTGACCATGTAGAGCAGTATACTGCAAGTATTCTTTTCCTCATTAGACAGACATAGCTTTCAATTCTCTCTGATGACAACCGAGCCCATTAGTTGCAGGATGAATCACTGGCTGAGTTAGTGAGACCAATTGAATTGCCAAAGAAACATTTGGCTTCCAATAACTAGACAATTAAGATTTAGGATCTGATGTGTTAGAGCTAGCCGTGATTGCCTTTAAGATGTTTCCAAGGTTCCAGGTGAATGACAAACATCTGAATTTGCATCCCAACTCTCTGGGGCAGTTCCTGGAGTTATTTCTTCACCTGACTTAGAGCCAGAGATCTGAGTCAACCCTCACACCTGCAAGAGAAACTCTGGCCTCAAGGTAGGTGCACTTCCACAGACCATTAAACCAGTCAGTGTTGTCTGCAATTTAGCTGAGCACAGTCTCAGGGCTTTCTATGATCCTGATCCCCCCCTCTCCCGCCCCCAGCACTACCACCATCACCACCATAACTCACAGCTGTACAGCTGATAGTCTGGGGCTTTAGGAGCAGCTGACCTTTCCCTTAGCTAAATTGGCCTTCTGATAAATTATCATTTGTGACTCAGGAATCTTGGAGGTGGCATGGCCTAAACACAATACCCAGCAAAGCCTTAGGGTGAATCATTAAATTTCCTTTCCTTGGCAATATAAGGAAGTAGAGCCAAATAAACCACTGGGCACAACACAAACTCAGTGAGTAATCTGACAGGAAAGTTAAAAAAAAAAAAAAAGCAAAAAACACCTGCAAGAGTCATATAAAGTAGAGAGTGCTATAACTTCTAGGCAATAACCGACTTCATGAGGAAACAACATGTAAAGGTGGAAAAAACTCTGAATTTCAAATCAAAGGACCTGAGTTCAAATTTTGACTCTGAAACTTACAGAAAACCCTAATTTCCCTGGGTTTCTATTTCCTCATCTGCAAAACACATGGTACAATCAGTAAATAATAGGATTAAATTCACTTCAAATCCCTTCACTTAATAAATGTTTGTTGAGTGAATGAATTAACTCTACTATCTACTATTAACTATTTTTAAAAACTTCCAGAGACCCTATACAAGAAAATGGGGCTACAAATTAAAAAATGAAAACTAAACTGGCATTTGATCACAAAGATCTCACAACCCACTAGAGGGGAGGTGTTAGAGGGAAGAGAAAGATGTTTAAATATCTCTTACTTTTAAACTGAAATGTCACATTTAATTATCAGGTAATCTCTTTAAAAAAATCAAGGACCAAAAATAAGTAAACAAAAAATCAAATTAACATAAGGTTTGGAAAGAAAACCAGAGGCAGGTAAAACTTTCTTTCAAACATCAAGAAAAAGAAGATACCTGGTGAATTTTATCCTTCTGTCCTAATACCTAAATTTATCAAAACACTAATTATCAGACTTAAAAAGCCATCATGTTAAACTATTTTCCACATACAAAGCAGAAGCCTGTTTTGTAAAATTAGACAGTGTCATTATGAAATTCTGTAATCCTGGGAAAAGTCATTTCTCCATTCTATTCAATTGACAGGCACTAACAACAACTATAATGTTTAAAAGTTATTACTAAAAGAATTGAAATTTTCAAACAGAAGCTCCACAAAACTAGATTTCTAGGTAAATTGCTGGGAAAAGATCTGCAATTTTCTAATCAAAAGGTGATTCTCACAGAATCACAGAAGTTGGAAGAAGGTCCTGTACTTCAACCTATACCACCCCCAACTTCTAAATCTCTTCTGAAACATTCAACAAGCAGTCATCCAGTCTTGGCTTAAGGACCTCCAGTGATGGGAAAAGCAATGATTCCCAAGGCAGCCTTTTTTTTCTTTTTTTTAATTATTAGGAAGTTTTTCCACATATCAAACTAAAATTGCCTCTTTCAGATTTCTACCCATTTCTTCTAGTCTTCCCTTCTTGGGACAGAGAGAACAAGCCTAATCTTTCTTCCACATGGAAGCCCTTACTATAATATAATAATCATGTTCTTCTGGGCCTTCTTTTCTCCAGTCTAAACATCCAGTTTCTGCAAATGATCTTTAAACAGTATAAACTAAAGGTTCTTCCCATCTATGTTGTTATCCTCCAGACAGACATAGCTTCTCAGGGTCCTTCTTAATCTGTATGGCCAGGACTGAACACAATACCCCAGTCAAGGTCTAATAAGGACACTATAGAGTAGAGATATCACCCCCTTATTTTTTTAAGCTATGTTGAGTCATACTGAGCTTGTGACAGAGTGGATAGAACACTGGACCTGGAATCAGTAAAACCCAAGTTTAAATTTGACCTCAGATATTTACTATGTGACCCTAAGCAAGTCACAACTTGAGTCTGTCTCAGTCTCCTCAGTTGTAAAATGAGGAAAATACTAACACCTATTTCCCAGAGTTTTTGTGAAAATTAAATGACATAATATCTATAAAAGTGATTAGCATAGTGCTTGGCACATAGTAGGCATACATAAATGTTTATTCCACTTTCCTGCTCCTTAGACTACCAAAGTCCCCAGATGTTTTTCAGAAAAAAAAATGACTATCTAAAAATGCTTCCATCTCATACTTGTGCAATTGATTTTTAAACTCATTATCAAACTTTATTAAATTTCAGCTTATCAGATCCGGCCCAATGTTCTAACTTGTTAAAATATTTTTGGATGCTATCATTCAGTAGGTTAATTGTCCCTCCTAACTTTATAGCATCTGCAAATTTGGTAAGTATTCCATCTAAGCTTTTATTGAATTCATTGATAAAAATGATAAATAGTGCAAGGTCAAACACTGATCACTGAGAATATTCACTGGAAACCTCCTTCAAAGAAACATAAAACAATCAATAATTATTCTTTGTGTCTAGTCATTTAGTGAGTTCCAAATGCATCTAGCTGTATTACTGTCAAATCACTCCATCTTTTCCACAATAAGAGTAAGAGAAACTTGGAGACTTCACCAAATGCATTCCTTAAATTTCTCTAGACTAAATCTATATCATTTTCCTAATCTACTACTTTAGTAATATGGTCAAAAAAAGGAAATAAGGTTAGCCTGGCACATGTTCCTGATGAAGCCATGCTGGCTCTCTATAATTACCACTTTCTTGTCCAATAGCTATCTTGTTCTCAACATTCTAAAATGTTGCAGAGATTTGGAGCCAAGCTCATTGTCCTATGTTGTTCAGGTTCTATTCTCTTCTCTATTTTGAAATGGTACAATATTTGGCATGTCCAATGCTACACTGTCTCTTCTGTTTTCCATGATCTAAAATTAGGAACAGGAGATCTTTGACAATATCTGCTAGTTAATTCATTACGCAGGGATGCTGTCCCTCTGGGTGAGATGACTTGAACTCATTGAGAAGAGTTAGAGATCTCTTTATTTCTCCTCACTTGTCTTAGGTATCACCTACTTTTGTGTTGTCCTTTCCAAGTGAAAGGTCACTCTTCTTGGCAGGGAAAATACAATGAACAAAAGAACTGAGCAGCTTTCCTGGGTCTCTGTGGTCAGTTATCACTGTGCAATCCACCACAAGTCTCATTCGATTTCTCCTCCTCCTTTTCTCTCTAAAATAGCTCAAAAAAACTCTTTGTTGACCTTATCTATCCTCAGTAGTCATTCTGCTCATCCTGAGCTGTTACTATTCTTACAAATCATGTCACATGCTTCTATTCATCCTGTTAGTTGCTCTCTCTTCCATGCCTTTTAAAAATCTAAATTGGTCGGTGAGTTGGTTTGCATCAACATCAAACTATTCAGAAAATTCCCCTTCTTCTGTTTCACCAGAATTGTCCCTCTTCTCATCATAATCTTTTTTGTAAGAGCTTTCCATCCCTCCTGCAATGACTTCTTTGAATGATCACTTTTAATGATAATGATGACTATAGAAATATATATATATATATATGAAATCATACCTGAGCTTAAGAAAAACCCTATGAAGTAGATAGTTACTTGTACCATTATCCCTATTTTACAGGTAAGGAGACTGAGATAGGTAAAGTGACTTTCTCACAGTCACACTCAATGGCATAGCAAAGTATTAATAAGAGCAATCCCCTTGGGAACAATAACAGATTGACTAGAAAACAAAAATTATTTTCTATCGCCAATGAGAGTTTTTAAGGAATTGATATGGTACAAACCAGTCAGTCACCGGGGACATGCTTGCATGAAGGGAACATATGGTGGAGGCTTCTCTTTTATCAGATTTGTCTTATGTGGAAAAGGTCTTTGTCAAATCTTGCCAAACTATAGTATCCATCTTCACATGAGTATATCCTACTATGCCTGGAATGGCCTTCTTCTCACCTCCCTATCTTGGTCTGCTGACATTCTATCCATCCATCAAGCCCCAGCTACAATGTCATTTCCATCATGAAGGCTTCTCTGCTTCCCTAAGTATGTGAGTCCTTTCTCATCTAAAAGTATTTGGTTACTCTTATGCATTTATCATATTCTAATTTGTGTTGCATTTATCACTATTCCTCATTTCTGGTATAAGTAGCTTATATATAATATATAAACTTGAGGCATGGAGCACTTTCCACCTATAAGCTGTTTGATGATCATCATTCTAAAGTTATTCAATACCCTGTATTTTAAGAGATATAAGAATAGATATGGTTCTTGGGCTGATAAACCCAGCTCCAGACTGCTCCCCCAAAATCCACAACTAAATTGGCATATAACCACTAATATGGTAAAATGTCATCTGTAAAACTGAAAACAAACTAGTCAGTGAGTTCAGATTTTTGCCTCCCAGAATTCCAGACTGCATCCTGAAGACTAAAAATATGACACAGATGGCCAGAATCAGAAGCCACCATCACCTTTTCCTCCGTTTCTCACATCCAAACCTTCACAGTGGGAAGACCATTTGTCAAGACCTACCACCTGGGAGAGTAACTAATCAAGCATTCCCAGGGCAGGTGTCAGTGCTATTTATTCCAAACACCCCTCTATACATAACTTCCTCCCCCTCCCCCAAACTCTTAGTAACCTTCTGTCTGCTGATATGAAAACTTATTTAAACATAGCATAGTAAAGAAGTTTACAAACACTGCGAGGGGAAAGGAATTATTTCAAATCCTTTTAGAAGGTTTGCTCAAGGTTCCAGCACAATGTTGTCTCTTTGATTGTTCTAGGTTTTAATATACTCAGCAAAAAAGTGTTTCCCCTAATTCTGTCAGAAATATTTAAGAACACTATTAGATTAATATTAAATGTAATACCTACAAAATTTGAAAGTTTTAAAAGTTATGTGTTTTGTAGAATCCTAGAATCCCAAAACAAGAAAGGATTAAAAGATAATCAAGTCCACAACCCAGGGCGAAAGTATCAATTATGGATATGATATCTCAAAAAGTGGTCATCCAGACTCTGGATGGTAGGGAATTCATACTATCATAAGAATGCTCATTTTATTTCTGAGAAGTTCTAATAGTAAGTGTTTTCATCTATTGAAAATTTTTTGGAAGATAAAAAGTATCTAACAAAAATGTTTCCATTTTTGCCTTATCTTTCAGGAAATATAGAGAACAATTCATGATCTCTACTTTTAGTAAATAACTCATTTCAGGTGCTAGGTTAGTACTTATCAGGAATAAGATAGCTATCTCCAATTACCTGTAAGGTTATTAAGTGGAAGTTGGATTAGATTTGTTGTTCTATGCCCCGAAGTGCAAAACTAGGACAAAACAAAAAAATTAAGAGTTTCTTAAAAAAAAAAAAAAGCTAGGAGTACTCTTCTACTAGGGTAGAAGTTGCAAAAGGGTAGATTTTGACTTGATTCAAGGAAAAAGTGCCTAATAATTAGGCCTGTCCAAACATGACATGGGTTGCCTCATAAGGAATGAATTCCCTCAAAGCTGGATGTATTCAACGAGAGTCTCCCTGACCACCACCAAGAATCCTGGGTTTCAGTTAGGAGGAAGACCAGATTCCTTCATTCCTTTCCAGGCAGTACTCCTGACTCTCCTGGACTTTCTCTAAAATGGCCCTAGAAATTCACCCTCAAAGTTAACTCCACCCCTGGACTTCATAAGAAGGATACACCCACCACCCTCATTCCCGCTACCTCTAATTGATTCCTCCCAGAACCTCCCTTGAAGGAGGTCCAGGCCAGACATGTCTTTATTAGTCTCCAGTCTGCACTCTTGAATCTCTGGACTTTGTCTGCAATACCCCCCATGCCTGTTATCCCCAAGCTGAGCAGCTCCCCTTTGATATGTCCTTTTCTCCCACTGGAATGGAAGGTGCTTAAAGGCAGAGGCTATATTACCATTTGCTTTTATTTGCATTCATATCCATCACTTAACCAGAGAGGCTCAAACACACACACACACACACACACACACACACACACACACACACACACA